>NC_065556.1:29547966-29918457 GCF_022605725.1 Anthonomus grandis grandis | reverse complement strand
ATTTGGCCAGTAAGCGCACTCCAGTGCTCAAACACGCGCCGTATTCGCCAGATTTGGCCCCGTGCGACTATTTTTTGTTTCCGAAGATAAAATCTGCTTTGAAAGGAACCCGATTTGAGTCGATGGAAGCGGTAAAGCAAAAAAACGGCATAGCTCCTAAAGGCCCTCACCAAAGAAGACTTCCAGCACTGCTTCGATCAATGGCAAAAATGTATGGAAAGATGTGTGGCAAGGGGAATGGGAGTATATTGAAGGGGCGCATTCGAATGTATAATAATTTTTATAATAAAACCCTTTTTCGTAACCAGTCTCGTTATTTAATAGCCAGACCTCGTATACCTAACTGCTTAAGAAAAAACGACAAACAGAAAATTTAATTTACCATAAAATTGAGAGATTCTATTAGCGTTAGTACACATTACATACAACGGTGAATATATATGGACTCCAAATAACAGAAGCGTGTTCATGTTTAGAACGTACAAAACAATAAAATAGTGTTTTATTGCTCCCATATTATAGAGACCTTGACGATTGCATATTAAACATTCATTTGGTTAATTCCAGGCAGTTGAGTAGTCTTAGAACATTGAAAGGCCTTTCAATGTTTCAAGTGAGTAGTACTATTCAATATCTTATTAGTCTATGAACTACCGTCAAGAATTATTTCTTCCTTTAATTTGAAGCCATTGAAAGCTAACTTTCATTTGAATTTCAGGCAACCAAGTAGTTTTATTATTCTATTATTTCCAGGCCTTTGTACACTAGATTCACTTCAGGAAATTAAGCCTTGACAATCTTAGTGATCCTGTTAGTCAGGGCTTAAAATATTTCTCAATTTCTAGCAGTTTTTTTAATTGCAGACAAAACAAATGATTTTAATAATTCAGGTAGTTGAGCCATCATTTTTTTTTAATTCCACGCAGTTGAGTGGTATTCTCTCGTTATAAGTTTAAGAGCTAAATTATTGCTTTTGATCTACTAGTTTTGTTGTAATTTAAGGTAATTAAATAGCTTAGTTATTTTCTTCTTCCAAACAGTTGCAGCAAAGTTTAATCTTATTAATTCCAAGCAGGCAAGCAATCGTTTTTTTTTTGTTATTGATTTCAGCAGTTGAGTAAACTTACCATCCCCAACAGAGGAGTATCATTATTTTATGTCAGGCACTGAATCCTTGATTTTTGTTTTAGTAGTCATCACTTATCTTTATGAGTCGAATAAATCTTAAGATCATCACACCAAATAAATTTCCACAGACGAAATTTTAGAGGCAATTGAAAGCCAAAGATCCAATGAAGCTTCTCTTTAACTTTTTACTTGAAACATCTAGGTTCTTATCATAATAAATGAAAAGTAAGCCATAATTATACAACAGGGTTAATTAAATAGTCCTATAATCATTATCGAGCTGATAATCACCAAGTACGGAGGATAGATTACGCAGTTTTTATGCCCAGATACACTACTGCCTATAAAAATTAACCTTTGTAGAGCACATATAAATTATGTCACTGACACAATTCAAAAATGGTTGGTTTCATTTTGAGATAGTACTGCGATCATTTTTCACTTGATACTGTTAAGTGTGTTTAATATTCTTTGGTTCGGCTTAAGTTTAAATACACATCAATAAATATCGTCTCCTTATCAGATAGTACTTGAGATAATTATATCAAAAGGGTTCACCATAAAGTTTTGAGAGTTTGTGTATTAAAACTTAGAGATCCATTTGTTTTCCTGAGTATGTGGACTAAAATTTACATAATTTTTGAAAGACTATTTTTATTTACAAATACATTGGTTACCATAATTGTCTACGTCCGGATGCCTGGAAAAAATAAAATAATAACTCGTCCAGGCATTTAAGCAAGACTCTGAATAAAAAACGTTGAGATCCTGATGAATTTGTTTAAATTTTATTGAAGCAATTCATAGGATGCCTGGAACTAACTATGCGATGAAAGCAATGACAGCTTGCAATGCTTGGAAGTAAAAAATAAATTATTCTCCCAGGGAGTGAGTAAAATATGGAGTAAAAGAGATTATCAGAGCCTTAAAACATACTCACGCAAACACAATTGTTAGTTGGGTTGTAGCAGTTTGTTAGTAGAAGAGGTAACTTTGTAGCTTTTTTTTATACCATCCATCAAGAGTTTCTTTATTGTCATTTAAAAGAAAAATTGTAGAAATTTGATTTAATGGTGATGTATCTCGTGTAGGTTCCTGTTAATAAGTGTTTAAATTAATGTGGTTATTCCATTAATAAATTTCTAATTAATATATTTTACTGTCAAATAAAACATGGATGAAAAAATTTTGGGAAACAACAAAATGTTTAAATATTGAATTTCGGCATTTAATGAGGGTTCAATACCTATTTGCGTTTTATTAATATTTAGCTTGATTATGCTGCTGTATGTCTCATTAAACGCATTAGGAATTTTCTGCAAATTCTCCTCGGTGTTTGCTAGAACCGAATTATTATCTCCATATTGTTTCGTTTGACGACTATATAAGGCAAACCGAACTTTGTTTTTTGCGTGAATAAGTGTCAGCAAACAAAGTTAACTTTAAGAAAACAGTAGATTAATTATAGAAGCTTAGCTATATAGTTAGTTAGAACGGTGATGATAATAATATTAGCAAATTTAATTCGATTATATTTTAATTTTTGACACATATTCTGATAGTTTAGCATGAGTGGTAGACTCCAAAACCATCTTACCCAACTTTAGGCTTGCGTGAACCAAAGTTGGCTTTAAGGTAAATCCACGAAAGATCAAAGCCATTCTTTTTTTTTCATGTGGAAGATCACTCTGCATCTTCAACTCTCATGGTCTAAGCAAATCAAGAGTGATCATATCTTCACAACTTGCCAGATCCCCACTAAGCTTATATAGCCTCTCAAACAATCTTAATAGTGACAGCAAAAGAGCCAGTCGTCGAATTAATGTAGAATAGAAATGTAGCTTGTCTAGCCTATAATAATAGAGGCGGTTTAAAAGTGAGCAGGGTAAAAAGTAAATAAAACCAAATTAATTACAAACAGACATTTATTAACAAATACAAGTTATACCAAATAGGTTTAGTGAAAACACACAAATAGACAATATTGCGATAAAATGCTTTATAAAATTTGTACAAGTCAATTTTAACTAAACACGTATATGCCTTTTTAAAAGGTATGTAGGATAGGTAAAAACACGCAATAGTTATCTTTATAATAATTAATTCATTTATATCATAGCCTACATTTGATTAGATACAATATAAGAATTTTTGATATTATTATTTAAAATAGGAATAGTTACAGATATGTTTTTGTAGTTTGTAGATATATGTATCTATAATTTTGACTGCAAAACCCTAATAGTATATTACACGTGAGGGTAAGAAACTGGTTTTCTCACCCATTATGTACACTACGACCACATTAAGCGATTTTTTTTTCAAATTTACTTTCTGGCCCTCGTGTACAAAAAGGATGCAATTTATCGCGGTGATCGTAAGATCATTTTAAAATTCTACTATTCTTTACATCAATATTTTGCTAAATATATATATTATCTTTTTGTGCACTAATTTTGTGCTGCAGTCTGTAAATACGCTTAAACACAAGCCAATAAAATCCTAAAATTTTTTTTACCCTTCGTGTCTCAAATCCTGTCAAAATGAGGTAAAACCTCCCTTCAACCCACACACTCATACACACACAACCTTTTTCCAAACTCTGCTTGCAATTAATACTGCACAAATACCACATAATTAATTAGATACCATAATTCAGTTACCAAACGCTACATTTATTGGTGGGGTTCATGGGCGATCCCTGGGGACACTTGTAAGCCTTGGCGAAGTCCCAGGAGTTGGAGAGGGGCCCCAGGACCCTTATGGGACCCGGGGAATGGACGCTCGATCTCACTTTAGTGAGGGCGTCTTCAGGTCTCATCGAGCCGCACCAGATTTGTGCGTAGTTCAGAAAAAACAGTTGGTCATGGGTGAGGTTTAGTCCGGGTAAGTTGTCTTCTTCGCCGTGGTGCGCCACCCATTTTTTATACGCCTAAAGGGAATTAATTAACGATGAGGGTTCGTTTTTTGTACTAATTTTTTAATTTAAAATTTATTTTGTATGATTTATATATAACGAGTGTGGTGCGTCGCCGAGCGGAACATAGGAAATATCATGTAAATTTTAAGGGGGTCAATTATTGGCTTCCCTGTACATTTTTCAGAAAAATTGTAAGATAACTTTTTGAAGAGATCAATCTGGCAAACCCTCGTGCAAAGTTTCAAAAAATTTTAATAAGTGAATCTTGAATTATTCAATTAAATGTAATTGCAAAATTAGCAAATTTTCGGTTTAGGTAAAACCAAACGGGCACCAGTAAAATGAATATTGTCACTGACGTGAGGAAAAGTGTCAATAAATCAGTGACAGTCGATATTTGAAAACAAGTATGAATTATTCAATCGACGAAAAAATAGCCATAATTAAGTAGCATTATGCGGGAAACAGATAAAAAAGTAATGTTAACGTGTCTTACTTTGAATGTATGGTTGTGAGATTGATAAAACGAAAAAAAAAACATTTCTTGTATTCGGCTATACGTCAGATTTGACAAAGCCTTATAACAAATTGTTTGCTGGTGGCTGGTGTCTGGTTTTACCTGAACCGAAAATTTGCTAATTTTGCAATTACATTTAATTGAACAATTCAAGATTCACTTATTAAAATTTTTTGAAATTTTGCACGAGGGTTTGCCAGATTGGTCTCTTCAAAAAGTTATCTTACATTTTTTCTGTAAAATGTACAGGGAAGTCAATAATTGAGCCCCTTAAAATTGTCCTATGTTCCACTCGGCGACGCACCACCCGGTGTATACATATATTTTAAATAGAACCGATGCAAGAAAAATATTTCTATATTCCCAAATTGTCAAATATCGTTGTTTTAAAAACTTTAATTTATACAATTTTAGTACCGGAATATGCAATTTGCCTTGGGATGATATATTTAGCCCATTTATCTATTTTTATTTAAAACACGTTTTAAATTGTTGTATTGAAGTATGTTTTTTTTCAGATCAATAGAAAACTTCAATGGAAAAACCCCTGTCTAAAACTTCTACTCCTACAACTTTATCAATAGATATCATGGTATCAAATAATTTTTCCAATAACAGACATTCGGACTAAAAAGTATTATAAGCTACAACTACAGGGCTTTGCTGACGATACGCAAATTTATTATTCTTTTGATTACAACTACTATAATGACACCGAATTATTAAAGCTCTAGAAACATGAAACATGAATTCAAAGAATGATAATTTACAACTCCTAATGTATTATGATATTTGACAACGAAAATCAGCAAGAGGGTTTGAAATACAATATAAATATTAATGTTGATAATACGAGATTGGCATATGTAAGCCATGGAATAAAAGTCATTTTAAAAGTAACCGAAGTATGTTAAATGTTACTTACGTAAGCAATTATGCAAATTAATTATAGTGGTCCAGTTTGTTGCATTCAAAGAGTTCAAAAAACTTGTGTGAGGTCTATGTCTATGGACTTTTGATCATGTATACCGGGATATTCTATGGCTACAACCAGATATGCTCAGAATTTTCCATATTGTCACATTTTTAATAAAAATTGTTTGCAGAAAGATTTATTTTTTGTAGAAATAAATAGAAATATTTTTAATATTCATAGCTTGAATATTAGGTTTAATAATAAATTTATAATAAGCGACCGATAAACCTATTGTTGGCCTATCACTATAAAGCTTAAGAAACATAAAAAATGCGTTAGATGCCTGGAATAGATTAAACAATTACTTCAAATACCGAAACAAGAATGAAACACATAAAAAAGCCTCAAAAATCTGGAATAAATATTTCCAACCTCTGGCAAACAAAAAAATTACCCAAGAATTCTGAAAAATGCGAAAAAAAATAGTCAATCTAGGAAAAATCAAAAATGAAATTAAAATGCCTGGTAAATATAGAAACTTACTTCAAAAAATTGGACAACATAAAAAATTAGTTGAAATTTGTAGAAAACAGAAAAATGTTCGTAATAATTTTCAATTTTTGGAAGACACTATAATGACATCAAATCCTAGGAAGAAAGAAACTACAATCCACTAAAAAGCCCTTGAAACCGCTGGAAAATAAAAAATTCTTGAAAAAATGCCTCGACAATACAGAAAATGAATTTCTTCATTGACAAGACATAATAAAAATTTTAGGTCTAAATACTACAAATAGTTTAGATTTGAGAAAAAAAGTAATTGCCTAAAATCCTTATTTATACCCTTATTTAACTTAAAGATCATAAAAAAAAACACCAAAACTGCCTATTTATGGGCATTACTTTCAGTTTTATTCATGACTTATTTAAAGCTTGTTAGACATCATAGACTTTTTATAAAAAAAATTTTTAAATATTGTGTACTTAACAGTATTGCTTTACTTATTGTTTTCAGTTTTATTTGAGTTTTTTGCAGAACGTGTCAGCTTTCTTGATTTTCTTGTTTAGTAATCTCATTGTTTTTCACCTTATTATTATTTCCTGTGTAAATATAGTTAACAACATTTAAATTTGACCAAAACATTTTTACTTTTAATGTTAAATATTTTTAATTTTATAAATAAAAATTAAGTCATGCCCGAAACTTAAGTATGAAGTTATTTTCAATGAATAAGAAGAGACATTTCCAATCCCTGGAAGATGTAGTAAGTAAAAACGACAAATGCATGGAAGGATGAAAACGAAAGAGACCCCTTTTTTTAGCTTTAAGTTTTCCTTAGCAAAATAAAGTCATACGTTACCTTATTTAAAATGCCCTTTTTCTTTGTTTCAAAAAAGAAAAAAACCGTATACACGTACCCGAAAGGATTGTTTAAGTCCCCCATTGTCCGCTATATTTTCCCCTTGGGTCATCCGTCCATTAACGTACAGTCCGACCTCATCAATTTTATAACGCGAGTACTGATCTATTATGCATTGCGTCCGTTCACGGAATGCCCGGATGGTCGCATTGTTCCACCACTGCATCATGTTTCCGTCCTTGTCGAATTGCCTTCCTAAAATAAGGATCGATAAATAGTCAGTCACGTTCTTTGCCAGAACACGAAACTTACCCTTGTCGTCAAATCCGTGGGTGATTTCGTGCCCTATAACCACCCCGATGCCTCCGTAATTTAAGGATTTTGGAAAATGTTGACTGTAGAATAGGGGCTGCAGGATACCAGCAGGAAATACTAAAAAAAATTGGTTTTTAATTTTAAGGTGATTTTACTAATTACCGCGTTATTACCGATGTCATTTTTGTTAGGATTATAAAACGCATTGACCACCGCAGGTTCGGTGGACCACTTGTCCTTATCAACAGGATGTCTGAGCTTCTGAAGATTTTGCTCGGCCTCAAACTTAAGAATATTTAAGATGTTCCTCATAAAGTCCTTCCTAGTGATATTAAGCTAAAACGTTTATTTTTCGATAAACGAGAATGTTTACAACAAAGCTGTGTATGCTTACGGCCGCGTATTCTTTCGTCAAAGCTTCCCTATCTGTAATAAGCTTTGGATAACCGATTCTCTCGTTCATGGCATCAGCCTTTTCCTTGGCAACAGCCCGCGTCTCGTCATCCATCCAGTCGTTTTCAGCGAGAAGTTCGTTAAACGCTTCCCTTATCGTGTGGATCATTTCGAGTGCAGTTTCCTGAAAGGCGTAAAACGAGTGGATTCTTCAGGATAACTATCCAGACATGAGGAAATTGCTTTTTAAATTGATGTTTAAGAACTACGCGGCTTTTGATGGGTTTAGTAGAAATTAGAGTAGTTTGTATAACTTTCTGGCTTTTCGTATACAGGGTGTCTCAAATAAAATGATATACATAAGGATTTCAAATGTAAACGGTAACAAATATAGTGAAAAAAATTGTGCTGTTCCAAGCCCAATCAAATGCGATTTAAAGTCTACTATATCGGACTAGAAGACCTGCAATATTGTCGCCATTTTAAATCCAATTTTAATAAAATCTGGTAATTTTGGGCTATCTACTATATGACAAATCGATTGGCGTTAACGATATTTTTCTAGGCATTTTAGATTTTTTGCAACCATTTGTTATTTTTATGAACGCCATATTGGATTTATACGTCATTAAATAGCAGTAAAAAGACCTTTTTAACCACATATAACAAACCTATCTTGATGTGGCGGAAAACATACATTTATTCAAAAAAAACATTTTTTCACTTAGTTGGCTGTGAAAATAAATGTCAAGATACCATCGCTTTGTCAACACTTATAAAAAAAATTGTGATATTTGTTATTGATCATTGAAATAGGTTTGACATTTTGAATATCATTAACATCTCTTTTATAATAAGAGAAGTAAAGCCATCCATCCCTAGGGAGTGTTAATTTGTTTAATTATATAAATTTTATCCACAGGACATAAATTACATGATTTCAACAGGGCCATATTTAAGTCTATTTCATTTTGGCTATTTTTAATTTTTTTGTACATTTCAAGTCCAATGTCAGTAAAATTAATAACATTAATTCATGGGCAAAGTTAGAGCCTCAAAAATGGGGGGCTAAAGCCCCCATCCAGGGGCAGAGTTACACGAAGAGGTGAGGGGGTGGCCATCAAGAAAGTCATCAGAAAAGTCCGCAGGCGCCGCCGGAGGTAACAAATTTTTTGGTGGGCACCTTCATTTTCACTTATAAGCCGTTAAAATTATTAAAAAAAAAGAATAGTCTTAAACAGCTTCTATTCTAATTTGCTGTACTATATAGATATAATATCATGAATTTGTTTTACTTTTATTTTCATATTAGGTTTCATCCAAGGAACACGTTTCTGAATTTTATTGCAATATCCATAATGTATGAACCATTCTGTATATGTATTGGAGTATATTGCGTACACATCAAAAGTCAAAAGTCGCTAGGTAGTTTTAAAAAAAATTTTAAACTTTCAAGAAAAATTTCAAAGTTCAAAGTAATATCATTTTAATATCTAATTGTCGGACTTAATTAATTTAGACAAAGTTAAACACGACGTTTCGGTTGGGAAGTATCTCCAACCATTATTATATTAAAATGTTATATTAAGTGTAAACTAGCAGTTTACACTTGGTAACGGTTGGAGATACTTACCAACCAAAACGTCGTGTTTAACTTTGTTTAAATTAATTAAGACATTGCAAATCCGACAATTAGATATTACTTCTCCATTGTCTGCCACCTTCAAAACCAATATCATTTTAATAAAACGCAATAATTCGTCAAAACTAGTAAAAGCAAAATTTATTTAAAATGTCCTTAAATAAAATGAAATCCACTAAAATTATCTTATAGCTACTCTAATAAAAATTTTCGATTTCCTTTTTTTAAAAACTCTTTTAAAATTTCATCTGGCGACAATGACTTTGTTAGACCACTTTCAATACTAAGAGTGGTTAGTGCTAAAGAACTAAATCGATCCTGACCCATCGTTGACCTAAACCAATTTTTAATTCTTCTCATTGTTGAGAAAGAGCGTTTGCAGGACGCTGAAGAAATTGGCAAAACTAATGCTATTTGCATAAGGGTATATGCATTTGGAAAAGTCTCTTTTCTTAAAACATCTTTAATATCAGAAATAGTAATGTTGTGGCTCTGGCTTTTATTTATGCAATTCCCAATAACGGTAATTTCAGCTTTTAATAGCTCCTTATCAATTAAAAAGGTATCTCCATACAATTTAATGAATTCCAAACTACCATCAAAATCCATCTGCAAAAAATTGAAGACAGATTTAGCAAATTTCTGACTTTCGGAAGAAAATCTTATTTTTAGATGATTTATTATATTGTCGAGAGACCTATAATAAATTGAAATTAGCCAAAACTTTTTGTTTTGGCTAAATTTTGTGCCTAAAAGTTTATAATATAAAATAAAGTTTTGTGCCTCATTTTTTATCAAAGGTGAATTTAAGAACGTTTCTTCGTGTACTGCGGAAGTGGAAGCTTCGACCACATATTCTTTAAGTCTTATACTTTCTGTTTTTTTACGTTTTGAACAATTTTTTTTGGGGGGGGCTAATTTCATTTTAAAGGGGGCTAAGCCCCCCCAAGCCCTCCCCTAACTCCGCCCATGCATTAATTACAGTAATTCGCCAAATCCTTGATATCTGCCATGGGGGTGTTAGTTTCATTATCTACGATAGGCAATGTACTCTGTCATAAATTTATATTATCTTATGTTTAGTTTTATTTATTATTCTCATTAAATGTTTGCATAATTAGTTTTTTCAATTTGTCCCTTTTTTATACTGGTTATTATGCCATTGTGTTATCCAAGGTTTACGCTTTTTGTATTCTTTTTATGTATATTCTAACCGTATGACTGGCCCGGCCACGATAGTTTATTCAAATTTTATAAAAGCCCCCAAAAAAATATTTAATTCAATTTTTTTACATATTTATATTAGTAATTGCAAATTACGCTAATAGTAGCGTCATCTTTACTTTAAATTAATCTCAAAGTAGTATTTGAATTTTTAAGTAAAATGTAATTAATATTAAAGTTTATGCCGGACTTTAGAAAAATGACAACAGCAACATTTCTCTTATATTTTGCTCCATTATAAAATATTTTATAGTCGTAAATAATATATTTATATTTTCCTCTTAATTAATTACTTTTCTGCAAATAATTTTCAAGAAACAATTTCTTAAGTTAACTTTAAACAAAAATAAAAATTTCAAAATATAATTTAACTGTATATTTTGAAATGACCGACCGTTCTGGTAATTTTTCATAAACCTGTATATTTTCATTATCGAATTATACTAAATTTAAGCATTTGCTATCTTTTAGGGGTGGGACTTGTAGTTTTCTGTTCCAAGCTTTAGGAACTAACCTTGGAAATATTTTATGAAATTTCTGGGGTCAAAAAAAATCACAGTCCAGAAGTGCTTAAAAATAATTTGATGTTGTCCTATAGTACAAGATGAGGTATAATGAGTAGAGTATATTCAGGCTTATAGGATTAAAATTATTTCTATTATATGGTAAAGGAACTGACCTTACTATCGTGGTTAAAATTATCCCTTATAAACAAAGCTCCCACGGCCATTCCCAATTTTTTATTCGTCCATTCGACGCACTGGGACCACCGATGTCTCTCGCTCAAGACCCCTTGCAGGATTTTTCGAAATTCCACCCTTTCCCTTTGGTAATCGTCGATCATATGGGAGGAGAGGGACATTACGAGGCGCCAAAGTACGTAGTTGTGAATTATTCTGGAAAAAAATCAAATATTTCTCCGTTTTTTTTCATAACTCATTAAATAACACCTTCGATCGGTTTCCGCCAAAATTTTCCCCATTTCGATAAAATAAGAGAGTCCATATGCCACCACCGGTTCATTTTCGTTGATTTTGGTGTCCAAGAAGGACCAAAAGTATTCCAGCCAATTAACTTGCGGAACGATTTGCTGCAACTCTCGCAGTTTCAATTTTTTGTAAATTATACTGGTGTCATGTCGATCTTGTTCCGGTAATGAGGCCTAAAAAAGTTTCTTTACTTTTTTATCATCAGGGTTGAACTAAAGGTGGTTGCCTACGTTTGCCAATCTCCTTTCAAAGTCTATGACCTCTTGAAGTTCATCGCTAGCAGTAGTTTTATTAGCTCCTAAGAGTACCGCTATGTTCGTCATATACTTGTGATATGCTTCCCTATCGCCTTCACTGCTAGATTTCAGATAGTAGTCTCTACTTGGTAAGGCCAATGCCATTTGGTCCATCTAAATAGTTTTGAAATTAAATTATCTTTATTATTGTTCATATATTGCATATAGGTTTAGTTTATGTAGAATCAAAAATAGAAAATCAATGCAGCAAGTCAGTATGTAATACAGTTTTCATTTGAAGGCCGAAATTATCTACTAATGGAAAATCAGTTCAGACCCATTAAATGTGGTGGGACAATTAATTTAATATCCATAATATTTTGTTATTAAGGGGGCATGTATTAATAAAATTATTCGGATTTGTTTGGGACTTTATTTGGAGGAAGCTGACCTCTCTGATCATGGTTGGTTAATACAGGTTGGTCGTAAAATAACGAATAACTTCAATATTTCGTAAAAAAAAATATATATTTTTTAAATTGCAGCACATTTTTTTATTGCATTGTTGGATTGCCCTTAGAATTTTAAACAATTTTCATGAAGCATGTGCTATAGCTAAGTCAAAGCGTTTTGGAGTTATTCCAACTCAAAGTTTAAAAAATTGAAAAACGGTCATAAACAAAAGAAAAATAAAATAATTTTTTATGAAAACAAAGCTTCGTAAACTTAAAAATAATTTTATTTCAGCAAATGTTCGAAATGTCCTCCGTTAGTCAACTGACAATAGCCTAATCGATCTACAAATTCTTGCTGCACATTTCGAACCATTTCGGGCTTTATTTGATGTATTTCTTGACGAATTCCTCGTTTTACCGGTTGGCTTTTAAATACCTTTCCTTTAAGATATCCCCATAAAGTCTGTCTAGTTAGATCGAGTGATCTTGGTGGCCACTTAATATCACCGCTTTTTCCAATCCATCTGTTTGTCGTGTAAATAAGTTCGAACTTCCACAGCAACATGGGGGGAACACCACCTTGTTGGAACCAGATGTTATGCTGTGCCAAATCCGGCCGTTCTATCTCGGGAAAAAGGGTAGCTTGGGCTGGAACAAGTTCTTCTTCTAGAAAACTCAGGTATCTCTCACCTGTTAATTTGTCTTCAAAAAAGAGAGGCTCAATAGTTATGTCACCAACACGTTGATCTCTCACTCACTGGTTGTGGTTGCCTTAGCATGTTTCGTCGAATAATTCGGTTTGAATTGCTCCCATGATTTTTTTTTGTAGAAATAAAAATTATAGTCCACGCTTTGGTCTTTAAAAGTGTTCGATAGCATTTTCTGGTAGTTGTATTAGCTTTTTGAGGTAAGTGAGAAAAGCTGCCTCGGCGCTCACTGGTTGTAGTTGCTTTAGCATATTTGGTGCTATTGATTGATTGATCAATTGAATTGTGTATGTCTTTCCTTCATCGAGAGTGAATCTACATCGGACCAATATAGATAGTTGGGGATATTTACGCCACAATTCAAGCAGAAAGTAGCTTCATCGGAAAAAAGCTTATTTTTCACAAGCTTGGATTCTCCCAACTCATATTTTGCAAAAGCTCACAACATTCAGGCGCCTCTCAAAGTCTCCTTCCAACAGTTCTTGATGAACTTGCATCTTATAAGATTTGTGACTTGTTTTTCCAATATCCATGCCTTTCGCTACTTGCTGATTTCCTTGAACCGCCAATAAAACTTTTAACTGTATATTTTCATCAACTTGAGGACTATTGATTAAACATCTGCTTAATCTTGCTAACTGTCAATTGAGATATTGACGGACGATTGCTGTTTTTTCGATTAAATAACTCACAAACTTCCTGATGTGTGTCGATTATCGTAGCCAATCACCATCAAGATTTTTATGCGCTGTATCTCAGTAACCGCATATTAATGTAATTTAGTGTTAAAAAAATTAATAAAAGGTTAGCAAAATACACACGAAATTGTCAACAATAATAATTAGTAACATTAATTATCCTTTTGTTTTCCTGCGTCATAAATCCAAAGTCTATTATGGAGCTATGTCGAAATATTAATTTTTTTAAGCGAGAATAACTCCAATATGCTTGAACTTAGATATGGCACATTCTACATGAAAATTGTAAGGGCAATCCAAAAATGCAATAAAAAAATTGGGTTGCAATTTGAAAAAAAGGCTTTTTCGCGACACCCTGTTTAAAAAACTTTTTTCGCAAAATATGCTCTGAAAAATAAATAAAATCAACGAGTACGAGCGATTTAAACATTATTTACGAGATATTGAAGTTACTCCTTACTTTGCAACCACACTATATATCATACTACTTTCTAAGTTACAATACAAATCGACTGTAAAAACGAATTTCTAATATTCGGAGTGGTTTAAAAAAAAACTCTCTAAAACTGTATCACCTACCGCCTACACACTTCTTACTTTGTGCGCACCTGGATGATGTTAACTGAGCTGTTCTTGTCGTCTGGACCGACCCACTGTTCCACCAGGAAACCCTCGTTATAAACTCCCCGGATTTGCCCGATTAGAGCCTCGATGGAGATGTTGGGCACTCGCCAGTCCGGTTTGGTTACTGGCCAACCACCCAACGATTCTAGGACCTCTCTGAGCGGCTTATCGCCGATTTTACGAATCTGAGCTGAAAAATGGTTCTTCCTTAGGTCAGCGATCGATTATATCTCTTATATGTACTTACGAATGTCCATGCAAGTATTGTAAAAGGTTTTTGCTTTCCTCGTGGCGTCACTGTCTTCCAACGTTATCGGTTCTTCTAACACGTCTGGAATTTAACAAAAAACTCTCTAATAATGTTCAGTTTATATAAAAACTCTTTTACAGTACCAGTGTATTTTTTTAAAATAGAAATTCCAATGTGAAACTCTATTATTTGGCAACTCCACACAAGAAACTTGAAATTTACCTTTGAGGATGAGTTGCAACTGATCGGCCATAACTTCGAACGTGCTAATTGAGCTGCGATCTTCCGGGATAAAGTGTTTCCGGTTCCAAGTTCCGCAAGCATACTGGAAAAAGTCTATGCAGGGATCGGCTGTATGGTCCATAGCAGATAATAAGGAGGAAGCTAAAAAAGTAACCCTTCCCATATTATTTGTTATGTCAATGTTGCAATATGTATTCCAAAAACCCGAATTTGAAGGTTTTAGTATCGCAGTTGATAAAATTGCCACTAAGATAGTTATTGAGGTACAAGAAACGTTCTGGTATATTGATTGTTGAGTAAGGAATCCCGTTTTTTTTTTAAAGGAATTCCAATTATTTCGAATAAATATGCTCAGGAATAGTGACAGTCGCAAGGAAAATCATGAAAATCGTCACTTTACATTTTTTAGTTTTTTCGATTTTTTTATTGTTTCTTTAATTAGTATTATTTCTGTATTTGTTAATTTTTTTTGCTTATAATGATACCACTTTCTAGATCACAAAGTCCTAGACCTGGCAAAAAAATAGAGGAATAATTAGAAAAGAAAGAACCTCTGTAGATGAGCCAGTAAAACTCAGTAATGAGACAATCAATTAGAGGCATTTAATTTTTCCCAAAATGTCGTAATCCAAGGGCGTGGCAAAAATTAAGAAATGTGTAGAAAAACTCTGTTAGATTCCAGGGAAAGAACAATAATCAAAATCGTGACATTAGACTATTTATTCACTCTTTCATTAACGTTTTACTAAACATTCTTTAGGTTTCTTGATTTTCTTGTTTAATTTTCTTATTATTTCTTTAATTATTATTTTTTTCTGTATTTCCTAAGTTTTTTGCTTATTATGACAAAAGACCATCAGGGATATAACCGCTTGCTAGATCCCAGGGAAAGTCCTAGACCTGGCAAAAAAATGAGGAATAATTAAAGAAGAAAGAACTTAGAACTGTAGATGGGCTAGTAGTAAAACCCATGAATTCTGATAAAGAGGCAGTCAAATGAAAGTATTTCATTTTTTACCAAAATTTCGTAGTTCCAAGTGCCTGGGAAAAATTAAGAGTTTTCCAAAAATTAAGAAATTTGGAGCAAAACTTTGCTAGATTCCAGAGAGAGGAAAACCATCATAATCGTAACGTTAGACTTTTTTATTTGCCCTTTTATTAAATACATTTTCTTGTTATTTATTTAATTAGTATGTTTTTTGTCTATTTCTTAAGATTTTTGCTAAATTAAGTTCAATATTATTAAGATTATTTGATGTAAAAATTAATTTTACTTAAAAAATGACACTAAATACAGACGGTAGCGAGTTTTGGAACAGTCAAGTCAAAAAAATTGCAAATAAAAGTCAATACATTATATTCCAAGTAAAGAATCTTATTTATTACAATAGACATGGTTTTCTAGAACTAATTTTTCATGTACCAAAACAATTGTAGGATAATCTAAGTTTTCCAACAGAATAGTTAAATTATTTAGGTTACGCCGACTAGACTGTAAATTTAATAATCCTATGGTGAAATTATTATTATGATGTCTGGAATTAAATAAATCGAATCTAGAGTAGTATATTGAATACTTAATCAATATTTTTATTTGAGTTAGTTTTTTTGTATCTTCAATAAACATAACAAACTCATCATATCCCAGTGTAAGTATAAGAATTAATTTTTTTGCAATTTTTCCTATGACTGAATCTACTACAAATTCTATCATAATTACTCAATTTTCTTTTTGTTTACTTTTGTTAAAAAAAAACCTAAAAAAATAAGCTTTTCTGCTTATAAACTTGTTAAAACTACTACAACATTTAACAAAATTTCTGAAAACAACAAAGTTCTAACGGTAGGACGTCCTAGAAAAAATATGTTTGTATTTGTTCTAAGTTAATGTCATTTTAAGTTTAACTGTTGGAATTTTGCTCTATTTAAACGCACATGAACTAGTTAATACAACAGAAACAGTCATGTTTTAGCTTTTCTTCCAGCAATCATCTGCCTGACTCATTGCATAGAATTAAAATCTTCTTTTTAGCATCATGGTTGATTTTTGCATGTGAAGAAATATTAGTATCGTATAGTTTCTTCATTTCAAAACAATATAATTTATTATCCATTTCCAAAGCTTTAATAGAGGTTAATTGACTCCTGTTTATCCTATCCACATTTCTTCAAGAGTTTGTTGTGTCTTCTAATTATTTGGAATGTTATTCCTATTTTAGAAGTCCTATCGACACATATACATAGAAAATTTGAAACAATGTACTAAAACACACAAAATCGTGCTCCGCAGTATTTTCACATGCAGGAAATTAAAATGTCTGCGTGCCGGGCCATGGATTTTCCGACATAAATACACCGCGAATCACTTGAATAAACCGATAATACAAAGAGCGGGTTTATATATTGAAACGACACGCGTATGCCATTGTATATAAATGAAATTTCGACAGCAGGAAGAGCAGGAAAATCAGCTGATTTTGATTTATTAATAAGTGCTGCTGTTGATACTACAATGGGTTCTTTTCTTTTTCATGAACTTTTTTTTAAATTGGCCTACTTACCAGGTTCTAAAAATGAATAAGAATATATAAATTTCTTTTTTTAAAAACGTCACATGTTTTCCCTTAAAAAAAGCATCATCAGATCAACTTTTATTTTTCTTTAATTATTCTGAAGATGATTTATTACTAGGACAAGGGCGTCGCCAGCCGGTAAGCTAGGGAGGGGCAGCATGAAAGAACTAAAGACAAAAAAACAAAAAAAAAATAAAAACCGAACAAAATATTTACATGAAAATCAATTGAAACATAATCTTCTAGGGTTCTTTGCGAATTCGTTAGTCACTTTGCTAACAAAATCGTCCAAGTTTTTAAAAATGTGTTGCCTATGTGCACTCATCATAGCGAGTTTCAGACATAGTGCTCCTCAACCAGGTTTTCATTCTCCTAAGGCTACTAAATGACCTTTCAACTGTACAAGTCGTACAAGGTAATGCAATAAGGATCTGTAAAGCCTTTTTAATTTCAGGAAAGAAATCAGTTTCCTTAAGGATGTCCACAACACTCATTTTGACCGATTTTGGTTTTTCCTCCCATATTTTTTTCCAAAGCTCTATCTCATTTTGGATATTTGTAACACCGTAAAAATTCCTCGCAAGCCTCTTCAAGTTCTTCCAAAGAAATGTTTTTCATTTGCGCAGGATGTAGTTTTGACAAAGTAAATGATGGTCTATTTTCTTCAGAAAACCTTATTTCTAAGGAATCTATAATTGAGTCCAAATAAGGAATTGTTATGGACCTGCGCCAAAATTCTGAGGGGCTTTTTGATGGGTGGTTGCTACGGTGTTGTCTTTCAGCAGTACGCGGTATTGATTTCATATCCAATCCAATTTTTTCTGCAATAACAGAAGCATCTTTGAAAATTTCTTCTGTTATTTTTTCGGGATTCTCACGGTGATTTTTGATCAGTATACGACCAATATGCTGTGATGCCTTAACTGCATCCAAGGAGACTGATTGGAGCACGTTTACTGTTAGTTCTAAAAGAGTGGAATATTTGGCTAAAAATAAACGAAACTTTGGAAGCTGCAGCATGGAGCTGATATACATGTTTCCTTGTCGCAATATTGCCATCTCGAGACAGGGTTTCTAGTGCCTCCATTATATCATAAAAGTTCTCTTTAAAAACTCTGATGCTCTTGTATTTCTCGCTCCACCTTGTTTCGCATAGCTTGGGAATATTGGGTATTAATTTTCTTCTTAGAACCGATTCACGAAAAAATGGCCTCAACTGTATTTCGGATCTTCGGCAGAGCATTCAGATTACCATTGATTACCAGGTTGAGTTTATGAGACGAGCAATGAAAAAATAGTGCTTTCTTGTATTTTTTACGCAAAATGGCCTGAACGCCACCTCTTTTTCCAGACATCGTGGAACAACCATCGAATCGCAAACCAACGCATTTATCTGGATCGAGATCCTCTTTCGTCAGGAATTCGTTTATTAGCGTCCAAGGCTGTAAGCTCAGTAAATCCGAGGAATACTTCTTCAATATTGCTGGTTTCCTCATCAAAATATCGTATGCCAACTGAGAGCGGTTCCTTTCCAGAGATATCCGCTGTTTCGTTTGCTAAAATGCTATATGCTTGCGATATCTTCACATTTTTGATGCAATCGGCCTTAATAACATCTCCACAAATACTGATAATCTCATTCCGGATATCAACCGATCGATAATTTGCATTTTTCTTTCCATGCTCAAGATGGTTTTTTAAAATAGTGTCTCCTGCGTCAATTTGCATCTTATACAGTCCTTCCAGAATTCCATCACCATAGCTTGCCTCCCTTAATGCTAGGTCGTGGGATCCGCAAAACGCGATGCAGGAAATAATCGATCTTATAATTTTCCTGTTTTTTCAAGACTTTCCAGAGAGTATTCGTTAATTTGCACATCTACTGGCACGTTATCAAGAAAAGATTTAGCTGCTTCCAATGCCGTCTTATGAAAGTGAGTATCTGCGTGTTTTCTGCAGTATTCATGAACATACAAAACGGCCTTAGAATGAACGAACCTAAAACACCTCTAACGGAGCTCAGATTGGGTGGAAATAGTGTACAGAATTTACAAAAGGCTCCTTTTTGTTGGCGGGAGTATGCTAACCATGGTGAGTACATTTCCAACCAGGAATGATTGCATTTTCTTTTCAGATACTGGGCGTCTTTGGCAAAGTCGTACGTTTTCCGTAGTATCCGTAGGTTCTTGGCTCAAAGTGAGCGTAATCGTTTCAATTCGCTTTACACTTGCGAGCATTTCGAGCCCCCGAAATGTAAATATGTATAGGTATAGTAAAGCCTTATCTTAGATTGAAGTTACCTAATAGCCTAATTATTAAGTGAAATTAGAAATTAATAAGTGATAATTTACGAAATATACGTTTTCAAAAGTAAAGTTTCAATTAGCCGGATGACTGGTTTAGCGTTAACCTCTAGGCCCCTCTCTGGCGACGCCCTTGTACTAGGACGAAACATGCAAACAGATATTTGTCAGTGTTCGTTTTCCCGGTTAAAATTAAAGAATTACGTTCCAGGGGGGCCGTTCATTAGAACCCGGAAAATGAAAATTTCCCGATTTTGCAGGGTCGTCAGTGTATTTTATCCAGAAGTCTTGACTAACAGATGAACTTTTTTTGCCTACTTCACGTTTCCATCCACGTGTGAAATTATTAATTTCTTCATTTGAATACCTTCATGCATTTAAATGACCGTTTTAAGTACTTTATACGTGTGTAAACGCGTATAGCGTGTACTTGATAAAAGATCACTATTGATAATATAATATTGCTACTTATTGCGTGTAATACTTAATAGCTATTTTTGCATAATATACCGTTCCATTTTTTATAATTGGTTTTAAATAATTCTACTGCTTGTAAAAGAAAAATAAAGAGTTGAATTTGACAGTCGCCATTTTGCCAACAGGTGTTAATAGATTTTTAATAAAAGTTGAATTGGTGTGTTTGACAATGATGACAAGAATGACAACACAAATAATAATACAATTTTAACTCCAATGCTTACCAGTGCGGACACACTCTTCCGTCAAGCAAACTCTCGGTTTAAAATCTGCAACGATAAAAATTATAAGTAAATTAATAATATAACTTATAAATTATTAAAATAGTAACAGCAACAAGTAGTAATATGACTAATATGTAGTGGCCGGTTCATAATATATTAAAGAAATTAGGATTATGAGAATAAATCTCAGTTATCTGTAATTAAGTTCATTTTAACTTAAATGATTCTTCCAGGCATTAAAAGTGACTTAAAAGTCTGTACTAAAATTTAAAAGTTACCTTAGGTCGTATATAATAAAATAAAGTTCTAAATACAGATTCTTTTTAAATACTTAAAATTATTCGAAAAATATTTGACTTCAAATGCCTACAAGAGTCTCAACGGCACCTAAATTATTATTTCAAACACTAACAATGATTTAACTACCTGAACCAAGATTCTGATATTATCTAAGGATAAAATAACAAAATAAAGTCTTAAGCACAGTCAGAATCTTTTGAAATCCCTGAAAGATACTTTTAAGTACGTTCCAGATGAGCATAGTTAAATTATTATTCCAGGCACATAAATTGATTGTAAGTTTTTATATTATTTCTAAATATTGGTAGGGAAAGACTCTGTACAACAGGTGACAAGACGTCGAGGATCATGTATAGGTTTGTCTATCTCCAACTGTTCCAAATTCGGCAAGATGTTTTTTTATATACAACAGGCATTGATAAACATAAAAGTTGTCACTTGAATTTTTACTATATAATATTCTTATTGCAGTTTTTTGCGTCTTAAAGACTTGTAACCAGTTTGTTGAATTTCTCTAAAAGACAAAACCAAAAATGACAAAGCACTTCAAGGGAACCCATTCTGAAGACCTGACGTACAAGCAAGTCTTTATAAAACTTGATTGATATGTTGCTTTCAAGTTAATCAACCTCCAACACAGATGTAAAGAAAAGAGTAGATTCAAAAAAATGTTTCAAAAACCACTGTCATACACAAAAAGAGGCCTTGAAATACCTAGAATAAAATTACAAATTAGACACAATCCAGGAAAAAATGGCTTTAATAGTTTGGAACAAATAAAAAATTCCCTGGAAGAAATGGAATTACCTTTACCTGCAAAACATGGAAAATGTCCTCAAATATCTGAAAGCTTCGAAAATGACTTTATCTGCCTTGAATAATGGGAAGTTGAACAAAAAAACCAATCAAAACAAAGTTAGATAAATACAAAGAGAGACAGTCATACAATAAAATTTCACCGAATGCCTCGAATATACCCATATACCATAGCCCCTACTCCTTTGCTGGAATAAGTTCAAATGCCTGGAAGAAATTGAACATTTACTTCAAAAGCCTGAAATACAAAATGAATTAACCAAACCCATATTAACCTTTCATTTAAATATCTTCTTAAAGATGCAATAGCATAACTGGAACGTATTTAAAACGAATTTATTAATAATCAAATTAAAATATATATTTTTTTAAATGACTTTGAAACTCCAGGGACCCGACAAGTTGCCTAAAAATCTCACAAAGCAGCTTTTAAAGTCTAGAACATATAAAACAACGCCTGGAAGAAGTAAACCATCATTTCAAATTCTTCTTCTAAGGAATACATTCAAATGTCTGGAAATAATATGGATAGAGGTATTGATTTTGATCTCTCGAAAGCCTTCGATGCAACGGATCACCAATTGCCAATGATAAGGGACATAATATATTGAAATCTTCATTCAACTTAAAATGAATTGTACTCCTAAATTATTGACGTCGCGTTTAATATTAATTTATCATCGAATTATATTAAGGTCGTGGTAGTAGCAGGCCGGTATATCGACCCGAGCCTAATGGAGGAGAAAATATGATCACATTATTGACTGTATTATGGTTTACATTTGGCTTGAAATGCGATAGGAGACGGTATCTGTGTAACGTAATACTTATGGATTAATGAATGTGATGCTTTATCTCTCTGGTGCCGGGAAAAGCCATCCTGGCAGAGTTATGTTTCCATATACGTTCATGTTTCGAAAAGGATTTCGCCTTATGTGTTTGCTTGTGTAAATCCCCGTAATAATGTTGGATTACCAACGTAAACTTCTGCCGATATTTTCTCTCCTTTATTTATACCAATGTCAAGTTGTAAAAAGGAACTCGAGACATTTATTTAAAAATACAGTTCTTGCCTTTAAAGCTAAATCCATTAACCAAACGGATATCAAGGTTAGAAACCGGGAAACGGCCCTAAACGATAACCTTGAACTTATCTATCTCTCTCTCCCTCCGGATATTATGAAGTTCGGCTTTCCGATAAAACTCGTTATATATGGATTTAACTTTAAAATGTTCCCTGGTGGCGGTTACTATTGTAGCTGATATTTTAAAGTTAAGCGCGAGTATTAGAGCGTTTGGTCGTAAAAAATTTACGGTCGGCATAAAATCGTTACTTTCGTGTTTATTTTTACGCTAAAGCGATCGCGTGGAACTTTAGATCGTCACGACAGACCGAGAGAGAGAGAGAGAGAAGTTTTAATTGAACAACAAATTGAAATAGACCGTATGGAAAAGTTTCAAAAAGAAAAAAAATTTTATGTAAGTTAAATGGACGTGATGCTGTATCTGTCAATATGATCAAGTAATACAAAGACTAGCCAAGAAGTGGCACAAATCCTAAAGGAAACCTTATGTTATCAAAATTGTTTTAGGTGCATCAAACCTCCCTTTAAAACTTCACACATTTCCTCAAACTCAAAAATGTTTTATTATCAAAAAATAGGGTTTTTACAAATGCTAAATGAGTAATACATTATAGAGATCTCGAAAAATAAATGATCGACAGATTGGATAATAAACAAGCCTAAATATTAAAATATAAATAAATATTTACATATCTCTTTAAAGTAGTAGTGTCACAAACATGAAAGACATACAATAGACAGTAATAATTTATCGTAATTCAACATGCAAGTGTCGATTATGACAGGTTTGTTGACATGTACATACAGTAAAATTTTTGATTACATAATATTCCTACTCAGAATTCTCAAGCTAACTGGATGTTCCAGCAAATTAACACACCTAGAAGCGACAAGAATAAGAGTTATTAGTAACTAAGGGCTAAGCTAATGTGAGGCCGAGCTTTTATGCATGATAGGTACATACAGTGTGGCCCATTTGTTTTCGGGTCACCCTGATAAAAAGTTTATTTTTCTCGGGTTTTTTTTAATTATTTTTATTTTTTAATTATTTTATTTTTAATACTAATTTTTTAATTTTTATTATTTAATTATTATAACAAAAAAAAATTCTGCCATGCAAATTCCAAGGCCAAATTTTAAGAAACCATGTTAGGCATTTTTTTAGCAAAAGATTGTGTACACCACTGGATTCGGCAGCCCCCAAAACGGCCTTATACCAAATTTCACCAAAAAACATTAAGTAATAACAATTTTATAACAAAAAATAAAAAGCGAAATTATGCATTTATTTACATTTAAAAATGTGTAGATAGCCATGAAAAAAACAAATTGAACAAAGATAATACAAGCAAATAACAATTCCAAACTAAATACAAATAAAATAAAAACAACAAACAAAAAAATCAAAAATTAACCGCTACTAAATTTTTGAAATGTCTACTAATCTACCATTGTTTTCTATACATTTTACATTCCTTTTGCCTACATTTAAAATAACTTTACGGACTTGCTCTGGAGTAATTTCTGAACAAACCTGGATTATTCTGACTTGTAGATTTTCTAAATTTTGAGGTCTTGACTTGTACACTTTTTCTTTAAGTAAGCCCCAGAGAAAAAAATCGAGTGGCGTTAAGTCAGGGGATCTCGGTGGCCACTCAACGAAAAGACTGTTTCGTCCTATCCAACAATTTTCAAAATGTTGATTTTACCAGTCTCTTATTAAACGAGCATTATGGACAGGACAACCATCAAATTGAAACTTCAAATTAAGGTGGTATCTTAAGGGTAAATCTTCTAATGCGTTCGAAAATTCATTCTCAAGAAAATTCAAAAATTCCCATTAAAGAAAAAAGGGCCAATAATTTTGTCGCTTAGTATTCCACACCAAACGTTAATTTTTTGCGAATACTGTCTCCTTACATTTATTATAAATTCTGGATTCTGCAAAGAGCAGTGGCGGCTCATTTTTCACTGGAGACTACGCCATTTGTGGTAAAAGTGGCTTCATCGCTAAAAAGGATTTTATCTAGAAAGTTTCTGTTGTTTAAATATTCTCCCTGAAGCCAATAGCAAAACTCTAGACTTCTTGCCTGATCACCACCCTCTAAGGTGTGCAAACATTTTGGCTTAAGTGCTTTTATGTTATTTTTTTGCAAACATCTTCTTATACTTTCTCTGGGGATGTTAAGGACCAAACTAGCCGTTCCGACACTACTTCGAGGATTGCCGTTAAAATATTCCAAAATGTAATTTTCATTTCTTCTGAGCCCACACCGTCCATTTATCCATTATGTCTATTTTTAAGTAGATTTTTCGAAACAGATCCTGTTTCATTGAAAATTTTACTAACACGTTGCACAGTACTGGTCTATCAGGATGCCTAATATTAAATTCTCTGGCAGCTTTTCTCAACAAACGCGTGTTACCACCAACAAGACGAACAATTTCAATTTTTTCTCTTAAATTTAAATTTTCCATGATTACTAATACTATCTAAACACGTTCTATTACCACTTTTGACAGTTAGATGTCAAATGTGACAATTCAATATTTCAATAATTTTTAGAGACAATTTAGAAGTAAAGCGCATTTCTTTTTTTTTATCATAAAATTGTTATTATTTAATATTTTTTGAATAAGAAAATCTCATCCATTTTTCACAAAGAGACCGACGTATACAACAGACGAAAAACAATGAAAAACGCAAAGTCACGGTCTCACAACATTTACTTAAAGCTACACGTGTTTCGCTCTATTCAGAGCATCATCAGGCCTTAAAAAGCCACTAACGTTGGCAAAACAGTCAAAAAACAGACTGTTTTGCCAACGTTCTTATGTCGAACAGTCAGTCCGAAATTTCACATCGAACATTTTCAAATACACTAACATCGATATTTCTAAAAAACATTCGTTATTTTCTGTCATAAATCCAATACTGAAGCAGGTCCAGTTTCGTACACCTTTTGCTTCAAATAGCCCCATAAAAAAAAAGTCTAGAGGTGTTAAATCTGGCAAGCGAGCTGACCATTCCACATGTCCTCGACGGCTATTTGAAGCAAAAGGTGTACGAAACTAGACCTGCTTTAGTATTGGATTTACGACAGATAATAACGAATATTTGTAGAAATATCGATGTTAGTGTATTTGAAAATGTTCAGTGTGAGCGACTGTTCTTGTGTCAAGAAGTTCAGAAGGCACCATTTCCAGTATCTTCTTAATTGAACTCAATGTATTTATTCGATATATCAAGTTTAATGTTAAGGTAAACCTGAACTGTTAAATATACCACCATTTTGTAGTAGGTAAAGACATTGAATTTATATTCTAGAGTTATAAAGTACTCGCCAGGAGCTTCAAAATGCTGTGCTACAGTACCACCCTCTTCATTTAATTTTTTCTTCAAGATGGCGCCTAGCAGCCATCTTGAAATTTTCATTTGTCAATTTTACCTTAAAACATCATCAATTCAATCATCAATTGCATTACCTCAAGTTTCAATAATTTGAATTGAGCCATTCAAAAAATAAAGAGGGAGGGGGGCATTAAAGAAAAGCACTGTATATCTATATGTTTTTAACAATGTTAAGAGATCATGGGAAAAAATTCCGAAAATCGTTTAAAGTGTATTAAGCTTTGCTTAATGGAATCTTCCTTAGTTCAAGTGTAAAAGTTAATAAGGAAATGATTTTTTTTAAGATTATTGGTAGATGATTATAGATTTTTGAGGCAATAGCCTCTTAAAATTTATTCCATTTGGTGTAACAGCCAGGTCAAATTTTTTATGTAATAATAAAGCGAGAGGTTATATGTCTCCTAAACACAAGATTCCTTAGAATCTCCTGACAGCCCTTTTTTGCAGAACAAATACGTGTTGGAGTCAATTCTGATAGGCACAGGCTCAAAGACCGTAAATGCGACTCAATTAATGCAAAGTTGATATAAGAGCAGTTGTAAAATCCATTTTTTTTTAGATTACGCCTAATGCATTACAACTTGAGGATAACTTATTACTAAGGCTTGAGATTTCGTAAGAGTTAAGTTATTATCAATAAGTCCAAGGAACTTGGAAACGTCACTGCAAGCTATTTCATTATTGTTCAAGTTTATTGGCTCTGAGATATGATTAAAACGAAGATATGATCTTAAAAATGTTAAAGGAGAGATAGTTAACATCATACCAATTTATTCCTATGAAGATCATGGTTTATGATTTGCATTAGTGTACCTCGCTGGGGATAAGTTCATAAAATATTTGTGTCATCCGCAAATACGGTTATAAGACCTTTCGTGTTTGCGTTTATAGTGTCATTGATTTATATTATAAATAGGTGGTGTTAGGTTTGATGGAACATTTGGCAGCTTTTGTAGCAGCACCATTTGATTGATGCAATCACAAGCTTTTTAAAAAAAAGCACAAAATACTACCTTATTCAAATAAATGTACAGTTCATTAAAAAAAATTAACATCTCATGTATTTTTCTTAGACTAAAAACCAAACTGATTGATTTTAGTATGTTCTTGGTTTCCAAGAAAGATAACATTTTTTTCTTTACTATTTTTTTTTTACGATTTTTGAGAGAGTTGGAAAAAGTGCAATTGAGAAAAAATTCTCCTCCTTACTAAGAACTTTGGAATTGGAATCACAGTGATCAAAAAGTGGAAATAATTGAAAAAGTGCAACCTCAGCCTGATCAGGTAAATGCTAAAAGATCTTTCATGAAGGTCACTCCAGCCTAAGCTTGATTTATTTTTAATTTCCCTTAATATCTATTCCAATTCATATTTGTTTGTTGGTGTCAAATAAAATGATTCTGAACTACTGACTGAAGTACTTCAATGGATTATCTGGCGACTTAATACTAAGTGATAATCTTTGAGAAAGCATGCAAAAAAATCAAGTTCCACAAGACGACTGTAAATATTTCTATGATTATTAAAATACGAAATAAAAAACGCGTTGTTCATAAAAAGTTCGTGCGTTTAGTGTAATGTAAATTACTTACCATGACATCCTTGGCCTCTAGTACTAAAAACCATCAACAATAGCACCCCACAAAATATAAGAAGGGCCAGCACCATAGCAAACAGGCATTTTTCCTTGGAGGCCTTGCCTTTTGGTACTACCATAGTTTTAGCACCGGTGTGGGACATTTGTACCACAGTCGAAACTGGTGAGGAGCCTAACAGGGACTCTTGCGTTGGGTTTTTACTCTGCAAAAAGAAGGTTTTGTTGGTTCGATTAATATAAATGGTTTCTTACGATATGCACCTTGAGATATCCATTTTTGGCGTCAGTACACTTCCACGCTTTATCACTGAAATTGACTTCCGTCATTGGAAGTTGAGCTACGTACTCCGGATTTGAGTTTTGCATTTAAATTTTTTTCAGAAAGGAGTTTTTTTATTATGAACAACAAATCACATCTGGAAACGGACATAAAGTATTATAATTCCAACTATTATACACTTTCACATGCATAACTTAAATGGATAGGAGAGCACAACAACAACAACCTCTAAAATAAATAAGTCTTACCTTTAATATACATCGGTGTATAATAAGGGAGGCCAGCCATATACAAGGGGAAGCAAGAGGGAGAGGGTCTGGATATATAGGTTAAGAAAATCGGACACTGTTTGTGAGGAAGCCCAAGCTAAAAAAGACGGAGAGCCAGATTCAGGATAATCGATAACTGGTGCACTTCTGGCGGGCCTTGCAGGAACTGCCTTATATTTAGCCAACGGATTCGTTTTAAACCACCTGTAAGTCGGGTTTGGTCGGGAGATATGCGATGTTTAGCGAGGGATGTCCTGATTTTATGTACAGGATGTTCGATGGAATAAAAACATTAATTGTCTTGATAATGAGTTAGAACTCATGAGGATTGTTACTTTAAAATTAAATAAAATTTGAACTTTAAAACTTCTATTCTGACCCGAAATGTGTAACAACTATATTTTATTTGAACGATAATAATTTCATTGTTTTTTACTTCATATGCGTAATATGCAATAATCAATGTCCAACCTCGAAGCAAATTCCATTCGTACCATAAATTCCATTAGACCCGACCGCCGACATGACACATAACTTGAGCTTGATATCATTCTATCCTCAATTAATTGTTTATCTCATAGTGATCTTAACTTATCAATCAGCGTTTTTTATGAATATCTCTCTATGGGGATTGCATATTTTATTCCTTTAAAGAAATATAGAACTTCCTCATTTCCTAAGTGGTTTTCCCCTGAACTTAGAAAGTTAACTAGGAACAAAAGGAGTGCTCATTCATTATATATGAGAGATAATACAGACGAAAACTATATAAAATTTTGTCGCCTTATATTTGAATGCAAATGTATGTCTGATTTGTGCTTCCGACAATATATTGAAGGGATAGATTCCGGCTTACAGAATGACCCTAAATCATTTTGGAAATATATCAATGATAAGAGGTCCAATTATACCCTTCCCAATTATGTTGACAA
The DNA here is from genome assembly GCF_022605725.1 of Anthonomus grandis grandis. Taxonomy (NCBI): domain Eukaryota; kingdom Metazoa; phylum Arthropoda; class Insecta; order Coleoptera; family Curculionidae; genus Anthonomus; species Anthonomus grandis. The sequence continues at coordinate 29,889,571 of NC_065556.1, read as the reverse complement.
GCAAGCGTCCAGTGGTTTGGATATTGCAAACATGTTTAAAGAATTTTTCCAAACTGTTTATTCTCCTGGTATTGATAATAATCAGCTGCAAAATGGTCCCGCTAATGGTTTAAATTTAAACATTACTAAGATCTTAACATATGATATATTTGAAGGTATTAGCTCACTCCCTAACAAGATTACTGCAGGCCCAGATGGGATTCCGAATTTTCTCTTGAGGAGATGTGTATGTACTCTTGTCATTCCTTTATCTTTGTTATTTAATGCTTCCTTACAAACATCCACACTTCCAATTGCCTGGAGGGAAAGTTTTATTGTGCTATTGTTTAAAGCTGGCCGTCGGGATGTCATAGATAATTATAGAAGTATTTGCATTCAATCTTCAATACCTAAACTTTTTGATAGCCTTATAGCTAATCAACTTTCTTGGTTATGCAAAGGCTTAATATATAATATATAGGCTAGAATAAGTCTACTGCCTCTAACTTGATCTGTTACCAATCTGATCTTATGAGTAAATTAGAGGATCATAAACAAATTGATTCTATATACACCGATTTTAGTAAGGCGTTTGATCGTATTGATCATCAAATTCTTCTATCAAAACTGATCTCCGTAGGGTTTCATGTTGATTTTGTAAGTTGGATTAAAAATTCTTTAACTGGCCGTATTCAAAGGGTCAGAGTAGGTGGACATCTTTCTGATCCTATCAGCGTAACATCAGGTCTCCCTGAGGGAGGGCATACATCACCCTTATTATTTGATTTATTTATTAATGATATAGTTAACTGTTTCCTGTATAGTCAGTGTTTGATGTTTGCAGACGACTTAAAATTTTGGAGGATGGTTGGTAGTATTGTGGATCAAGAATTACTACAAGCAGATATGGATCGCTTAAATAATTGGTGTGAACAAAACAATCTTCATTTAAATGTTAAGAAATGTTGTGTTATTAGTTTCACTCGCAGGATCAACCGGTTTCAATCCAATTACTTCATTAATAATGAGCCACTGAATTATGTTGCATCTATTAGGGATTTGGGAGTTATTTTTGATAAGAAACTCACATTTATTGATCATATTAATTAAATTTCTGTAAAAGCATCAAAATTGCTAGGGTTTGTTATGAGAAACTGTTCATATTTCTCAGTCTCTTCAACAAGAAGGGTTTATTGCTCCCTAGTAAGAACTATATTGGAGTACTGCTCTGCAGTTTGGTCTCCATACCACCAGATTCATATCGATGCTTTAGAAAGAGTTCAACATAAATTCCTGAGATATTGTGCTCATAGAACTTTAACTGTTATCGAGAACCATGACTATTCTTATATTGAAAGTCAATTATCTATTCCGACACTGTCGCGACGCCGTAATATTTCTGGTGCTAGTTTTATATATATGATCGTTAATAGGCTTATTGATTGCCCTGATCTGTTGGGTCGCATACGATTTAATGTTCCTCATCATGGGTTGCCCCATAATGTAACCTTTAACATTCCATTCCACAGAACATCCTATGGAATTAATAATATGAATTTGTTAAACAATTCGAATATTGATGTGTTTAACATAAGTTCCTTAATGCATCTAAAGAGGTCACTTACTTCATAATTGTGCATAAAATTTTGTATATACATTCTTGCATATAAATTATTAAGGTTGTTTCTAGTATATGTAGTATAGGTGTTTTTTACTTTAATATTAATTTTTTAAGTAGGTTTAGATTAAGACAGTTGTTTATGTAAATATTATTGCTTTGTAAAATTTACAGTTAATGGGGTTTTCCCATATTATAAATAAATAAATAAATAAATTAATAAACTTGGCAAATTTTCGGTTCTGTATTGAAATATTTATACGAAATGATGTGTCCTAAAGAATCCCTAAAAAAAGTATTCAGTCCCATTCCGATTCCCTAATTTAACCTCATTTTCTAACAAACCGAGAGGGATGGGGGCGACATCACCCCTAATGGTAATTTGATTCTTTAGTACAGGTCGATCCTTTATGGGATTAATCAAAAATCGACAGGTATTTCGATTGATGCGAAACTGGGTCAGAATTGAAATAGGATATCGCTTAAAAGATAAAACAAAATTAAACCTTTTCCCTTTATACGCAATTAGTTTGAAATGTTTCACGCAGGTTCGCATGATAAATGACGTTCTCGAGGCAGCTGATGGTAGCCATACAAATCAATTGCCTTTAATATGGTCAAATTGCTTTAAAATATGGTGCCTTAAGAAAAATTAATAGTGTCCTTTTTAGGTCGGTTCTATTGTGCCTAAGTGGAGGGCGAGAAGTTTATCAAGTGGAAACGTTAGTTCATTGAATTTTAGAAGTGTGTGGAATGGGCCGTTTTTAAAGAATTTTGTCGCGAAAAATTGATTGATCTATAGATACAACTAACACCATTAAACGTCGTGGTTTGGTTCATTCAAGTTATCAATATTTTGTAATAAATTAAAATCTTATTAAAGTACTTCTATCTATCTAAATGTAGAAAATTTAATTTTTATTTTCAATTCTTTCAGGCAGTAGAAGATATTTTTCATGTTGTCCAGGCATCTACAGTAATTTTCCTTAACCTTAATTCCAGGCAGTGACAATTTATTTTTCAATTGCCTATAAGTGATTTCTTATTTTTTCCAGAATTTATGCATTAATTTTGTTTTAATTCCAGCCAACTAATACAATAATTTACGTAATGATTGAGTTCGAAAAATCATTGATGAGATAAGTAGGTTATAATTTTTATGATATTAATTTTTTTCTTAATCCTGTTAATATGAATATTGAAGCAAAAAGATACTAAAAAAAAATACATTTTTATGTTTTATTGATTTTTTATATTGATCACTGACAAAATAAATATTTTATAATTTACAACCTGATATAAAGGCACATCAATTTACTTTGAAAAATGTCTTGATCGATGACAATCACTGTAGAGATAAATAGGCCCTAATCTGAGATTATTAAAAGTAAAATAGTATTTTATGTATATATTTTTTAAAATTACTACTGAGATTATTTCATTAAGTGCATGCAGATATTTGACAAAAATCTTTTTTCTTGTTAAGCATATTGAGTGAAAATCTTGAAATTACGATTGAGAAATTGAATGTATTATTTATGTGATAAGGTCAATAAAAATCACTGCTGAGATAAATAATTTATCATGTACAGCCGTATGAGGACTTAAAATGAGTTTTTTACACTTGGCAAACCTTGAAAATCACTACTGATATAATTTTAGTATTTAGAACAAAATCTAAATTTAACACATATTTATTTTTTTATAAAAACATACTCAAAAGCTGCTCTTTTTCACCTCACTTATACAGAATAAGTGTTCCTCTTTGACCCACAAGTACATCGGAGTATATTTTTAAATAGTCAATAATAAGCCACTTCCTGTCTATATGCATCGAGTGCGTCCAACAAAGAAGTCGCTCTTTTATTTCTCGTCCATTCATATATCGAGTACCCAGTGAGACCCGCCGCCAACAAAAATACGAAAACGACACAAAAGGTTCGATTTACTACGATTTCTATACTAGTTAATCTCTAGGAGATATTTTCGATGCAGAAAAGTCATTCTTTGTAAGGTTCAGGTGGCCCCTCTCACGCTATGCTTTTGTCCATCAGACCAGTATTCTCATCTACAATCAAGTGTACGTTTTTCGGATTGATCTTCGATGAGTTTAACTGGGTTTTAGAGTGGGAAAAGCTAAGTTCAGTTCTTGATATGTTAGAAGAGGCTAAAAAGTGCTATTTACATTTTATGTTGGTTTTACATGATTTTTTAGCCCTTATTTGAAAAAAAAAACTTTATCTGTTCCAAATTGTTATGTTTCAGGCATTAGAACTGTTTTTTTTTGGGTTTTGAAGTCATTCTATATTCACTCTACAAATGTTTCTTTTTTTCCGGCATTTGCACATAATTTTTCAGATCAGGGATTTCAAATATTATTATTTAAAAGATTTACCTTAAAAAACTGAATTTTACAAGCTACTAGAATTTTCATAGCGATACTCCTTATTTTCGAGAAATAAAATAGGGTTTTTTCCCTTTTTACATAAAAACTTTAAGGTTTTGTGAGAAAAGTACAGATATAAGAACTATAGATTTTTTATCACCTATAATTTGCTTAAAAAGCATTTTTTTTTCAGAGAATTATTTAATGCAAAAAAATAGTTTTTCATTAACACTACCCTCACCCACCCACCCTCCCACACAACTTACCAGTAAGAAATTGTTTTCCAAAATAATACGCATGAACAACAGCTGATTTCGTCGTTAATATTTAATCTAATAACACAGTTTGTTTATTTAAATTTGCTATAATTACATATCTGTATATTAATAAATATTTAATACAAAAATAATGCTACTACATTAGATATTATGGACGAAAAACGATGATTTTTTAAAAGAATTTCTTCCTGGGCAAATGTTTGGGGTGGGTGGGGAGGTAAGGGTTCTGTTAATAAAAACCAATGTTTTTTCAGAAAATATATATTCAATATTTAACTCAATAACATTGTTTATTTAAATTTGATATTATTTTATATATTAATATTTAGTATAAAAACAGCGCTCAAGTTTAAAAACTAGATATGTAAATCCTGTGCCAATTTTTTTAAATGTCGAAATTATATCCCTTTTGTAATCAGTATTCTATATCGTCACTGATCTTACCAAGGGGCGAAAGCGCCAATTTGTTAATTTTACAGGAAAGCGTTTTAAAGAAAATAGGTCCTATTTGGAACACGATTACTTTTTAAATAGTTTATTAATTATTTTACTTTCTATGGTGTTACGTAGGTCAATATACATGCTTACTAAATATATGTGTAAAATTTGAATACCTATAAGTTATTTACAGCTAAAATTGACCCAAATGGATGTTCGCCCATTGGTTAGATTTATTGAATGTTATATTGGATGTTCGCCTGTTCTATTATACTAATATTCAAATTAAATAAAACATGTAACCGCTCTTTCAGGTATTTGTTTATTCGTTATGAAAGGTAGATTTATGAAAAATATTGTTAATACAACTTAACAGTAACAACTAGTTTCAGTAAAGCTAACAAACTAAAGAATAGCAACTCCTATATATCAAAAATTTAATAATATTTTAAAAGTAAACATACACATTTTAACAGTAGATACTAAAGGATAACCACAAAAAAAATAAATGATAATTTCTTTTATTAATTTATAAATAAAGATTATCGAAACATACTAAAATTAAAAACATTTGACTGTTTATTCATGCGGAAGATCTTTAAAATATTTTTGAAATATTGGATCTTTTACATTCGGCGTAAGACCTGTGCATAAACTAATAAGATCATTGTACTTATCTCGAGAGAGTTTTATCAAGTCTTTGTTTGAAAGAGGTATACGCTGAGTCATGATTTCAAGCGTATTTCTTTTAAGGGGCAATACAAAGTAGTTTTCAGCAAGGTGACTGTTCTTTACTAAAAGTTGTGAAATATTGTCTTTGTCTACCATAACCTCCTTTACTTTTGTCCAATCGACATCCTCGTGTGTTTCGAATTTTTTAACCGACTTTATACAAATTTAAAATTATAAAAATCATTTACATTCATGCTAATAACAGTGTATGGTAGATTTCGTCTAGCCAGTTTTAGAATAGGTGGAAGCTGAGCAGGTGTAAAGATGTCGCCGGCCAAAGACATAGCTGTTGATACTGAGCTATGGGCCGAATCGCCCTCTCTTTGACCGTGGTTCGTTTCAAAAAAATGTAAACGTATTTTTTTAAGGTTTTTCGAATTTTCTATTGTATACAGCAGCATAGTAAAAACAATCGTGTTGCGGTTCTGACCGCCGCAACCATCTGAAAAAAGGTATACTTCACGAAGGCCACGATCGTCTAATTCACGATAATAATTTAACATAACCGTTTTTTTCAAAACACTACTATTAACTACAGAAAAAAATGGGTTGCGCTACAGAAAGATGTAGGCATAACAACCAATATTACTATTGTGAGATCTGACAATTAGGCGAAACTCCATTTTGTACATGTTCGCCTCTTAGTATGATCCTATAATGTATTTAGTGTCGCTTACGCCTATAAGACAATTTTGATGTTTACGGGAACTGCTATAGATGGTCGTTTGCCAGTTTGCTAGATCATAGATACCTTTAAATCTGATCACTTGATGGACCTAACTCCAAAACGAAAAAAATGTCGCTTTCGCCCCTTGGTAAGATTAGCGACGATATGATATACGTATATTCTACAGGTTTAATAAATATACCAAAACTTCAGTAACCTCATTGACATTATTTAATTTGTACGGGTACATGAAACTGTTTTTTCCTATTACATGAAGGACCTATATTAAATTATTGAATGACCTTATCCAAATCTTTTTGTGATTCCACAGTCAGTCAGCAAGGCTTTTTATTATCTTGTAAATTTTTAGGTTATCCGCAAACAATAAACCTGTTAATTTTTTAAAAACTCTTGTATAACTATTTATAAATAATTAAGGGACCCAAATTGGAACCCTGAGGTAGACGATATATTGGAATAAATGGCCGAGATTTTTAACCTTTAATATTCACTGAATGCTCCTTTTCACAAAGAGATTTCTTAATAAACTCTAATAATATTCTATATTATATAATATATATAATAGAATCCAATAATATTCAAGGAATTCTGTCGAAAGCATTGAATATTAAATTTATTTGTTCTCGAAAATTCAAAGCATCAGAGATTTCTTGGGTAGCATTAAATTACGAATGTTTTCTTAAGAAAATTAAAAATATGGTTTTCAAGATCTCCTGAAGTATAAAAAAATATATCCATCAGAGTTTCGGCACTAATTTGTGTTATCATCAGGGCTACATGAACTAAAAAATTAATAAACTTTTTTTATGCTCTATATCAACTTCAAATAATCAATCTTTCAAAAAACGAATTTTAACAAAAAAAAAATAAACCCCGAAACTTCTTACCTGGTCTGCAGGCCCTTTTCTCGATATCTTTTGTCATCAAAGGGCCATATACACAACCCCATTCAACAAGTAAACTTACACGAAGGAGTGGGGAAGACGGTCGTGCGTCTTCAAAAACGACCCAACACACCTTCAACTCGTCATATTTACTTTCGTGTTCATCCAAACAACTTCAAGTGCTTTCACATTATTAAAAAAAAAAAACATGAAATCCGAATTGAAAAAACCAGTTTCGGAAACGAGAAAGATCCGCAAGCCGTTGATGGAGAAGAAACGTCGTGCCCGGATCAACGATAGTCTGGAGGTCCTGAAACGGATCCTGCTCGAGTCCAAATCGTCCCTAAAAGATGGAGGCAAAAATGGACAAAGAACTGCCAAACTGGAAAAGGCTGACATCCTGGAGATGACCGTGCAGTACCTGCAAAGTTTGCATTGTAAACTAAACGAGCTACAAGAAGTTGCTTCAGGAACAAAAAAGGAGGCGAATAATATATGTGCTAGTGAAAATAATATTAGGGTGGCCCTGTATCCTTCCAGGATCCCCCAGGGGGATTATATTGTGTTCCTGCCTACTGAGTCCAAGAAGGATTCTATTGATAGCATGAACGTTTGGAGGCCCTGGTAGATCATTAATTTCGCGAGTAGTTTATTTATTTGTATATTAGTTAATGGCTTTAATTTTTTTTATCTGTGATATTTTGTATATAATTTAATAAAATAATCAGTTTTACAATATATTTTGCATTTTTTTTTTATGTAGTTTAGCTATTGTGCAGGAATAATTTTTTACTTACTGAGAATATTGGAGATTCTGCCTTGTTGACAATTTCTGCAGGTTTATGTATATCGCCCCCTTTTAATTTATAATGCAGATATATGATTCAGGATTGAAATGATTAAATTATACGCACGAACAGGCAGCAGCGGTAGAACATGGTCCCTGTGGACATTCAGTGAATATTCCAAGATTATTTATTATACGATACTTCAGAATATTTGTCCAGTTCTATGTCAATGTTATAGTTCTTATTTAAATATGTCTTAATTAATAAAATAGAAAAGGTGTACAAATTATCTAAGCCCTTTGTTCCAATTTTCAAAAAGTTAGAGCAAATCGCTCCTAAAACTGTTTTTTTTTATTTATTTATAGTTTATTAGTAATTGTCAATGAGTGTATAAACCTACATTTGTTAACTCAAATAATTTTTTTTAAATATTTTCATGAAATATTTATACAACTAACATATAAAGAGACTTTACAAAAGCTCTAAAATTCTTAGAATAGATCATTTATGGTTTAAATTTTCCTGATTTCCATCAATTTCCCCTATGGAAATTTTCAAAATATAAAACGATAATTTTCAGCAATATCGTAAAAAGAAAATCAAAGCGTGGATATATAACATGTAAATCTCAACATGTCAAAGGGCCATTCCCAGACTACCTGACGTCAGGGCCGCCCCTCAGCCCTTTACAGGTCTTTCAAGACGATCTGATACCATATAATCATACGAGATTCGCGGCACATTTAACGAACTTTTCTGAATGAACATCCCTTTTTAACGTATATCCTCAATAGTTGCTGATATGTATATGTAAATGCGTCTTCGTCTTTTTTTTTTTTCGTTTTTAAATCTATTCATACATATATCATGATCGATATCCGCTTCCTATATTGTGTTATTGGCGCCAAAACTCATATCCTTTCTACATACTCTTATATATATATACATTCAAACAGATAATAGGAACTCGCTCAATAGTTGAGTAATCGGACACTAAGTTATGTTATACGAGTCGGAGCCAATTATGGGTAATAGTAGGACAGGAAGTGGACAGTTTTTGACCACACAATGACCGTTTCTGGGACGTATTAGAATATTTTAATGAAGATTTCTGCTGTGAGTATTACATTTCGTTAACGAAAATACAAAAAATTTATATAAGTGGCTTTAAGTGATCGTTTGGTGAAATAGTTAAATAATATGTCATTTAATCGATTATTTCTTGAAAACTGGTTTTTCACTGTACTTCTTTTGGCATATAAAATTTTTAGAATTTTACGTCGAATCTAAAAATTAAATATTATATAGTATGTTCTATTAACACTAATCGAACTACGATGATATACGCTTAATTAAGTTATAATTGCATTGTATAGCATAAATAAATAGTATAATTCACAAATTCTAGTGCACTGAACAAAATTCGGGAAAGGAATTTCAATATGACCGTTATTTCCCTAAAACAGTGTAAACGAAATTTAATAAAATGTACGGGTATCTGCGACTATTGTGTCCGAATAAAGTGTGGCACCTTACAGAAAATAAGATGCGAAAAATGTTTTGATTTCAGCTTCATCAAGATCTGGATGCCCGTGCCTGAGATTCGAACCCAAAACTTTAACCCAGTTTTCCATAATCTTCGGCAAGGTCGCAGCCCTCATAATAGCTTATATATCGCATTTTTGGAGCCCATTTTTGGCCTCAAAAATGAGGTCAAAAAGTGACTTTTTCCGAAATTCAAAGTGCTCTCATTCAGTTAGTTCTGCTCGAATCCCGTTATAACCCGGTGTTTTCGTAATGAGGGTGACGAGAGGAAGCCGCTGATATGGTTAGTTCGATTTCGAAAAAAATTAATTTTTGGTGAAAAAATTCGATACGGGGGGTATACCCGAAAAATGAAAAAACCCAAACTTTGGAGGTCGATAACTCAGCCTCTATATCCACTATCGGGAAAACACCAACGGTTCTGTCTTAGTTTCGTCATTCTGAATCCAACAAGATCATCCCCAAAGTTGTAGCTTTCATATTATCCGAGATATCCTATTTTCATTCAGTTGCCTGAAAGTAATGAAAAATAACTTGCAGGGAATTGAAAATTCAATTTTAGCTACCTGGAAGCTAAAAAAAATTACAGTGATGCCTGGTCGAAATAAAAAATTCTTTAATTGCAGAGAAAAATTCAGAAATCTCTTAAATGTTAAATTACCTAAAACTAGAAGAACATTATTATTTGGATAAAACAAAATCGTCTTAAAATTAAGTTTTTATTAGGCAATTTAGTCCTTTAAAAAAAAAACAAAAAAAATTGGAAACATTTTCAGAATTTTGGCAATTTCCTCATCTCTCATTTTAAATTTGTATTTCTGCCTACATTGTAATAAAATCCGTTCCTCGTAAGCTCATTTCAATGTGACTCAGACCTTGCTTGAGAAACAAAATATACAAGAATCTTAAAAATGACACATTTAAGTTAAAACCGTCCCTTCACCCAAGAAAAAATCATTATTTATGGCTTCCAGTAATAATCATACACGAAGAATATCCTCACTTTAGCACCATAAAAAAATCACTTCGGTAAAATGTACCCAAGATTGTCCAACCGCTTGTAAAAACCGAAGAAAAAAATTGCACAACTCACCATAAAAAATACCCTTTTTTTAAAACATTATAAAAAAATTGCCCAACCTTTATTCTTGGGAAAAAAAAATTGCATCATAAAAAATGGTGCTACGACATTTTTTATGGTGTTTGTTCTTTGGGTCGTTTGCACAATTTACCTAGAAATGTTGGATTTATGGGTGCTTTATTTTGAATATTTTGAAATAATTTTATCAACTGAATTGAAACATTAGTATTTTATATAAAATGAAAATTATATTAATATTGCCCTTAAAAAGAATGATTAAAAATTATTCAAAGGGATTTTATAGACTGATAAATTTTCCTGTTTTTTTTCCAGGAAATTAAAAAAAAGGAAAATTATTCTTGTAAATTTCTTGACTAAAATTGCTAAAAATTCCTCTTTATATTCATGTAAAGTTAAACTTATTTCATGGATAATCGTAATTAAATTTCAATTCAGAACTGATCTTAATTACACTCAGTCAAATATTAATAGTTTCTTGCCTATGGGGCAAAACATATGATTGTGATAACTTTATTTATATTCTCTTCCAAATAGCCACAACCTACATATAATCAATATACTACCATTATGAAAGTGTAAATAATCCTTTCACACCCGAACGAATAAATAAAAATAGAAGACGACGCAAGGTGTAAATTGGGAGAATAGTTTAAACAGCAGCCCAGAATTCAGTAAATTCTTACAATTTGCAAAAAGGCGACCCATCCCACTAAAGGAGCGTGGTGTCCCAGGGTGTGAACCTTCTTAAGCGTGTTGTACTGGAAATATTATTAAAAAGAGTCGTCTTTCATAAGACGACTTTATTTGGATAAGATGTTTTTCAGTTCGTTGGATTTTAACAATCGTGGCTGCTGGTACCTACAGGGGCAAATTCAACCATCGAATATACTTGGAACGTTCTTTTAATGTAGCGGGATTTGTAAGTTACATTTATGACCCCAGAATTAAAATTCTAGTCTGAACTGTTGGTCAAATTAGTTTTAGTTTGAAAATGTTGTTACGCTATACGCTACATAAATCCCATAAACACAAAAAACTACTTTTAAAAATTTAGTTATCAACCAGTAAGGGTAACCGCTGATAATTGCCTCAAACAATAGCGACTCTTCCAGGAAGGTCATATTCTTCTCCTTGTTATACTATAGATAGACCATGACCAAGTCCAGTAGTTTAATACTCGGTTAATGTTCTCACAGTTTAATTTCATTATGGCAAAACATCGGTTTAGACAGAAGAGAGTGGAAAAAAAGGGTGACCCTGAAGCTTTTGGTGGTTGGTGGGTTCGCAAACCAACAAAAGGAGTGTTGGCAAATATATGCGGTTGTCTGTGTAAAACATGCTGACAACTTCGGTTAAATATTTACCTTAACGAATTTGATTTTAGGGTGTGGTAGGTAAGGACCCTGATGTTGATTAGCATATATTATCAGATCTTATAACGCTGTTTTAATACTAAATATTTATATATAAAATTATATGAGTTTTAAATAAACACTATTCTGAAATTCAGAAATCCAGAACCCAGAAATTCTTTTGAGATATCACCGTTTTTGGTATAATATCCAATCTAACAGCACTGTTTTCGTATTAAATATTTATTAGTATACTTAGATATATCATTATATCAATTTAAATAAATAAACTGTTATTATTGTATTAGACTGAAAGAACTCGTCCATTATCTCAAAGAGACCTACTTAACTAGAGAAAGATTTTAAAAAATCGTAGAAGTTGAATGTTTATTATCATAGTAAACAAGACACAAGAGACCAAAAAGTGGTGCATTGGAGGGTGGACATTTTGCTCATGTACTTTAAGGTCGAAATTGTTTATCGAATTAATTGGTTTTAATTTCATGTTGTCGTCCATGGATAATTTTTAGAATGAGTTAAAGATACTTTAAATTTTTTTTCTCGAAAACAAAGCCAGATATGAAGATAATAAAATAAGATACGAAAAAGTTGTATTTTTAGTTGCTTAAATACAAAAATAAATAAAAAGCTGCAAAACAATTATTGGCCTTGTTTTTTTCTCAACAATAAGCATGTGGTGCCCACTGACAAGCCACTGGACCTAATAATTTCAATCTAGTTACAGCTAAATAAGCGTCTTATAACTTCAAATAACTGCACCAAATTTCAACCAAATCGGCGTAAGGATAGTTATAGTATTTTTAAAATACCTTTATTTTTTTGAACCTTCATCGCCCTGTATCTCAGAAACAAAGCAACTCCCGACATACGTTCATAGGAACTTTTTTTCATAAAACGACCTAATGATTCACCCTGTATAGTTTCGTACCGTAGTTAGGAAACACCCTGTATATGTAAGTCAACTTCAGACTTGGTGAAGCTAATCTAGCTATTCATAGATCAGCGACAAGTCCAGGAATTATCAACACTGGGGTAAAAACTAATGGGAGCGCGGTTTACTGATGACTCAAAATTTAGCCTTCAGTCTCTAGATGGTCGTGAAATGGTGATACGGTTGTGAAAGAGACCTTTAGTCCTAGAGTAAACTATCCAGGTGATTCACTTATAAACTGGGATATTTCTATAGGTACGCACAGAGTTGATCGTCACTCCAAGAAGTCCCTTTAACTGATGTGAGGTACATTAATGAATTTCTGCAAGGATTTGTTGTTCCTTATGTTGAGAAATAATTTTATTCCGATGCACGATAACGCCAAACTCCACTGCGATGAATTATACAAGAATACTTAACGAAAGAGTAAACGATGTATGTAGTAGGGAGCGAAAAAAAAAATTTTTTGAAACTTAAAATGCCTATATGCGGAAAAGTTGCGTTTTGTTATTACAAATTGGTGTGCAAAATTTCAGATTTCTACGACGTCACCTTTGGCTGCCCAAATGACCTTGAAAATTGGCTTTTTATATTACGCGGGCCTTATTTTATATAAAGATTTTTAAAAATGTGCCTGCAAGACCAAAGTACCCTGTAGCTGAACGGGATTTTCTGTTAGATCAGCGAACCACTCAAAAAATGGCAATTGGCAATGTTGACGCCAAAGTTAGTAAAATAATCCAAAAAAAATTAGAGCGTAAAACTAAGGAGAAAGAAAGAAAAGAACGACATCTCTTGAAAGAAACTGAAACAGATAACCAGTCGGAAGTACCTTTTTCTTCCAGTAAAAATAGTAAAATTATAGAAAAAGAATATTCCCAGGCAAATAGCGAAAGTTCTATAGAAGAAAGCTGCCCCTCAACTTCTCAAATGAGACTAGAACAAGCGTATCCGATAGATCTGCCGCAATTATTGTAAATGCAGCTCTAACAGATATGGGAATTTTAACCAAAGGAGACCCCTCCAAGATCGTCGATCGAAGCAAAATAAGAAGAGAGAGAACAAAAGCGCGTAGTGACCTAAAAAGAAAAGATAAGGAAATATCATTTCCATTATATGGTTTATATTTTGACGGACGTAAAGGCCAAACAATAATTTAAGTCAAAGGCGAAAATACATGTTCAAGAAAAACCATAATAGAAGAGCATGTTATACTAGTATCAGAACCAGGATCCACGTATTTAGGTCATGTAACTACTACTTCTGGTCATTCGACCAATATCCAAAAAAGCATTTTAGAATTCCTAGAGAAAAACATGGATCTCTCTAAACTTCAGGCTATTGGATGTAATGGTACAGTAGTCAATACTGGTGTAAAAAATGGAATATTGAGACAAATTGAAGTTTCTATTAGACGACCTTCCTTTGCGTCATTTATTGCAAAATTTGGAAGGCGGTACTATAGGGCCTAAAGGATATAGCGGCGAAATAGGAAAACATTTGGAAAACTGTGAAAAAATGCCTGTTAAAAAGTTTGAAAAAATCGAAACTACTTTACCTGCAATTATTCCAAGTGAACTTAGTACCGACCAGCAATACCTTTATGAAATCTGTACTGCAATTTCAACAGGAAACATTTGTTTGAGTTTGTCGCAGAGAGGACCAGAAAAATTGAATCATTCCAGGTGGTTAACTACAGCCAATCGAATTTTGAGATTATATGTTGGTACCGAAAATCCATCAACAAACCTTAAAATTTTAAGGCAATATATTATGAAAGTGTATGTTTCATGGTTTGAAATAAAATCTAAATCTTCCTGTAGGCATAACAGTAAACAGGTTTTTGGAATTATTCAAAAATCCAGATTCTTACCGGAAGAAATTAGAAATATTATTGATCCTGTCATTCAAAGAAACGGGTACTTCGCTCAGCCAGAAAATATGTTATTAGCTATGCTCTATGATAGTAGAAAAGCAGTAAGAGAATTAGGTTTAAGAAGACTGCTAAAATGTAGAAAACACAAGCCATTAGGACTAAAAGTACGTGAGTTTAAGGTACCCTTATTAAATTTCAAGGCCACAGACTACATTAACCTAATTGATTCGCAGTCGATAACAATTACCGAGCCGCCCCTTACAGTGTCTTTTGGAAGTGATCTCAGAAGTTCCAAGTGAAATTGACATTTTTAAGTTTCCATGCCATTCACAAGCAGTCACGCTGCGTCAAATTGGTAACTGAAGCATCAACTGCAGTCTGTGGCTTTGATGCACGTGATGGTTATATAAGGTCCAAAATAGCTTCTAAAGCCGCATTGCCAATATTTGAAACAAAAAGTCAATATTATAAAGTTTTAGAGAACTAAAAAAATTATGAGTATATAATATAGTGGTGAGTTCTGGGTTATTTTCTTTTAAAAAAGTAGTTTCAATAAAATTTTAAAAGGAAATAAGCGAAGAGGTGCATAGAAATTTGGAAATATTTTGATTTTTTGAATATTCATGCCTCGTTGGGCAGCCAAAGATAAGGTCACAGCAAACCCAGATTTTGCGCACTAATCAGCGGTTTGAAAAGGCAACTTTTTCAAATATAGGCATCGCCATATTTGGAATTGCCACTCCACCCTAATATGTAGTTCTTCCAGTTTTGGAGTGGCCAGCATTAAGTCCTGATGCGAACCCAATTAAACATGTTTGAAGACTACGATATCGTGTTCCTTTTCCTTTAACTTTTTTAAATGAATTAAAATACGCTCTTTTAGAGGAATGGGACCTTATTTCTCAAGACGATATTCATCACAAGAAGAATGCCAACAATCGAATGCAACAAAATTGTTGATGTTATTTAGGTCTAAGTTATTAAAACAAAAGTGCTAAAGTTGTGCCCCGTTTTTCGTGCCGGTGAGCGTACAAGTTCATATAATAAATAAATCAACTTCGATGCCCGCAGTCAAGCGATACGGTACAGCGTTGTCGCGTCTTAAACTCTTTTAATATGAAATTATTATAAACGCAGGGACAATACCGTGAAAAATAATTGAATTACTGACGAATGCGGTTCTATTGGCACCGTTGTCGACCGTTTCTGCTTTTAGAGTAAAATAATTCTCGGCGATTCCTTAAACAGGGGTCCGAGCCAATTTGAAATAACTGAAATATCTGAAATATGTCCGACGCTTTCGCCAGTTTGTAGTAATTATTTCAAATCCGCGGATTTATTATGTTGAAATAGGCGCCTTCGCCAATCTATCAGAATTATTATTTCAAGTGGTCGCAGACAGGTTCAGGGTTTCTTATAAATTCTTTTTATGACTGATGAGTCGTCACCCGCCTGGAATGCACAACATGTGATTGATTTTATTAAGTTTTAGTAGATAGTAACTTTGTCTTATTCGAGTGTTAAATGCGTATTTGGAAAGCGGTTTTGTTTGTTTGTTTTGGGTGTAATTGTAGTAAGATGAACACGGTGTGAGTATCTTTGTGCCTTACTTTTAAGTAAGTTAATTTTAATTACGGTTTGTTTTTGGGCTCAGAGGGTATATATACAGGGTGTTAATAAAATATATAGACAAAGTTTAAACATCAAATCCTTGGCCATAATTTGAAAACGAAATGTTGTTATGAGCATGGGCGAGCATTATTAATACGAGCAGTATATATAATAATATAAAATATCAATTTTCAACGTTATAAACTTAAAAATAAATTTTCACACCAATTCACCCCTTTAGGGTGGAGGAATTTTCAAGAATCTATTGTTTTCATTAAAAGAAATTAAATTGAAGTGTTTTGCAGTTTTTCTCCGAAAAGCAATCGATTTAAGGATAAAAAAAGATGTTAAAATCTTAAAGGGTGGTTTTAACGCCCTTAAAAAAATACAAATTGAGTAAAAAGATAAAGTAAAAATGACGTGTTTCACCGTTTTTTTTTAAAGTAGTTAGTTTTGAAGCTATGATACATAAGGGGTGGTTTCAATCCCTTCCCGATGGAATTTTAAAAAATCCCTTCTTAGTGGACGTCTACATAACCATAGAAATGTTGTCCCCAAATTTCATATTTCTAGGTTGAGAAAAAAATTTGACTGAAGTTGAGAAAAGATTTCCCCGAGAAGAATATTAAGAAAATTTTGAATTAAAAATCCAAAAAACCTTGAAACCCCAAAAAAATCAGTATAAAAAATGTTTTGCTACTAATTTTTTAAATTATTTAATTGCGCATATTTTTTTAAAGTTGCTACGATACCCATTTCTACTGAAACCATTTGTGAAAAGAGAAAAAAATAATTTAAGTAAAAAGGGAAAAATAAATTATATATATCGGGCATAAAAATATTTTTTTAACGCAAAAGTAGAACAAACTTCTCTAAAACAAATGCGGGGGTTTAACAGCATTTTTTTAGGCATCTGTGCTTTCACTTACTTGAATAAAAATAAGACAAATCTGGGTGCAAAATATCCACTATTTTACACACACACCGAAACATTGTTCATTTCCCTATAGCACTAAATTCCATCCAAATAAATTTAAAAAAAACCGCTTTCGAAACGTTGGAATTGATTTAAGAGAATCCTTAGGAAATATGAGACTGAATAATGTAGGCAATGTATTTATAAGTAAACTTTTAAAGTTGTTTAATATTAAAAGTGTACTAAGACTGTGGAGATATTGTTTCAGTGGTTTTAATCTCTTTTTACGAGTAAGTTAGGGCAATTTAGAGGCATCCAAAATTATGGGCTTTATTTGGCAGTATTAAGTATTTTTTAAATAATTTTATTTTTCTCGGCTTTTCACATTAAATGAACGGAGTATTTTAAAAAAAAAATCTGTTTTCACTTTCTAGCCATATAATTTCTCACATTCACTCTTCATGGAAACATTCTTCAATTTCCTAAGATATTCCACTTTTAAAACCGTTTTCTACGTCTCTCGTAAGCCAAATATTTCAATTTTTTGCTGACATTACGGTACAAGATCCCTTAGATTTTTTTGCATATCATAAGTAAAGCCGTAAACCTTAATGCAGTTAGTTTTATGACACCCAGTAATTCCGATGTTACCTAACTAACCGTAAACCATCTTAAAATGCAAAAAAAGTCTATTGATCCTTATCCCCCGACGTGGGTCCGTTATTTCCAAAAATTACGCAAAAAAAGATGTGACCTGCTTGTTGTAAAAATATCGAAAAAGCGAGCATAAAAATTGCCAATTTTTAGGTGGGTCCGCATAATATTAGACAATTTTACAAAATAACCATCATAAAAAATTCGGAAGATTATACAACTACTTGTAAAAAAGGAACCGCTGCTCACAATAAACTTATTTTTTATGACGTAATTTTTATAGTTGTATTGAATCGGTTGCGACTTTTTTTTGTTAAATTTTTTAGTGCATAGCATAAATGTTGTGCAAGTTTTTTATATGCTTTTCAATAAAAACGTTAAAAGGGCAATTTTTTTATAACCCTTCAATAAGTCCATCTTTAAGACTTCGAAAGCGAATGTAGTATGTCTAGCCTGTGTATTCTATTTCAGAGATTTGATTATTTCAAGTCTTATTTTTCAGACTATTAATGCCAAAATGTGTCCAGAAGCTAAAGTAATCCACAGATTCAATCCTTAACTGGATGAAAACAGCAGAAATTGAAATGAATAATGAGATTTTTTTTTCGTGTAGACACAACCATTTTCAGAGAAGTTGGATCCAGGCATTTTCCAAAGAAAACTCGTAATAATCAAATAACTCGAGATTATATGAAAAAATTTTTAGAGAGTAAAATTGTTAAATGAATTATGTTCTACAAGAATGTTTATAATCGTTTCATCTGTATTTAAGAAACTTCATTGGTCTATCCAAGACAAGTCATTAAATATCTCGGTATTAATTGTACAAATCACAAATTCTTGTAAAATGGATCATATGTTCTATAAGAATCATTCTATTAATTTGTACTATAAAGTGAACCGTTTTCGATAAATTTTGACTACAGGCGATGAGGCAATTAAAAGTGGTAAAATTTATGCCTAAAAATCATGGCATTCAATATGTTCGGTCGGCAAACGAAAATAAACCTAAAAGGTACGAGAACCAAAAGAATTTACCCCCAAACAATTTACTGCTCCCATTTCACGTATACCCTTTACGCAACATTCGACTGACAAACTTATTGGCGCAATAAGGTACCAATATAAAAATGACTTAAATGTAAAACTTCACCCCTTATTTACCCTTTATGAAAGGGATGGGCAAGGTCGACTGATAAGTCCGTCAAAGGCTTTTTGAAAGGATTTCGAGAAAGGGTCCAATAAAACCAAGCCAGGCATCGGGGTGTAATAACAGTCGAGTTTGCATATGACGACAATTTAGAGCAAACGACGATTTTATTACGATGCAGTTTGCGAAATGGCGTTTTTGTTCCGGTTATTGACGTGTTCATTTTGAACCTTTACTATTTGGGGTGCGTTCTCGGTAGGGGACAAAGGGTGAACCAGAATTGCAAAATTACTACAGGGTGTTTTTTGGAACTAATAATAAATAGATCTAATTTAAAATAAATGTTTATTCAACTATCAAGTGTTGTTTGGGTATGCGTGTCCTGCACCTATCAAAGTAACTTCTGTATATGTTTTAAATATTTGTACATTGTGTATTAGTCGATTATACCAAGCGATCGGGGCTTTAAAAACCAATAAAAATAGACTTTTTTACCTCCTAGTACCAATAAAAAAAACCCTAATTTAAATAACTGGTCCGAACCATTTTTTTGCAATACAATACCGCCATGTTATGCTAAACCCAAACCGTTTTTTTCCCCAAATCTAGATCAGTTTTTTAAGCTTGAATTAGGGGTAATAATCCGTTCGGTACCATTAAAAAAGGAGTTTTTTTCCGAAATGAAAGGATTTTTATGGTAAACGTTAAAAAATATCATCCCTTTATGGGCCACAATAACCATAACCGGGTAAAAAAAGTATATCGCAGGGTTTGCAATTTTTTTTACGGAAAGGATGTTAAGGGTTGTAAACATTTTAGATTCAAGGGCGAACGTTCAAATTTGGGGTTTTATTTGCCATGGTTCTTTTTTGCAACCTCTTATTTCGTTTTTTTTTTATTATGGCTTTACAATATTTCGGAAATTTAAATATAATTTTTTATTGGATGAGCACATCTTCTAAGGGGAAAAATAAAATTTATTGTGTTTTTATTACTTTGTTAAAACTAAGAACTTGATATTTTAATCGTCGAGACTTAAGTCGTAGTTCCCAGTAAATTAATTGAGGTAGAAAACGATTCGCGGATGATCACAATTAAATGACAATTTTCGTATGTAGGAATCATGAATATCTGAATAAAATATCACTTTTAGGTGCTTCAGGTTAGGACTCAAAAATTAAATGCAGCATTGGTTTATTGGAAGCAGAAAGAACAAGGATGGTACTACTTCGCGTATTTCTATTTAATGGTTTCCTCAGGGCAAGGTAGCTAAAATTCCAAGGGAAAAACACAAGAAATTTAAGGAGGGGCTGAAGAGTTTTAAAGCAGGCTTTAGTTTGGGGTTAAAACTACAAAAATTTTTTTTTTGATTTTTGAACGATTTACATAAAATTCAAAATCTTTAAGGATTTATGACTATATTCCCAAAAGGCTCTTTTCTGTTCATTTCAAAAATCGTAACGTTACCACTTTTTTTATTTTTTAGGTTACTTATAAAATTCCTTGTTTGATTAAAGGATGTTTTAGAAATAGAAAACTTCTTTGTTAACATGTGAGCAAGAGAAAAATAGTCATTAAACATATGTGGTAGTTTTCAATATATCTCAATGTTTAGTTATGGTATTCCACATTATTCTCTTTTTTTTATTTATTGGGTTCATTAGTACCTGTAAGTTATTATCAGTTTAATGCAGTATATAGAGCTTCTCCAAAAATTGAACTTATTTTCCAATAATTTTGAATTCCCTTGAAAAACAATGCTCACAGAACCACTAAAGTTAAATTTTATATTTGTGGAATTCCCCCAGTATGTCTTTAACGTTTGAATTACTTTAAAAGAATACATGATAACAAGTCAATGGTCAAATGATAATCCAAAATTTGATTTCTTTTGTAACCCTGATATAGATGGAGGGTTTTTGTTTAAAAAGAATAACTTTTTAGGTTTTAGTTAAGGTAGTGCTAGTGCCAAAATTTAAAAAAATTGGAAAAAATTTATTCTAGGTAGTTGAGAACGAATAAATGTCAACTGCCGTCTAAAAAAACAATTTTTGTTTGTATTTTTCTTCAACTGCCTGGACAAAAACATCGAAATATTATTCTACAACGAAGAAACCATGCATTTTAACCATTCAAAGGAGTTGAGAACCAATAAACAGTTCAAATATTATGGTTTTATCCTGGAATAGATAAAATCATGCTTTATTAATTGATGTCTAAAAAAGTACAACTGCCTGGAAGGAAACATGAATTTTATCTATTCAAGATATAATGCAGATTATTAGTAATAGACTGCAATTAAAGACTTGTCCTCTGGGGACGATCAAATTGCGTCTTCATATGCAGGCGTGTCCCTGCACGTCTGTCTGCATATGTAGACGTGTCCGTGAATGGGTTAATACTATTATTAACTGCCTAGAATAGATCAAACAATTTTGTCTTCCAGGCAGTTGTAAATTCATATTTGTATGTTTTTTTAGCGGGCAGTTGACATTTATTCATTCACAACTGCCTGAAATAGGTAAAATATTGTTCTGTGACAGGCAGTTGAAAGGAAATCGAAAAAGAAAATGTCGAAAGAATAAATAAATGAAAGAATAAATAAATTTCTACTGTCTGCTAACCGACATTTTCTTTTTCGATTTCCTTTCAACTGCCTGTCACAGAACAATATTTTATCTATTTCAGGCAGTTGTGAATGAATAAATGTCAACTGCCCGCTAAAAAAACATACAAATATGAATTTACAACTGCCTGGAACACAAAATTGTTTGAACTATTCTAGGCAGTTAATAATAAATAGTATTAACCCATTCACGGACACGTCTACATATGTAGACAGACGTGCAGGGACACGCCTGCATATGAAGACGCAATTTGATCGTCCCCAGAGGACAAGTCTTTAATTGCAGTCGTTATTAGCGTGTACTAAGGTTTAGAAAGATCTGTTGTGTCCCACTAAATACTACAATAATACTGAGAATCGTCCCACGAAGCGTATAGTATGCATATATGTAACCTGCGCGTGTGTTGACAGTCAGCTGATCTTTTCGCGCCAAGACAAAATCTACATAAGGTTAGACAATCAGACGTGGTTTGTGTCCCAATAAAGTGCACCTGTGTTCGGTAAGTTTTAGAGGTGAAAATGAAGTAGTAGGGGCTCATTTTTTTTTTGGAAATTGTATTTACATATGGTTTTGGCCAGTTTCAATCTGGAGTTGGTGGTGATAATAGAAAAATAACATTGAAAAGTAGTGCACACAATAAATAACTAGGGCACAGTATAATATTTTGTTTTTACAGCTGCAGCTGTGTAGCCCGAAAATTCGTGGTGTGGTAGTTAGGTTAGGTTCAAAATTTTTTTATGTGTATAGATTTTGGTAACCTAAACAGATAAAAAACATCTCATTGCATGAGCCCCTCCTCGCCAGAAAATCTAGGCAAGTACATACTGTGAATGGACATTCTGTATTATATTAGCTACTTGTCTCGGCAGTACCAGTAAAATTCTATTTTTTTTTTGCAAAAAAATGGACGAAAAAGAAGAAGCTAGGCTGTTGAAGTTTTATGATGAAGTCGAGACTGCTGAATCAGCATCGTCTAGTCAACAAAGGGATGAAGATCCTTATCATAATTCTGAAAGTGGGGATGAAGACTATGTTCCATCAAATAATAGCTCTGATGAAACTCAAGAAAGTACCGCTTCTGAGAACGAGGATATCAGTTCGGCATCGAATGACGCAGAACCCTCGTTACCATCGCCAAGCTCTAATCAGTCAGAGAGCGATAAGGAATGGCACAACGACGTTGAAGACATTCCGGATTTCAACTTTGACAACGCAAATGCTGGGATCAAATTAAGATTTGATCATGTACCATCACCGCTGTTTTCAAAACTTTGTGAGATGATGAAGTGATGGATCTTTTGACATCACGCACTAATGAGTATGGGAAAAAAATGGAAACGACCAACAAACCCCATGCAAGGTTTGCGCGAATGGCATCATTTCCGAACACCAATTTTGAAGAAATGTGTAAGTTTTTTGGATTGTCACTTCTTCAAGCCCATAAGTACGTTTTCCAACTCTGCGAAAAATATTCTCCTTGGATCCCCTTTACTATCATCCTATATTTTCCAACGTAATGACTGGAAGGAGGTATGAGCAATTACTACGGGCGTTCAACTGCACCAAGGAAAAAGGAAATGTCGATCGTCTGAATAAAGTTACTTCTCTGCTTCAAATTTTGATACGCAATTATCAAAAAACCTTTTCCCCGGAAGAGGCATTAGCACTGGATGAGTCGCTTTTATTGCACCGAGGCAGATCGAGCTTTACGTGCCAAATATGGAATTAAATTCTTTGAATTATGCTCTCCAAATGGGTACAATCATAACATTGAAATATATAAAGGAAAACAGGATGATGGAAAAGTTTCCAAGCTACAGGCATTGGTATTCAGATTAATGCAGCCATTTTTAGATAAAGGTCATCACTTGATAATGGACAATTATTATAATAGCGTGGGGTTGTCCAAAATTCTCCTTCGTAGAAAAACTCACACGACAGGTACTTTGAGATCAAATCGAAAACAAAAGTAGTTACGACAAAAAAACTCAAAAGAGGCGACCATATTTGGAAAAGAAATGGTAAAGTGTATGTCAGCAAATGGAAGGACAAGCGCGATGTTTTGTGCATTACTATACCAAATTTCACCCAACGATGATAGAGATTTCGAATTCTTATGGGAAAAAACTACAAAAGCCAAAAGAAATTCACGAATATCACATGAATATGTCAGGGGTAGACAGATGATGTGATCAGTTTACTTCCTATTATAGCTGCCCCAGAAAATCAATCAGATGGTACAAAAAGGTGATATTTCATCTGTTAGATGTTACAGTTATAAATAGTTTCTTGCTGTATCGAGATATCACAAAATCAAAAACAAATTTACTTCAATTTCGGGAGGGTATCATTAGGGGATTACTTGGGATTCCAAACAATTTGAGACCAAGGTGCAGCAAAAGCTGCAAAAGTTTCAGTCCCTGCGGCACACGTTACAGCTGAGGGGACAATTGTACCTGAAGTTCTACATGTCTTAGAAAAAATACCAGTCCCGCCCAACTCTAAACGCAAAAGTTATTTCCTGCGATGCCGGGAGTGTTCTAAGCATGAAAAACGCGGGCAGACATCATGGAGATGTAAGGTTTGCGAAACGCATCCCCCATTGTGTGTTGGGCAATGCTTTGAAAATTTTCATTCCAATAAATGAATTTCGGTTTTTGTAATACCTATGAATTAATATTTTTATAGTTTCTTACTTCTGTGAATAAAAACTTTTATTTTTATACATGATATATTATTCCGTAGTACCTATGCAACCTTTCAATAAATATATTGTCTGCATAAGCGGTCTTGTCCCTATATAACGCAAGTTGTTATCCAAAGCGACAGGTCTGTTTCTTTACGAAAAAACACCACAAACAAAAAAATTCTAACTGACATATAATTTATGACCTTAAGACATGCCGATTCTAAAAAAAAATGTCCTAGGAAGACCCCAAAAAATTTTGTTTTGTCCGCGAATGGGCTAATATTAATAATAATAATTCGTTTATTTTTCAATCATCATACAGTTCAAAATACAAGTATAATCTATCATAATTAAGTAGTGACAAATAAATTTGGGATGTAGTTTCATAATTTGGAAAAAATTCACAGTTAAGTTCATATAGCGGTCGAGTTTAATGTATCTCTCTTTAATGTATAAGTCGTTTTTTGGCCTTAAAATTTAGTTTATAATTTGAAGGGTTCTTGGCGAGAAATCATTTCTTCTGAGTAATAAATTTAAAATAAAAAATCTAGCAAATTATGATAGACATGAAGCTGTTTCTATATAAAAGAAGTTATTTACATATTTTATTACTAACCTTTAGGTCCACAATACAACTGAATATTATAAACAAACTTTGCTAATATTTTGTTCTTGCCATAAAAGGGTTGTTAAGAGTCTACAACAAAAATGCCGTCGTCGGTACGTCAAATGGATCTACCTGGGGTGCCATAATTACTATTAAGGACGCTTGTATAGACGTTCGACTATCGTAAAAACAGACTCAAAGGGCCGCCCGTTTTAAACTTCTTTATTGCTTTCGAAATTCATAATTTTATTATGACGTATTGTAAAAAAGAGCACGTTGTACCTATCGGATAGCCTTCGACGGCACACGAATCCTAAAGAAGTTGTTACTGTTTTAAAGTTGAATTCAAAATGATTTTCTTATATATGGAGATTGTTTCCTTGCAGCAAATTTTTCATAAAATAAAATTAAAAGATTTCAGTGTCTTCTTATGGCACTTTTACAACCCTATAAAAGTCAAATTGGCAAATTCAGGCCCTAAAAAAGGGTTATCGAGTGTAGTAAACGGGTTAGCAAATATTGCTGCCAGTAAAACCTGTCCATAAAAACTGCAAAAAATTGACAAAAAAAAACCCTTTACTATTACAGCCAAAGGGTTTGCAAAATATTGTCGATTCACCTTTTTTATAATATATAATAAAAATGCGAATTTTTAACTCCTAAAAAGGGTAAAAAAACCCTTTGAGCTTGAAAATTGCAAAAGGTTATAAATTCGTTTTTTATAATATCTATTTTTATGGTGGAGTTGGTATTGGTAAGAAATAGCCGAAACGAGAACACAAATATAAGAAAATGAAATATGTCTTTAGGTCAAATATAAACCAAAGATATTCGATATTAAAACTAATCTCCTACTCAAGTTTTTCATCTCTAGTGAATAAGAAAAATGAAAGGCAGTGGAAGTATTGAAATGTTATTATTCGCCTGTAAGGAACATAATTAAACAAAAAAAAATGCATTTTAAGATGATATGGGCCATAATAGAGAAGTGAAATGTGACAGAAACTGAAAGTGACAAAAAATTACTTTTTAATACGCAAAAACCCATAGCAAACTCAATATTCATTAAAGAACGAAAATCTTTGGTTCGCAATGAACATTAGAAAAATTTAATTTTTATTTAATTTTTTTACACGCAATTTCAGGCACAAGGATCATTGCTGGCCAATAACATTTTAATATAATCTGGGTCGTAATTGACAAATGAAATAGCAAAAATCGTTATTTAGCCAATTTTTCGACATAATACCATTGAAGATCCTATTGAAATGTGTCCTGTTATCTCTATCAGACATCACTATGTCTACCAAGTAATTATAGTAAAGTAGGCACTTCGATCACCAATTCTTCTTATATATTAAGATTTTCTTCTTGGGTACCAAATAAACAGAAAATGCACCTTATAAAAAATTTTGTTTTTTTTTTATTCATATAGAACTAATTAAAATTTTCGGACCTTTTCAGTGGATAACATCGGGCACAAAAACATATAATTTTACTTTAATTTAAAAATGTTCATATTTCTTATAATGAGTCAAATATTTAAGTATTTTACTAAAACTAAGGATTGGTCTATCGTGTCCATTTAAGTTATGCATATTTAAATTATTCATTAAATTACAACAAACTATTGCATAAATATCTATTTGCAAAGAATATTCAATTTCAATATATGTGAGTAAATTCTAATTAAAATATTTAAAATGACTGAAAGTTTTTCAATTTAAAGTAAATTATATATTTAATTTTCAATAGTTTGTGACCGAATCGATTGTACATTTCGCTTTTGCACTTAATATAATTTTCTAAACTTACACTCTGTATAAATAATTAAGAAGCCTTAAGGAACTCAAAAGAATTATTCCAGGCTCACAAAGTGACTCAAATGCCTGGAATAAAACTCTGGAATTACTTTAGAATCTTTACAATTAAAAATGCCTTTAATTTTTAGGAAGAGACTTTGAAGATTATTTTTGAAAGTTTTGTCCAAGCAGTTAAATAATTATACCAGACACTCCAAGCGAGCATTAAAAAGCCTTAACTCACTCCCATTATTTTTCATTTTCTGGAAGAAACTTAAAGGATTATTCCAGACGCCTAACGTGACTCAAATGCCTGGACGAGACTTAAGAGTAGTTAAGTGATTATTCCAGGCCCTAAAATTTACTCAGATACCTGTAATAAGTTCTAGAATTTTTTTAGAAAATCTTAAGCTCAAATGACTTTCAATTGTTAAGAAGAGACTTAAAGGAGTATTTAAACGTTTCTTCCAGGCACTAAAAACATCATTCTGAGCATTTAATCTTATTCAAATGCCCGGAAGGGACTTCAGTTATATGATTATTCCTTACACTCCAATAGTGACTCCAATGCCACTTGGACTCACAATTTAGACACTTTAACTTTAAAATTTGCTAGGTTTAATTGGTCTTGATCTCTAAGGAAATCCAGGACAATCCTTTTGTTTATAGTGATTTAGGAAAATCTTCATGCAAGCATTGCTGTTTTATATAATTTAAAATTTGAAAAAATATAGCAGCAATAGGAATTAAATATTCCTAAGATATGCAAGACTACTTTTCAGTTAGGCACAAATTAAGTTTGCTCTTGAATTGGTTAAACAACTTCAGTGCTCTGCCTATCGTTGGTAGTTGCTTGTATATTTTGATACAGTTAAAGTCTCCCACTTTTCATAATGTTCACCATTATGGTAAAACACGGGCATCGGAATTTGAAAACTTCACGATAGGATTCTTGACTATACAGCAGTCGAATGATTTTTTTTTAGGATAGAAGTTTGGTGACTTGGCCTAAGACAGATTTTTAATTTTAAAAGAGGTACGTTTTTCCCAATTCTGAGCAAATGTGGTCTAGCTATGTTAACTTGTCTATCTATCCACATATGTGCGATAAAAAAGATATTAGCTCTAGAAACATTTTTGTAGAAATGTATTTGAACAATCTTTTCTTTATCTAGGAGAGTTGGTTAGTTGATTATCAATACTCCTGCATGAAAGTTTATTTGTCACTAGCAGTTATTCCCTCTGAAGTATCACCGGCAAACTGTATGGTGATACTACGTAATGTCAATTCATAGTGAATAATGATGGTATATGTAAGTTCAGATTCAACTCTATTTAGATTTAACAGCATCTCATTTCAGTTTAAAAAAACATTATTATTCATAGAAAATTTCCCCTAATTCTCAAATTATGTTGTTTGGCTTGAATAAATGTCGGATTAGCGTATCAAATGCCTCGGAAAGGTCAAAAAATATTCCAACAACGATTTGTCCAGTATCGATACTAGGATATGTATAATAGTATAGAACAATCGAATTCCGATGTTTCGATCGTATATTCTCTCCAAGATCTTCTTTCTTCTTTACGTTCAATTTGGATAAAACTCTAATAATTAGTAGAAAGGTGTAAGAAAACGCTATAGTGTTTTCTTGGTTACCTATTACTTCGCATCCAAAGAGCTGAATTTCTCAGACCGATATAAACTCCTGGACAAAATTATCGCACCACTTGATTTTTAGAGATTTTTTTTTAATAAAGATAAAAAAATAAGCAAACTTATAAGCATTGTTAACTATGCATTATTAATTGACAAAAACAATTATATTCTATTCAACAAAACGAGATTTCAGTAACTAAATTCAATACAAGGAAAAGCATCGATTTTCACTAACTTCAATTTTGATACAAAAATAAAACAATAGACCCATAATGAATTCTTAATAACGTGTATTGTCACCTCTAGCTGCAATGACCGCTTGAAGTCTTCGCAGCATTCCTCGTATCAAATTATGAAAACTTTCCTGCGGATGTATTCTCACTCCTCACGAGCAGCATGTTCCATGATAAAGCATAAACATAGTTTTTGTCCAGTTCTGCTTTTTATACGAGAAAAGATATTATAACTGTTTTAACTGATATTTATTTTTATTTAAATTTTCTTGACAAAATAATTAGGGGTGCCATAATTTTGTCCAGGAGTTTATTAATAATCTCCCTTCAGGTCAATGAAAACTAAAAGAATCTTATATCTTGTTTCCTAGTGATACTACCATCTTGATATATCTGACTGAGATGATCTCATCTAGATGCTTCATTGAACGAGTTCTTAGGAGTAAATTCTTATATAAAATATTTTTGTTGTCTTCCTATATGTGGCTTCTATATAGTGTTTTTTAGATGATTTAGGGCCTATATAAGTAGTGACATTTGGTGGGAAATCGGTAAGAAAACAACTTATTAGGGAAATAAAATAATATATTTTCTTAACTAGCAACACTACTACAATCTAATATCACAATAATACCGTTAACAAAACATGCTACTATTACAGCAGTTACATACAT
This sequence comes from Anthonomus grandis grandis, assembly GCF_022605725.1. NCBI lineage: Eukaryota > Metazoa > Arthropoda > Insecta > Coleoptera > Curculionidae > Anthonomus > Anthonomus grandis. The sequence continues at coordinate 29,860,333 of NC_065556.1, read as the reverse complement.
TTCTTAACAATATTTACACTATTTATATGATATATACAAAATCTTCCGTCACCAAGGCCTCCACATGGGCTCACAAATGTCCTCTTTTTTCACAATATCTTTGGCGGAAACAAATCCGTTATCTTGACTACGATAGTTTTCCTTAGGAGTTTCATGATAAACGGTGTCAGGAGAAGTAGGCGGTGACACCATTTCCAAATTGGGAACGTACCTTGAAGGATCCAAAATAGTCCTTCTGTTAGGTTGCGAGGGGTACGGGAACATTTGGTACTGTTCAGCGGCCGTCCTAAGTTGTCCATGTTGGTGGTGCTGATGTTGATAAAAGTGTGCACTTGCATACGGTTTGGCCCGATACGCTGGATATTGTTGTCTGTGACAAGCGGTCATTTTTTGTAAGTAATTCACGGTCATCTCTAAGATGTCAGCTTTTTCCAGTTTGGAGGCCTTCTGGCCGGTCCTGCTTATAGTGTCCGGATCGTACTCTATCAAGATATTCTTCAAAATCTCTAGGCTCTCGTTGATCCTTGCTCGCCTCTTCTTTTCCATCAAGGGTTTTCTGATTTTTCTGCTATCAGCCATTATTTGTAAAAATTGAACACCAAAACACGATAAATAATACACTCAAGATCTGCTCTGATTAGCTCAGATATTCTTTAACGAATAAAGCGTGTACTTGTAACTCGACAAGACGTAAAGTCTATTTACCCCCACTTAGGTGTCGTCTTCTTCTTGGGAAATGATAATTTTGGGTTTTCGGGGGTGTCATAAAGTCATTAAATGGCTCAAAGCGTGGCCGATGGTACCGAGGCCATCGGCCCAATGGGAGGCGTTCTGTTGATATTTTGTATTTGGATTAAAAACCAACTGATATAAGTAAACCCTTTCGGGTCTCAAAGGGTTGTTTATTCAAATTGCGGTAGCTCAATACGATTTGGGACTGTACATGTAAACAATCGCTATTTGTAGAAAGTCGAGTTAATTCCTTTGTTGAGTGTGAAATGCTAATATTAAATATCATTATTAGGAAAGGATTTACGGAGGGCATTTGAAAAGGGTTGATGTATTAATGAGGTTTTTTAAATTAATTCGTTTGTATGAATATACAGATTTTATGATATGAAGGTTTTATTACACGACTTTGAAAGTGGTAGACATTGGTAAAATCTAATTTTCGAACTTTCACTGACTTTATTTTAAATTGAACACTACGTTTGAATTGCGAAGTATCTCCAACTGTTATCAAGTCATCGCATTAGATCTTATTATAGTGTCTTGACAGTTGATTCGAGAACGATCTGTTAGTTCCCTTACTCTTTGATATTATTAATGAGCCGGGACATTTTAGGTAATAAGCGCCCATTATTTTTTTATTTAATTTGGCCCTCATAACTCAAAGATGAAAATCCATGTTGTAAAATGTTATTAACAATATCGCCGATCAGTTCCGTTATAAGCATTTTCACTCATGTTTTTGATTTTTTTTTTCTTAAACTTACCGCGTCCTCGTTTGTCGTGCCGTGACCTAAATTTTGATTTTGTTACCTCAGATTAACCATTTACCGTTTTATGTGCACCAAATATGTCCTTATTATCTATATTTTCCATTCGAAAAATACAGAAAAGCCTACCACTACAATACACAAATCGAAAGAAATCACAAATTATAATATTTATTTTTGGTTTAATGTTATTGGGATAACTTCAGGTTGTCCACTAGTTATTTACTGCCCAAGGAGTAATTTGCTTAAATAACTCCTTTCACCTGGATTTGATGTTATCGACTCAGTTGAAGATATATTCATATTCTCTGTTACTGTGTAACTAATTTGGTACTGTTGTACCTGGAAGAAACTTTATATTTTTAGAGGAAAGACTGGAAAAACTTTTAAGGAATACCAAAAATTAAGTACTAAACAAATTTTATATACTAAGACGAAAAATGGGCACTAGTCTTAAAGTAAGAAATTATTTTGTTTCTCATAGGCACTTCTATAGTAAGAATTCCAATTTCTTGACTATTATTTTAAGGATTTTCACAATTTTTTCAGAAAAGCCTGAAAAAATATTCAGTTTTCCTTCTAGACTCTAAATTTAAAATTAATTTCCTAATAGTCAATTAAAGTAATAAACAACCAGAAAAAACCTGGAAAATGATTTTGGAAAGCCTGAAGCATGATAGAAATGAGTTCAATTGCCTGGAAGATATTTAATTTTTTTTTCAGGACAAATTCGAAAAGATTTCATAAACTAAGAATTGCATAATTTTGGCTACTAAAAGTGAGAAATTATTTTGTTTCTTACAGGCTTACATGAAACTTTTTCTACCAAAAATCGAATTTTAAGCACGATATTTTAAAAATAGATTAATTTTTTTTAGGTATAGTTAAATAAATTTCTTACTAACCTACAAAAAAAAAATGATTTTTTAAAGGCATTTTAATAATTAAAAACCTGAATTTTACATGATGATTGTTTTGTTATTCCAGGCAGTCCAAGTCCACTTTAACTGCATTATAGGCACAGTTGAGGTACCTAGCGTAAACTCTAACTGCCTAAAATAACTTTAAGAAACTACATCAACAATATTTTTTTTATTGAAAATTAAGAAAACGAAGTGAAAAAGTTCTTGAAAGCCGTCTCTGGCTTCCACCCTTTTTTTCGCATTTTTGCAATAGTTTAGTAGGGTTATTATTAGTGAACCACTCTATACTGTTGCCGATTTTTAAATACCCGCCAGTTTATGACACCGGCCGCTGAAAAAAGGCTTGCCAAAAAAGTGTCGTAAAAAATCACCCTTTTCGCAACCCTTTTTTCAGGGTTATGTCGTAAAATTTGTCAAATTTGCGAAGTCAATCTGAGAAGGGTTGATTTTTTTAGGGGTACTTTGCAATGTTGTAAAACATAGCAGATTGACAGGACAGGGTAGAACTTTAGGAAATTTCAATCTCTTATTTATCAAACACAAAGGGGCAAATATTTTACCCTTAGGTAAACTTTTATGTATGAATGAATTCTGCACCCATAGAACTCCATATTCATATATACAATTAGTTTGACATTTTTCACAGTTTAGGGTCTAATAATATATGACATATTATATTCCCCATGCAGCTGATACACCAAGGGAACCAAACACATCAATTGCCTTTAATATGGTCAAATTGCTTTAAAATACGGTTCTCTAAAGGGAATTAATAGTGTGCTTTCAGGCAGTTTATTGTCCTTCAAGTGGAGAATCAAAAAGTGGAAATGTCATTTTATTGAGTGCACCTTTGAAAGAAATATGATGTGGCATATTTTTTTATAGTACTTTTTGAATTTAAATGTCTTACTTTGGCGGTAGCTTTGAATCATTTCAGTTATTTTGACACAAATTATTATTATTTAAATATAATTTATTGTGATCACCTGTACTCCTTCAAATAAGATTTGTTTCTCTATAAAACTAAACGTAAATAATGCAAGAAAAACAGCAAATCTCAATTGCTCCCTTATCATCCAAAAAAAAAGACAGCAGAGTATCACATTTCCAATATAATTAAGTACCTAACAAAAATATTTTAAAAATTCATAAATGCCTTTAGTCTATAAACCTTTGAGAATATGCCGCCAACAATAGAAACGAAATTTTATTGAGGCTGGCTGTAAAATCAGAATTATAATTGTCCATCCCTGAGCCGGTCAGGTAGTTCAAGTTCGGGTGGGGGTACGTTCACGATTTTGCCCATTTTAACAGAAAATTTTGAAAATACCCAACGGGTGACATTTCAAGTCGAGACCTCCTGTAGGGCGAATTAGAAAAAAAAAGAAGTAGTGGCTACCGGGACTTTATTCTCTTTCTCTCTCTGTGAATATGCAGCAGAACATTTTCGACTCTATGATGGAGCGAGAGGTGAAGAAAATTTTACGCGAGTCCAATAGTGAGCGAGGAAGAAATGGTTGCATCAAGAAGAACAACAAACAACGGATTAAAAGAAGTTTAAATTCGTTGAAGCAGATTTTGATGAATTGCGATCCGAACCTGTTAACGGTAAAGAAAGACGGACCTAGACCCGGGAAACTGCAGACGATGGATATTTTGGAGATGACCGTCGATCACTGGCAACAACTTCAGAAGACCATTAGTGAATTGGCTGAAGTTCCGGTGACAGAGGTTGAGTTTCAAAGAGCGCGGACTGAAGATGTGCAAATTTGTGAAGCAGACAGTACCTCGTCACACGAACGGAACTTAAATATATTAGATTTGAGGAAAAATCAAGAGGTTTGTTCCGGAGGTTCAATGTGGCGCCCGTGGTAACCAGTTGACTTTATTTTGGTTTGTAAATATTTAGTAATGAATTTTGTTTGTAAAGTTTTAGTTGCTGTTTATTTATTGTAACATTTCAATTTGTGTAAAAAAATTAATGTGCAAATAAAATTATGTGATAATATTGTATTAATAATGAGCTATTTGTATATTTGAGATTTAAAGAGAAATAAATTTCTGAAAATGTGTTTTTCTTTTTGGGTGATTGAGGTTTTTATCCACCTCAAATTAAATTGTCCCAAATATTTAAAAACATTTTGTTTTGCTCTGTATTAGTGAAGGACAAGAGTCTAAATAAAAAAGTCACCTTAGAAAACATAGTCTGATCAATCTGGTTTAAAAATCTCATCCATTCTTCTCTAAGAGACCAACAAAATTAACGAAAAACAAATAAAAACACAAAGTCACGGTCTCACAAATTCTCACGTTTTTTATTTATGTATTATGAAGTGTGTGGATGGCTTTTAAAGGCCTGATGATGCTCTAACTAGAGCGAAACACATTTAGCCCGTTTAATTACATGTTGTGAGACCGTGACTTTGTGTTTTTATTTGTTTTTCGTTAATTTTGATCAATCTGGTATCAAAATGATTTAAAAAAATACCAATAGAATATTTATATAATAAAATAGCAACAATTTCTGTAAGGAGCTAAATTTTGAATGTTTAATTTCCAGTAATAAATTATAGATTTTCTGACTTTAGTCTCAAATTTTGAGAAGAAAAAATGAAGACAATTACAAACTTTCAAAAGTAAAGTGGTACAATGTCCAGTTTAGCCAAAAAATCAATAAATCCAAAGTTTTCCAAATAACATTCCAAACATAAAACAAGCTGCATAATTTTTTTAAAATACAACATGCCAACTGAACTCTACTGGTCAGTCAGCATGAATACTAAATAAATAAATATGTGTAATAAAAAAAAAAACAATTTATTTAAAAGAATTACACTTGATCAATCTTAAACTTAGAGGCCACTCCTTTTAAGTAAGACCTATGCAAGTTATTTAACAATTTTTCTTCCAACAAATCCAAAGCTGACCTCGTGAGGACCAAAGTATCATGTTTCAGCATAGAGTAAACATTTAGTCCATACAGGGGCATCAAATTAAAATGTTTTATTGGGTCTGTGGCTGCTGTTATATTGAGTGGCATAATATCAACACTAGAAAAAAAATATTTTGTAATGTTAGTATAAATGGTAAAATATTAGCATTTGCATATTATGATACTGTGATAAGCTTTGTCGATCATTTTTTAGATTGCTTTTAACTAACAAAAATTACTTCTGATCTATAAATAGACCCAATTTTCCAAGATTCCATTAATGTACCTTTTTTGTCAGTCAGACAGAGTATTTTACTTATTTATCTATTAACAGGTGAAGCTCAATACAAAAATTATGTAAGTAACTAAATACAAGTTGAAGTAACCAAAATCAACACTGAACAACAAAAAAAAAGGATACCAATTCATTGACAATCAACTTAGTTTATAAATGAAGGCTAAATAAAGCTACCAGAAAAGGCTTCAAAAGTAAAAAAAAATGTTGGCATAGATTATCCTGTAAAAAGTTACATGGAAAGTTTGGATGGAACCTGTGGTACAAGATGATACATGTAAAGTGATTTGTGAAGTAAAATAATGACAATCTATGATTGAGCTATAGAGAATTGTTAAGTATTTCTGCTTTTGAATGTATGCTGAACCCTTTCCAGTATATGGATATTAAATATATAATTTGGACTCCATACAGAGGAGATATACTCCAAATGGGTTCTGATAAAGGCAAAGTACAGTGTTTTAGGAATGGAGGTACTCGGATTAAAATTTCTGGTACTGCATTTATTGAATCCTAGCAACTTTAAAGATTTAATAACAATGTGATTCTTATGTAAAGTCTAGAGTGGAATCTAGTAGCAGTTCCAATTCTCTTTTTGTTAGACACACACTCTAAAAGAGTATGTTTTATATGATAAATAAGTTTACATAATTTGGATGACTGCATTTGGATATATTGAGATCCATGCCACTGGCAAGGCATCAAGGTGTCAGATTATTAATAATTTTTTTTTAATACTTAATAAATGGAAAAAAACATGAAAATAGATTGGAAAATTGCGATAAATGTTGCATAGTTTCTAAATTATTAAAACAGTAATGTTAGCTAATAATTTACAATGTATTTGAAATATGTGAGAGTATTAAAGAAAAAAAAAGTTTAGAATTCTTTACCTATCGACAAACAGTACTGACGGCCCCCATAATCTACTCTTAACCAATTCCTCCAAATAAGAGCTTTCTTCTGAAGGTATTTCCAAACTGTCTACAATATGTAAATCATCCTGAGCAAACTTAATGCTCAATGTTGATGTTAAGCCCAATATACGCTTATAAAACGGAAGCATATAGAAGTGAGGTGTTGGCGATCTGGGTCCATGTGCAATTCCGCCTCCTCTAAACAATGGGGACCGTATAGATCCGTGTCGGGCCCTACCAAGACCCTTTTGTGGCCACGGTTTTCTCCCTCCGCCTTGCACTTCGAATCTGGCTTTGGTGTGTGCATAACTTACAAACCGATACATTTTTTGCCAGTGAACGTTTTGGTGCACTAAGTCTATACGGGGATTTGCGGCGAATATATCGGGATGGAGCTCCAAGATCCCCAGTTTTCTTTCGTCTATTGTGTCTAAACTTTCGAGCCATACTTGTCGCGGTTTTACGTACTTTGGGGGGAAGCGTAACTGTCGCGGCTCGATGTCGTTCGCTGGTTTTGGGATGACCGATGTCGAGAGGCCCTTGGAGAGGACATTTTTCACTTGAAAGGATAGATTTCTTAGCATTTTTAATGGCTATTTTTCAGAGGAATTATTGACATTTTTTTAGGTTAACTTGTGGTAATTGCTTCTTCTCTTCCCCTGTCGCAACAAATGACAGGTGTCAAATTATTTTTTTTTGTTTACTCTAGTAGCAACAAATTGTATTGAAAATTTTGCTCCTCATTATTTAAATTTTAATTTTTTTTAACTTATCAGTATCATATTATATAAAATAATTATTAGTAATATTATATAAGACGGACAGAATAAGTGATACTGTTGCTACTGGAAACTCCATTAAAAATCAAATAATTCTTTCTTCACGTCAGTCTGCAACAAATTGGTATTTTCCCTCTTTATAGTTTTGTTAGGTTATGTTACTCATTATTTTGGTTTTATTGAATTTTTCCACATAGATCAGAGATAATGTCTTTCTCTTACTAGACATACAAATTATGAACATATTTTCACGCATAAACATTAAAAAGAACATCTTTCTATCGACCCATTGCCTATTTTCAAAAAAATCCGCACATGTTCAACAATATTCCCAATCACTGAAAGCTAAAGAAAATATGGGTCTTCAACTGCAAGAGGTGCTAAAAAAGCTGCAAGAATTGGCTCCATTAAAGACAGCAGAGTCATGGGACAACGTAGGACTCTTGGTAGAGCCTGATAGTAACGTAAATGTCAATTCTGTGTTGTTAACTATTGATTTGACCGAAGAGGTTGTAGAGGAGGCTGTAGGTATAGGAGCTCAATTAATTATATCTTACCATCCAAATATATTTAGGCCTTTAAAGACTGTCACACAAAGGTAAGCACTTAAGTGGGCATATAAAATTGTCAGTAATGAGAGAGATATCATTTTAGTACATGGAAGGAGAGAATTATTGTAAAATGTATTAAAAACAATATAGCAGTATTCAGTCCACATACCAGTTGGGATGCCATGCAAAATGGTGTTAATGACTGGTTAGGATCAGCATTTTCAGTATCCTCAAGCAAACCAATCATTCCTAATGGCGAGATAGAGTCTATAGGTATGGGAAGATTTCTAACCCTAGAACAGCCATTACCTTTAAAGGAGGTTATTGATAAAATTAAAAAACATATTGGTATACCACACATACGGTTGGGGTTAGCAAAAACAAAAAACTTGGGTGAGTTACTTATACATTTTCCAACTTTCTTTGTTTAACTTTAATTCCCATTTTAGAGAGTTTAATATCAACACTGGCATTATGTGCCGGTTCTGGGGCATCTGTTCTAGCAGGACAATCGGCAGATCTCTACTTGACTGGAGAGATGTTACATCATGACGTTCTAGATGCCACTCAGAAAGGAATTAGTGTTATATTATGCAACCATAGTGATTCTGAAAGGGGCTACTTGAAAACCTTTCAAAAACTGTTTGCAAATGAACAGCTCGCTGTTCATGTGTCGACAGTTGATAAAGATTGTTTGACTACAGTGTAGTTCTAAGTAGCATTATGTTAATAAAGGTTTTGTTCTTTTAGTATGTTAGTATTTAATTTGATTTTTTAATTTACTTAGAGTTTTGATGTTTTCAACGTGGACTGTATATTTGTTATTTGAATTTTTAATACATAATAAGTTTGTGGGGTTTACATGTTTAATGACAGGTAAAAATAGAAAGGTAAGTTAATAATTTGTTATTAATTTATACAAAGATCCCCTGTGATTTATAGTAAAAGGCATCATTAATAAACTTTATGTGCTATATGTGATTTTTTTTTTTTTAATTTTAGGTGCCTCAACGTTGCTGCATACCTGAATGCAAATCTAATTATGACTTCAGCTTAAAGGAATCAACGAAAAGAAATGAAACAATATTGAGCTTCCCTAAGTGCCCAAAGAATAGAGAAATGGTTAAGAGCAATACCAAGGAAAGATTGGACTTGTGCAAAACATATTAATGAATGTGACATTATTAGAGATGTGCGGATAGTATCTACTCAATACTTTATTATCTGATACATGCGAAGATTTAAAGTAATCGAATCCTTCAACCCCAACTTACTACTTACCTTACTCAAATATTTTTTTTTAATCCCAAATTTCCACGTCACCGGTGGCTGCTTATGCGTATTATTACATTAACAATATGGTAAAATTGTTAATGAAATGAAATAAATTGCTGTTGATCGGCCCAAAAATGATTAATTAATAATACCTATTTATATTTACCCGAGGTTGTCATCAGTCGCCACGCAGTTGCTTGATACTTCGATACCTTGTTCTAGTAAAAGTAATTGAATTTGTCATGCCCGATTACTTGATTACTTTTTATTAGCATAAGTATTAAAATATCTTATTAAAACTTGACAAACCTCTATTATATTCAAAAAATATAACAAACTCCAAAGCAAGCCCTAAATTTAATATAGGTATTCATATAAAATCTTAATATTCGCCTGTATATTCACTAACAAGTATACAAGTAATGACTACTTTGTAACAAATACAAAATATCTGATACTTAGTATCAGATATAGATATAAAGTATTAGTATCTACTCGATACTTATAAAAGTAATCGTTGCACATCACTAGACATTATTAAATATTATTACATGACTACAACAAAATTGGGAGGCATAAAAAAGTGCTCTTGGCATATCCAAAATTGTCTGGAAATGCTGTACCAATACAGTTCCAAGAACCAGATCTGAGCCAGAAAAAAAGGAAAATTTTGATAAAATAGATTAAAAACAAAATACCTCATCATCATTATAATATTATACATACCAGGCTTTGATGTTCATATGATATCAATAGACAAGTTTTTTATAAAAAATAATAAACTTTATTAAAAAGAAATAAATTGGATTTTAAATCTGAACCAGAAACTGCACCATTAAACTCATTTAGATAATTTAATTTCTCATTATAGTTTAAGTAGTAATATTTTGAACGATTTTGAGAAGGCAGTTAGTGTAATGGAGATGATAGGTTGGGGACTGGTCATTATTTCAAAAGCCTACATAGAAAGTTAGTATGATGATAGTTCTCTTTATGTCAAGCAAATAGAAATAATAACTGATCAACTTACACAAACTATCTTGGATAAAAGAAAGTATAAACCTTCAACAATAATAATGGCATTCATATTTTCTTATCAGTCACCTAGTTGCTATGAAATTGTTCTTAAATAAATATTTCTAATCATTTACTGTAATTTTTGTTTTGTTAAATGAACATATCCTATACTAGCACATAATACTTTCTATCCAAACTTCCGTCTTCCTACGTGTAAAATGCGTGGATTTCATAGAGTAATTAAAATTATGTTTAATATTCATTTCTCTATGCATGGCATTCATTTTCATTGAAATGAAAAACAAACTCAAATGGTATGACAATGACAAATGATGTTCTATCAGTCAATGTCAACAACTGTGTGTCAAGTTTCATCCATGTGGAGTAAATCTTCTAGTTCTATTAAGTATATAAGTCATTTAATTAATATTCAATTTTATCAGCTGATTGCGCAGTTATTGACAGCCCGACACAATTCATCCAGTAGCAACCACATAAATTTTTATACCAATTTTAATTAATTTTAATAACTCGAATTTAAAACACCGAACGTAAGTCATCGAAAACGACACCAAGAATTGTTAAATTCATAATTTATACTGTGTTGCTACTGGACTATCATTTATATTTCTTGTTCACGTCAACTCTATTTGTCTCGCTCTAAGAAAAGGACAACAAATCAGGTACACTAGTCCAAATAATGTTTGCCGCACGTCATCCGCGCCCAAAGTTCATGTAGTTTCATAACCTTAAAAAAAAATGAACATTTACAGATAAAAATGCCTCTACCAAACAAAAAAGAAATTTTAAAGTTGTATAAGAGTCTTTTAAGGTACGGTGAACAACTGAAATATACAGATAAACACTACTTCGGGCAGAGAGTAAGGAATGAATTTAAATCGAACAAAAACTTAACTGAAGAAGAAAAAATATCTTTTAAGTTTGAGGTAAGTTTCGAATGCTAAAGTGGTAAGTAACGCTTTAATCTTTCTACTTTATTTTAGAAAGGAAGCGTTTTGTTAGTGAGAAAAACCGTCCTGTAATAATGTTAACGCGGTTTAGGTCCGCTCTAGTGGAAATCCACCAAAGACATTTCGCTTCCATAAAAAAACTAATTGATTACTCAAAAGTTCCTGAGTTGAACGAAAGTGAACTGGAAGAACAACAAATTAAAGGCTCAGGCCCTGGAGGTCAGAAAATTAATAAAACTTCTAGCTGTGTATTTCTTAGGCATATTCCCACAGGTAGGAAACTTTTAGATAAAACAGTTTTTTTGGAAGATTATATAATTTTTTGAAGATATGTTATTTGATAAGACTATTCTTCTTACTAGATCTTAATGTGAGGCAAAAGTCCCCTTTAATTTTATCTCTAAAAAGGCAATTTTCATCTATAAAACAACAGATTGATTATTCAAATGTTCCTGAATTAAATGACAAAGAAATTGAGGAACAAAATATTAAAGGCTCGGGGCCTGGAGGCTCTAAGATTGCTACCACTTGTAGTTGTCTATTACTCAAACATATTCCAACAGGTATATAGTCTTTTATAATAATTTATAATAGAGTTTCTCCAAGAGATTTGTATTTAATTTCTTACAAGGCAGTAGTATAAAAAGAAAACATGACAATATTAAATGACATATTAAATCACAGTTCCAAGTTAACATTGCAAATTGATGTTAATAAAGCCGATTAGTAATTTTAGTTTTGATTCAGAGAAATTTGGTAGAAAAAAAATAAAACGATTTATAAATATTTTAATTTTATTCATTTTATATTTATTATAAATAAATCACAATTTAAAGTTATTAAGAACTATATATATACAATAATACTCACAAACTCAAAATGAAACACTATGATTTCAATATATTAACACTAATTATTAAATATAATATTATCACAAAGCAGTAATGCTAGTTATGTCCCTATTCAGTAAAGTGGCTGTTTGTGGGGCAAATGGATTATTACAGCTGCTGTTTAAATGTTTTTATGACTAAAACCCAATTCTATGCATAACATCAATCGACCTTATTTTATTCTGAAGATAAGTTTCAACTTTTTTAACAAATTCATTTGACAGAAAAAATTCAAGACAAGTCAGAGTGAGTAATATTAAACTGGTCCTTATCTAATTATTACAGAGGTGTCAATATACTGGTGAATTCCTGAGCACAATATCCACAAGATGATTCATCACCATATCTAAGAATTCTTAGGTCTTTAGGTGAAGTGTAATAATATCAGAGATAGAGCTTAAATTAGGTAATGAGTATTTACTCATTAATTCTTAAATTGCTGTCAATAGCCCTTAACTCATGAAATAAAGAATTAGAATTAATTTCAGTACCTACACTTTCATTTCTAGTTGAATTCAATGTGAATTAAGATGCAAATGGGCTGTTCATAGATCTTAATTAGTATCTTGGAATTTCAGGTTCATGATATTTCTAGTTATTCAGTTATTGATGTTTTTTTCTCATTCTTGTGGCTTTTTTTTACACTTTACTTTTATTTACTTTACGCAATAATTGAATTGAGGCGTCCGGTTTTAAAAGTCTCGAGATCCAAGATAAGCAGTTTTACAGAAAATGTAAAAAACCTGTAGTATCAAAACTTTTAAAAATACATTTATAAAATTTATTATATGTAAAAATAGGACCCTTCTAATAAGGTTTTTTGACAAAAAACATATTTTTAGGTGTAACTAGAGAACCAATTTGATAAAAAAGTTTGGATGTAACGAGTTTTGTTAACAAACAGTGGATTTAAAGAGTTATGAAAACCCGAAAGTAATGAACGATCCGTATAGTTTTAAAATAATGCAAAATATTTTGAAAGTGTAACCTACAAAGTTATATTTTCATTAATGTACAAAATAACATTAAATTCTAAGCCCATCGTCTTCTTCAATATTATAGATGACATCTTCAGTATTCGCATTGTCTTCCTGTTCTATCGCACTATTATTGTCAATAATATTCTTGTAGACAGTCAAATCTTTGTTTGGTGTATATCTCCAGTCCAATCCAAAATGTTTTTTCGAAAGAGCATCAACATCTTTAATTTAAGCTTCTTTAATAGAATGAACTTTTGGCAACGGCTCAGGCTTTATTAAAGTAAGGTTTTTCCCTTTTTTTAGCACTGATTTATAGGTACCAAGATCCAATCTAAAGTTTACTTCTCCTTTAATAACAATACTTTTACCAGTTTGTTGGCTTTGTTTATTTATAGATATTCTCTTTGCAGTTGAAAATTGGAAATGCCATTGATTAGGTGGCTTAATACAGACCTCATTTGCTCTTTTCCAGTCAAAGATATCAAAATCTTTTTCATGATCAAGTACGGTCGCACCATCAGATAATATTTCTCGATATTCTCGTGGATGAAGGATAAGTTCCTTCTTTTTAACTTTTTTTTCAGCTCTTCCAAAGACTCTATCAGGTGGCAAAAACGATGGGAAATATTACGTGAATGTCTTGAACTGAAGTTTCTGTAAAGTAAAGCCAATGCATAAGCATGCCAATGGAGTTTTTATTTTGCCCAGGACAACCATCGCAAAATAGCTTAATCCACTTAGTTTCTGCCAGATTAAGTGTGAACAATTTGTGGTTAACCATTGAAACTATTTCATTAGATCCCTTTCCTCCTATGTTCTCGGTCCAATTGTAAGAAGTTACAGTATCTTTTGTTTGCGTTGCCTTAGAATGACCTTTACATATGGTAAAGTTATACCAATAAAATTGTCTTGAATAATAGGCTGACTGGTCTAGAACGCGCGGCAGCACTCAGTTTTTTTGACAATCAAAACTAAGTTTAACGGTATTATCTTCTGGTTGTTTAAGAAGCTCATAAAATGCTTTGGCCTTAAGTTTGTGATTTGCACATTAATTCTGCCTTGGTTTCAGGATTCGAAGCAGCTGTAATTTGACATTTTAAGCTAATGCATTCAGAACATGCATCTGTACCTGGGGTTTGAAAGCTTATATTAAAATCTTTTGTAAAAATGTCCCTGAAGTAATCATATTTCACTATTAGATCTTTATTTTCACTACAGTATATTTTCCAAAGTTTTTCAGATCACTTGCCATATATTGACGTTCGGACTTATTTCTCGTGTAATGAGACTCTACACAGTTTAATCTTTTAATAAAATTTGTGACCCATTGCTTTTTTTGAACATAATGCCTGCTTTTTCGGACCCCACCCCGATTTTCTTTGGGAGGACAACCATCTGATAAGAATTTTTTGCTCAAATTCTGAACTCTAAATCTTGAGATTCCAAGAATTGATAAAAATGCATTGCTGCAAACCGACAGTGTTTCTTTTTTTGTTTTAATAAAATAAGATTATATTTCTCCTATTTTTAAATCAGGGTCGAGGGATGATGTCAGTAATTATCGTAGTGTGTCCATAGTGTCATCCATCCCCAAGGTTTTTGACAGCCTTATGTTTGCCCATTTAAATTGGCAATGTAGAGAAATTATTGTTGAGGAACAGCATGGTTTTAGAGGTGGTCGGTCCACTCTTACAAATTTACTCATATACCAAAACAAGTTGTCGGATGCCTTGGAGAGGGGGTATCAAATTGATGCTGTATATACAGACTTCGCCAAGGCGTTTGACAAGGTAAATCATTTGTTATTAATTGAAAAATTTGGGAAATATAGGTTTTTCTGATAGATTGCTAAAATGGTTGCTTAGCTTTCTTAGTGATAGAAAGCAAGTGATTAAACTTGGTAATTTTATATCTAGGGTGATTGAAGTTTGTTCTGGAGTGCCACAAGGCGGACACTGCTCTCCTTTGCTATTTAGTTTGTTTGTTAATGACCTTAGGGATGTCTTGGAGTATTGTGAATTTTTAATGTTTGCTGATGACCTCAAACTTTTCTTGGTTATTATGAATGAACTTGATATCAGCCTCTTACAGAAAGATCTTGATGGCCTTTCTCTGTGGTGCCAAAATAATTTGTTGGATTTGAATATTAATAAATACTTCCAAATTTCATTTCATAGGAAAAAAAGTAGCATACCATCATTTTACACAATTAACAACCAGAAACTTCTATTAAAGGATGTTGCTAAGGATTTAGGAATACCGTTTGACATGAAATTAAACTTCTGTAATCATATAGACCAAATAGTAGTAAAAGCTAATAGAATGTTGGGTTTTACGCTTAGAAATTGTGAGGGGTTATCATTGCAGGCTGTCAAATCTGTATATGTGGGATTGGTACGATCACAGCTTGACTATGGCTCAATTATCTGGATTCCCCAGTATAATGTCTATAAGTCTTACTGGAGAGTGTGCAGAACAAATTTTTAAGATATTATAACTACATGTTTAATTTAGATCTTATTGCTAATCATGATTATTCCCAAATATTGAATTATGTTAAAGTTTTGTCTTTGGATAAAAGAAGAACAATGTTTGACATCTGTTTTATCTATAAGTTGTTGAATGGTATTATATCCTGTCCGGATTTACTTTCCCAGGTTAAATTTTCTATTCCTCAGAGAACACTTAGACAAAATAATTTATTTCATATTGGGTTCCATAGAACCAATTATGGTAAAAATTCTTTTTTGGTGAGATCTCTAGATTTTTTGGTCTTTTAAGGGTAGTTTAAAGAAAATTTTGAATACTTAGTATTATTCAATTAATATTTTTAATTAATATGTTGTTTGATGGGTAAACCAAGTGAGAATTTATGTATGTTCCTAATCTATTAGTTAATACAAAGATATTTTTTTTCTTTATTTACTTTAGAGTCTTTTTTTTTAGTATTGACATAACTGTATTTTATAATTTATTTTTTTTTGTAATGGGGGTTTCCCGTTTAATGAATAAAAAAAAAAAAAAAAAAAAAAAAGAAATTGAATTGCTGCGTGTACCTTTAACTGGACGGCGTCTCTTCGGAACATTTTGGGAAGTATCTGCATAGTCAGATCAGCACAAGCAAAGGCCTTCTTATGGCTGCATTTTGGTAGACTTGGAAGCGATTTGGGTCTGTATCTACAAAAAAACGTACTTTTATGTACCTAACTAATTACATAAATACATGAGTACTGACCTTGCACTTTTTACTTGTGTAGATTTCCATTTCGAGGGATCTGCTATTTTTTTTCTACCTTTACCAGGTGTTATAACCATAATAGAATAATTCTTCATAACGCTTTACTCACAGTAAATTAATAATTGTTTGTTAAAGTTGTGTTATTAAAAAAAAACGTGGAAAATAACAAAACGAAAATGAAATCGTTATTGTATTGCAGTCGGATGTTTCCTATAAACGCGGGCAAACAAAATCAAAACAACTTACAGAATTAGGACGAATTCTGTAAGTTGTTTTAATTAGAATTTTGATAACGGAATAAATGAAAGGACCTAAAGAGTTTTGAAATAGTATCTACGAAGGAGTGAGAGAGTTCTGCTACCGTGGCCGGAATATTACATATAATTTTTATTGGATTGAAGAAGTTTTAGTGCAGATATTATTTAGAGAAAGATAAAAAAGCAATTATAGATGGCAGCAGGGCCATAAGCTCATTTTTTGTATAAAATGGATTTAGAGAGTTTAGAAAGCGGACGCCTCAATTAGTTAAAGATTGAAAATAATCATTACACAATTCCTGAAATATGTATTTAATTTAGGTTTAACCTTATTCATTTTCATATATACATTTAAGAGTTTGTGATCTGGCGTTTTATAATCCAATACTGTGACATCATACCAAAAGTTATTAGAGATATTGTATTTTTTACCACATATGAATATTCAAACTTTGAAGTCTGCTTTCAAGGTTTTTCTAAGATGTTGAACTTTTTTATGCATTTTGAACTTTGCACTTAAATTCAATGCTTTTCTAGGAATTGTAGTAAAATGCCAGGAAACCAGGTTCTTAGAAAAAAACAGGAAACGCGCCAGAGAACTCCTCGTAAAAAAACTGGACAACCACTTTAACGGTGAAAACAGCGTTGAGGCCCAAATCAAAAGGTTGCAGGACAAAAGAAGGAAATCGGAAGAAAGTAAAAGGGACAAATTAAGGCAGATGAAAGAAAAGTGGAATGAGCAAAACAACTTGGACCCTAGTAGTAAATTGTAAATAAAAATTTCTAGATGAATTGTATATTATTTATTATATTACAATTTAAATATTCTTACACTATACATACATCAATTTGCAACTAGCCTAAACTAGTTTTTTCAATTATATAATTTAACCAAACGTAATTAATCATTTGCATCATGAATCTACTTAACTCAGATCTTTTATACAGCTAAGAATCAATTAAAAGCAATGATATAATGGTATCACTCCTAATAAGAAGCACAACTTCAACACTTATTCACTCACTAAAATAAACTAATTTCCATTACATGGAAAATTTACAAGAATAACTCTATAAAACCAAAAAAAAGAAAACTGATCATTGTCATCATCTTTTCCCGCATACAACCTTATGTCACCTTCTTTCCAGTCGTAAATCTTATTCGAACCCGACATTACAAGGAGGTCATGGTGTATTATGCCTCGGATTCCCCAGGGGTCGTTTCCTCCTCCAAAATGGGCACGATCAGATTGTCCTTGGACATCAAATTGTATTTGGTCACGAATTGCGTGAATCTCTTGCACAGGCAAGTCTCGTTTTCGAACTCGTCGAAAATCAGTCGGTGGTGGAAGTAAGCGTGCGAAAAGATGCGATACACGCGTCGACAAACGGACCCCAGTTTGGCCACCGATGACTCTTTAATGCTAACTCTACATTGGAATTTTACAAAATTATTTAAAACTGAGACAATATAATGATTTGTTTACCTGCTAGGGAAATATTTATTGCTATTAAGCAGACAGGCTGCTCCGTCTAGAGTGTGCCTGGTATAATCGATTGCGGGACATTCCTTAGGGGTCTTATGGGCAGCGCATAGGAAAATCCATTGTTCAGTTGCAGTCATCTGGTTGCATGTTTCCGGGTGACACTCACCCTGCAGTCTGACCGCTAGTCCATTGAGTTCCATGCAAAATTGTCTATAAAAGCATGAATTTGTTTCACGTTTTTATCATATAAGTATGTTGATCTGAATTGAAATTAGTGATGTAAAAAACACGTTTTTTTAAATAAAAAAAAAACGTTAAAAAAAACCAATTAAAAACGCGTTTTTTTTGTTTTTTATTGTTTTTTATTAGCTTCCGTTAGTAATATGCAGAGGATTAATATTTTGAAATTGTTTATGGTTAAAAACGCCCATTCCAATATTATTTTGACAAAATATTAAAAAACTAGCAGTTTTACGTAGTTTTTAGCAAAAATTTAAAAATAAAACTTTTACTGCCTTACCAAAAGGGATATCAATAAAATAAATAATAAAGGTTAAAACCGATTATTTTTTAACTCCGATTATAACCGGTTATTTTTTCACTTTGTTTATAACCGGGTATACGGTTATAGACCCGAGATATCACTATTTCCATTATAATCCATTCAAATCCGACCAATTAAAAAAAAATTGCTAAAAAAAATCGCATTCGCCTCTGTCTGAACGTAACCTTTGGCCATTTTCACCAAACAGATTTTAAGTTTACTTAAAAGTTAAGTATCGAATGCAATGTAAATTTTCTATCTTTAAGCTCGGCTTAGCTTAAGTCACACTTAACTTAAGTATACAATGTGCCTGATGGAAATGGCCATTAATCCACAACAAAAAAGAGCAGAAGAGAAAAAAAAGAAAAATCACCATATATATTACCAAGTAAACCTTAGAGAAAATAATATTTTTTTTAAGAACCGGATATTTGCAATAACCGGTGTTTTATGTCAGTTATAACCGGATAGTTTTATTTCATAATAAAATAACCGGTTACTAAAAAACCGGTGTTTCACCAAAAAATGACATCCCTACTTACCAATTATTTCTTTAACGTTAGCATCATTGCCTTGCCTTCGGGAAATCACCGAAATTTCGCTCGTCATTCGTCGTTCGTCTTCGTTGAAAATTAAAAACCGGGGGAATTACCGATCTACTTTTGCAGGTGTTCTGGTTTTATTTTGTGATTTACCAGTCCAACTGCAAAATTGTTTGCGTTTCGTGCTTATTTAAGCAAGTCTGATTTAGTAAATAGGTTTACAATCAAAAGCATTTTTCCTGCGTCATATGTTATTTAATTATTTGATACCTGCTGTATATTGACAAACATTAAATATTTACAATGTCTTCGAGTTCGTGTGATTCCCGGGGAAGGAAAAATTGTAAAGGGTATTCCCTCTTTAAAATGATAAAAACTCAGAGCAAAACTCCTCAAGTAGAGTGCATGTTTTGTGCTCTTCAATTGTCTAAAAATGGGACACGTATGGTAGGGCACATTAAAAAGTGCCAAAAATGCCCAGAAGAAATTAAATTAAAATATGGGCTGACTGACGGAAAGCAGCAAAAAATTGGACCATTACAAACAATACAAGAAAAAATCGAGGCAAAAGGTATGTATTAGTTACTTGGTTAGTATTAAAACTCAAGAAAGAATATAAATTATAATAAAGAAAATATACAGGGTGTCCCGAATTGCATTGAAATAGGCTCACCAACAACAGAGCCTCAAAAATCGTATATGTAGCGCATAACCTAAAATTAATGAGTCAACTTGAGGAATCATCCAGTTCAGAGCCTACTGCTGGCTCTAGCTTAACAATCAATCCTGCAGTAGTTTCTGAATTGGAAGCAATGATCATATCCAGTTCTGAGGCAGAGTCGGATTCACAAATAAATAATGAAGAGGGTGAACCTTCAGAACTTGAAGATATGGATAGCGAATCCAGTGATGATTCATTTAAAGGCTTTGAATAAAAATAAATGTTTTTAATTAATAATAGGTTGTTTGTTTAAATAAATTATTTAAGAAATAAAGAAACTAAATAAGACTAACTTTGATATATAAATATTTGATATTATACCTACCTTTTATAATATTTTTGGCAATAAGTAAACAGTTCCGACATAAAAACCCAGATTTAAAAAAAAACAATTAAAACAAAAAAAACCGAAGGCTTCGTTTTTTTTACAATAAAAAACGTTTTTTTTAAAAAAAAACCGTTCTGTTTTTTTTTGGTTACATCACTAATTGAAATTCTTTAATAATCTCTTAAAAAAAAAAAAAGAGGCATTTATTTCCAACAGGTTTGTTACCCAATTACAGGAAAGAATAAAAGGAAAAAAAAAATTTACCAAAATAAGTATAAAAATGAAAAATCAAAATGCTTAACATTCTATGCACTTAAACAGACTATCTATATACATACTAGAAAGACTCTGCATCACCTATTTACTTAATACCTTCTATAATGGACATTAAACTGTCAACAAAAATATCGAACCGTTCATGTAAATTCTTATTAATATAATTCTGACACATTATATTAATAGCTGGACTTACTTAGCGGGACTTACATAAAATAATCTAAAACGCCTAGAGTTTATTCTTGGTACCTTTTGGTCAATCTTGTTATGAATAATGTTATATAAGAATTTTATGGAAAGAATTTCTGTTCTTTTTGCTAAGGGTATAATATTAAATTAATTAAAGTATAATTGACTATCCAAACCTCTGGCTGGCAAGACACCTTCCTCTCTAAACCAGAGATACTTCATAAACTTGCGCTGAATGCGCTCAATATCATCTATCAGGCACCAAATTAGAGATCCGTATTCTATTTTTGAGCGTATGTAAGTGAAAAAAAGTAGTTTTAAAGTATTAATATTTTCAAAGTGCCGACAGTTTCGATAAACAAAACCCAACAATTTGGCAGAGTGGGAAACTATTTTTGCTATATGCTTAGCGAAACTTAATTTTGCATCATAAGTAATTCCCAGATCAATCTCCTCATCCACTCTGGCCAACACAACATTATAGTAAAAATTGATTGGCAACAGTTTTCTAGAAAATGAGAGAATAGAGCATTTATTAACATTTAAATATAGTCTATTGACATTGCACCAATTCCCTACTTTGTTAAGATTTACCTGAAGGAATTCACAATCGTCTTCAGTATCTATTTTTGTGAACAATTTTATATCATCCGCAAACAGTAAACTCTGACAAGACAGTAAATTGGCAAGATCTTTTATAAATAATAAAAAGAGATGCAGGCCCAAGTTAGATCCTTACAGAACTCCCGAGCACACTTCATATATAGGAGACTTAAAGGCTTCATATTCAACAAACTGTTTACGACCTCGTAAGTAAGATTTTATTAAAGCAACTAAATCCGTAGAAAAACCAAAAAATGTTAGCTTATGAAGAAGTACAAAGTGGTCAATTTGGTCAAAAGCATTGCAGAAATCAAGGTATATTACATCAACCTGACCTCTATTATCCAAATGCTGACTCAGATACTCATTTAGGCAAGCCAGGTTTACTGTACAGGAGCGATTTTTGATGAAACCAAATTGATTAGGTGCTATGTCTAATTTGACATGGGCATATATTCTATTATAAAGAACTATTTCAAAAAGTTTGGAGAAATTACATAAGATCAATATAGCTCTGTAATTTTGAATGTCATTCTTCGGTCCCTTTTTGAGTATCAGGGATATTCTTGCAGTCTTCCATTTATCGGGAAATATTGTTGAGGACAAGATAAGATTAAATATGTGGGCAATAGGCCCTGATAAAGCGCGAATACAATCTTTAACGACAAGACTTGGTACTCCATCAGTACCGGAGGTCAACTTACTTTTTGGTTTATTAAAGGCAGTGACAATTTCATCTTCCGAAAAATTATAAGAGTTGTTAATAGTCTGGCTCGATTCAATACCAACATTAATACTAGATGGGTCTGACTCAATATATATGCTTTGAAAGAAAGTTCCAAATGCATCAACAATTTGCTTAAGGTTCTTCTTAAGGTTAATATGTTATTTAATTGTGTGTTAAAGAGCAACTTTTAAAGCATTATGGTCAGAATTTAATATTAGTATCTAATTAATCCAATTTGAAAACTATTGATAGAAAAATTTTAATTAGAACAATTATTTGAAATTATTCAACAGCAGCTTATTAACATAATGAAGAAGAATTAAATTTTAGATAAAGAAAAGATTATTTTTCAATAAAAGTTTATTCATTGCACATCACTGAATTGATTAAGGTCTTCTGGACCAACTCACAATCATGAAACTATAACCAATGATAAACTTTATGAAGGAAAGAAAGTTTGGCACTCAGTTTGTTAATACATGTCTATAAATGAACTCAACAGTTATTTACCTGAGATGTTCATATTTCCAAACTCCTTCGTCATGATTTTCAGGAATTCTTAAAATAAGATCAATGTTGGTGGGATCTTTACGAATCAGCTGTTGAATGTACTGCTGTACCGCCAAAGTACTGTCCATTTCTTCAAAAGGTTCATCGGGCCATCGGCAAAAGTCCTTTAATAAATAAATTCATTCAGTTATAGTTCAAATATAACATTAGGGCTTTGAAGTATTATAGGATACTTTGCCCAACACCTTCTTAAACCAATGAATTAAAACAGAGAGATTCACCTTGGCTTTAGTTCCAGGACGATTTCTTCGCAAAACTGTTGCTCCGTCGGCCATCTTCATATTTAATTTCGATGAAGATGAAGAAAGAAAAAGGATGTTGATAAATCGGAAATGTTGGCTTTTTTTGATATGTGATGTCAAACAAAAGTCAAAACACAAGTGACATGGACGGGCGTATTGATAAGTTTTTGGGCCGCTATCTATCGTGGAAAATATGAAACTTTACGTGGATCGATAAAGAAGTTTTCTTGTTTTAAATCCAAAATTAAAAGGAGAAAACTCTAATTTTTATTTAATATTTTAGTGTGTGAAGCTAGCGTCCGATCCGATATCATTTTAATTAAATAACTGGAGCGCCGACTATAAATTGGTCGCTGGCAACCTGATCGATCGGACGCTAACTTCATACACATTAAAGTTTTGCGATTTACATCCTAGATGGGGCTCAAGATAAGAGCCTGTAATACAGAAACCTTTAACAGTATCTATCTGTTTTACCCTTGCCCCCCCTAGATGGCGCTCGACGAATTCCTTCAATAATTAAACCATTCTTTTTTTTTTAATTATTTCCTTATTATTAGTAATTTAAATTAAAAATAATATAATATTTGGGTTCTAAGACAGCATGATATTAAAACAATGTCGTATTTTGCAATACAAACTAACACCCCCAATAAAAGTATACATAAAAAGGGTTTCACGTCTGGTCGATCCTAATGTAAATCGGGGCTTCACACCCCATTTTTAGCCTTTGTCACATCCCTGTTGCATTAGTCTATTAGAAAGGGGGACAACCCTATCATTTAGTAATCTGCATTAATCGGGTGTACATTAGAACATTACGTTAATAGCCGTACAGTCACGAAAATTGCTCCATCCATTATCTTGGACGACGCGACTGGGTCGAAGTTAACTTATACACTGGCTTCATTATTTGTCGTTTAGATAACATCGTCCGGTTAATGTTTTTCTTTGTTTTTCATGTTTAAACTGAGGGGAGGGGGGAGGCAAATTGTGTTAATGGATTTTATATTGATGGTTTAGAAGCATTCATTTAGAAACTAGTAAATATGTATTGGATTTCGTTACATTAAGGGACTTATTTTTTAAGTAAAAAATTGGCGCCATTTTGTAGTGAAGTAAAAGAAAATGACAGCCACTGTCAACAGTTAAAACATGTGTCGCCATCTATTAGAATCCAAGGAGCCAACCTTGTATTCATAACTCCTTTAATCTTACATTATAATGACTTCGTTTTTCCTAAGTCTCCTAAATGCGTATCTACAAAATTAGAATTTTTGCAGAAACATAAGCCCAAAACTATAGCGATGCATATATACTCGACTTTATTGCACCCATTATAAACTAGAAGTTCAAAGTCACCTCTGAAAGTTTGACGTTTCTCAAACGAATCTATAATGATTTGTCATGTGGAGAGAGCTTTAATTAGGTACTAACTTTAAAATAAGGCTGGTTATCGTCTCTGGAAACTTCGAATCATACTTTGACGTTTACCATAAACCATATGTCCAGATTTACTTGTATTAACTTGGCGGTAAATTTAAATAATCTCCGGCTTATTAAAATAAGATGTACCGCCCAAACAAATAATGTTCAAAAACCCATTAATTTCCGCAAAAGATGATGACGCTTTCGCGATTATGACCTGCGACGACGCTAAATGCCCTCCCGACACGCACAATTTTATTCCTGCAGGATCCGGGGGCGGTCGCTGCCGCAACCGCGATACCGCCCCAGGGAGAAACCGCCCACTTCGCCGGGGAAATCCCTGACGAGCGGGAGCGGCAGTCGTTATCCTGCCCTCGTCATGAATATACTGCAGTGCACCGTCGGTGCAACCTCTCAATTGTTGCACATTTAATGCACTAAAATGCATAATAATAATAATAATAATAATTATCGCGATCGGAAAGTCGTTGCGTTAACGTTTTGACGGCTAACGATCATCGTTTAAATGTAGTGTTCAAATCGCCCACTTTAGGATTAGGCCATCCGAAAAGCAACATGTTTAGGTGTCTCCTGAAAATTGTATTTTTGTGTCATGCTGGTAAGTTTGATCAACATCTATGACCCTTTAAGAATCAAGATCCTTTGAGATGTTCAAGCACTGCAGTATCAATAATTGAGATACTTTCTTAAAAGGAAGTGTTTTTTCCACAAAATAAAATGGCAATCTTGTTTCAAGAGTGATGCATGCATGCATCGGTGAGATAACTCACACTTAGTTTCTCTGATTACAAACAATCAAAAACATAAATATCTATTTATGTGAAATGCATCACTTGAAACAAGATTGACATTTTATTAATAAAGCAAAAGCAGCTAATTATTAGTGTAAGATAAAATGTAGTATATACATGTACACATTATATCAGACGGAATTCATTAAATTTACTTCTTCGTTTCTTACTAATAGAACACAACATGTTGCCCTGGATAGTATGGTATCTGACAGGATTGATGTGATTGCATATGTATCTCAAAGGAGTATACTTGGGCCATTGCTCTATATGTTAAATATGTATCTCTCAGTTCTTTAAATTATTAAATATTGTAACCATCATACGTACGCAAACGATACTCAAGTGTATTTTTCTTTTAGGCCCTCTCAAATTTTGACGCTAGAAGAAAAAAAATTAAGTTTACCAAGTTTTGAAATCGACACTCTGTATATTTAACGCTGCTAATGATATGAGCTAATAATGATAGTAAAAACCAAAGTACCATCACCTTACACCTACCAGATAAAATACATAATTTAAAGTCTTCAGTAGTAGTGGTTTGGCCTCGTATTAAAACGCACATCGCGCATTTCTGTCTCGCAAACCGCGAATCTGGGTTGTGATATTTTTTATAGTGAAATCGCAACATTGCATATATACGGTGATGGCACAATCACCATCCTTGAATATAATTGAAAAAATTGTGGGATTTTTTTTGGTTTTCAATGGTGGTAAGTGGCACTCCATTATTTATCATCATTTACAAAAGTATTTAGGTATTTGTTAAGAAAATTATATCTTTAACCCTGAATCACGTTTTCACCTAAAATCAACTTAAGGGTCTTATCACGGGATGTATTGTCCAAAAATGCCATATCTCGGCTATTAGAAGAGCTACGACCTTGCGGATGGTCTCGTTGGATTCAGAATAACGAAACTAAGACAAAACCGTTGGAATTTTCCCGATAGCTCCCATAGAAGCCGAGATATCGACCTTCAAAGTTTGGGTTTTTTCATTTTTCGGGTATACCCCCCCGTATCGATTTTTTTCACCAAAAATTGATTTTTTTCGAAATCAAACTAAGTATACCAGCGTCTTATTTGAGTCACCTAGATTACGAAAACACCGGGTTATAACAGGATCCGAGCAGAACTAAGGGAATGAGAGCACTTTGAAAATCCTGAAAAAGTCGTTTTCGACGTCCGTTTTTGAGGCCAAAAATGGGCATCAAAAATGCCATATCTCAGCTATTAGAAGAGCTACGACCTTGCGGATGGTCTCGTTGGATTCAGAACGACGAAGCTAAGACAAAACCGTTGGAATTTTCCCGATAGCTCCCATAGAAGCCGAGATATCGACCTTCAAAGTTTGGGTTTTTTCATTTTTCGGGTATACCCCCCCGTATCGATTTTTTTCACCAAAAATTGATTTTTTTCGAAATCAAACTAAGTATACCAGCGTCTTATTCTGATCACCTAGATTAAGAAAACACCGGGTTATAACAGGATCCGAGCAGAACTAAGGGAATGAGAGCACTTTGAAAATCCTGAAAAAGTCGTTTTCGACGTCCGTTTTTGAGGCTAAAAATGGGCATCAAAAATGCCATATCTCAGCTATTAGAAGAGCTACGACCTTGCGGATGGTCTCGTTGGATTCAGAACGACGAAACTAAGACAAAACCGTTGGAATTTTCCCGATAGCTCCCATAGAAGCCGAGATATCGACCTTCAAAGTTTGGGTTTTTTCATTTTTCGGGTATACCCCCCCGTATCGATTTTTTTCACCAAAAATTGATTTTTTTCGAAATCAAACTAAGTATACCAGCGTCTTATTTGGGTCACCTAGATTACGAAAACACCGGGTTATAACAGGATCCGAGCAGAACTAAGGGAATGAGAGCACTTTGAAAATCCTGAAAAAGTCGTTTTCGACGTCCGTTTTTGAGGCTAAAAATGGGCATCAAAAATGCCATATCTCAGCTATTAGAAGAGCTACGACCTTGCGGATGGTCTCGTTGGATTCAGAATAACGAAACTAAGACAAAATCATTAGAAACGACGTGGGTGTCGAATTATAGTTAGTCGCTTTGATGGTACGCAATCAACAGCCTCTCGTGACTTCCATTAATTTATTGAACCAATAAATTGATATTGAATTCGTTTTTTTAAGGGACATCAGCTTTAAGAATTAAAAAATAATCTCAACTACCTACTGGAAAAAATTCAAAGAAAAAACATTGCTAGAACTTCGGTAGTATGTTTCCTGGACAATCTGGTGCTATCACTTTTCAAAGTGGCATAGAACAAAATGACTTTATAAAGTGAAATCTCAATGTGCAATTTACTGCTTACAATCCTTATTTTGATTGAAGTCTGGATTCTTCTCTATATTATGAACTACAAGACTCACTGGTAGTACAATTATAAAAAGATCGAGATTTTTACGCCCTAACGTGCCTGTCATCAATCACCGTTCGCCTGGGGGGGCCCAAGGCATACAGCAGTCAGAAAATAAAAGAAACCGATGATTTCATGACCAAATACAGTGTCACGGTAACAGTAATGAAGTAATTCATGTGAGAAAGCGATAAGGCAGACTCGGGAAGGGATCGATAAACGCCCGGTTCGCAGCCCATATATATATATACCCGAATGGTTTCTATTTTATTATAACTCTCCCCTTACCGCTGGTTTTTTTCGCATACATTTTGTACGCGACATTCTTGGGTTTGCCTAGATTATGTACCTCACAATTACCGAAATATGGATTCAAAATGAATGAGTGCGGTTCTGGGACACCCTGTGAAATATTTGAAATATAAAGAGTCAAATGGGCACGTCAGACTTAAGTGATGTATTGTTAGTGCTACTTTTTATGTAAAAGGGCAATTTCCCCTTTTTATTACCGCTGTATCAAACACCCTTATTCGTAGACCATCTTAAGTTGTTGTTCCGGTTTCCCGGTCAGCGTTACTTGACGTCTCGGTCCGGTGGAGTCCCCACTTCTCTTACCACTTTTTTTTTTGGACCATTATTTCTATAAAAAATAAAATCCAATAACTGGGAATCTACGTCTGCAAAATTATCTCGTTTCGTGACGCGCTCTTATTAGGGTGATCTCTGTGTTGTCACGAACCGAAGAGCTTCAAGTGAGGGGGGGAATTCCTCGTATCTTATGAATCACGATGCGCTCCCGATAAATGGATCCCTTAATAGACAAGCGGAGAGACAGTCGGTCAAATAAAGACCGGCTTTCGAACCGTTTTTGCTTGCTTAATCGGGGATGAACTCGGGACTTTTATCGATATTAATGTGCCCGTTTTCCTTCTGCCTCCTCGTTCGTTTTCGTTATTATACACGGGTTTATAAAATAACGGCTTTCGTTTAAAAATTTATAATTTCAAATGTGGCGCCTTATGTGACACTGTTGTATTACTTACGTCTTCGTTTGACATTTGACAGATAGAATTCTTTGACAGATAAGATGTCAGATCTCAATCAGAAATATGTGTAAAAGATATATGCACAACATAATTTTCAGCGAAAACAGTAGAGAAACTAATTTTCTTAACGGTGTAAGAATATCTTATAAATAATTCATTGTGATTACGTGTACCTTATGTGGCAGCATTGCATTACTCACGTCAGTGGATCCGTTTGGCATTTGACACATAGAACTCTTTGACAGATAAACTTGACATTTGTTTAAAAGACACATAAATAACATAATTTTCAGTGATAAAGTAGAAAAACACTTTCTTTACGGTGTGAAAATATCCTATATATATATAATTTTCATTTATTTATTTTATTTTTAATATTACATTGGTTGCTTGTGTGGCAACGTTGCATTCCTTATGTCATACCTTTGACATATGACACATATATTTTGACAGTTGTCACATAATAGCAGCAAAGGCTTTAGGCCGGTAAATAGGGAAAACTTTAAAAGCAAACAAAGCTTCAGAGACTTTAGTTTATTATCAGCGTTCGTAACGGAGAACCATAGAGCCGCCTCCATCCTCTCGGATCGCCTTTCAACAAGTTTTAAAGTTTTATTTGCCTTCCCAGAGAAGTATGAAGTCTATATTAGTGTTTGCCAAAGCCGGGGTTATATGTTGACTTTTTACTTGGGAAATCTCTGCCAATAAGCGACGAGACTGCTATGTGCACCCATGCTTTTCGGTAATTAATTCGTTTTAATTGAAATGTCCCATGTATGTAAACTTTTGATAATATTATTCTGCTTTTTATATGTTTGTTTTGCTGTAAATACATTCCAGCAATGGTGGTTTACAGTCAGTGGCGTATCCAGGGGGGGGGGCAAAGGGGGCAATTGCCCCCCCCAGAAAAGCTAGGGAGAAACAACATAAAAAACATATATTGAGTTCTGCTAATAACGCAACATATTTAAGTAGTACAATACAAAACGAAATAATAAATGCATGTAACACAAATATTTTACGAAAAATAATAGCAGAAGTAAAATCTGCAAAATATTATGCAATCTTGGCTGATGAGACAACTGATATTGTCAAAATAGAGCAGTTTGTTCTTTGCTTTTGGTACGTATGCGATAATTTATCTATTAAAGAGTCCTTTCTTCAATTTATTCCGGTAACTTCAACGACTGGGCATAATTTAGCAAAAACAATTATCGAAAATTTAACAAACGGGTTTAGATTTAAATAATCTTAAAGGCCAGGGTTACGATGGGGCAGCGGCAATGAGTGGTCAGTTTTCTGGGGTACAGGCTATTATAAGAAAGGAATATCCTACAGCTTTATATGTTCATTGCGTCTCACACTCCCTTAACCTTGCTATATCCGATGCATGTTCTGTCCAGGCTGTACGAAATTGCATGGGTGTTATTGAAAATGCTTACAATTTTTTTAATACTCCCAAACGTCAAAATATTTTAACTAAAAAAGTAAATGAAATGCCGGATAATGAGAGATCAAGACGAGACAGATTAAAACAACTTTGTGCTACTAGATGGGTTCAAAGACAAGATTCAGTAAGCGTATTGAGAGAGCTTTTAAATTCTGTGGTATTGGCTTTAGAAGAAATAGCTGAGTGGCCAGACAAAGAAAAGTCTACTTGTAGCAAGTTGTTACTAAAGACCTTAAGTACATCAGAATTCCCCATTACTCTTTATGTAATTGAACATGTTTTTGCATTTATCACTCCGTTATCAAAGTTGCTGCAATCAGTTAATATTGATTTAGGCAAAGCAATATTACTGGCTGAAGATTGCTTAAAAGAGCTTAAAGATTTACGTCATAAAGCAGATAATAGTTTGGCAACTATTTTTGCAGAGGCAAAAAAAAATATAAACAAATTATTTGGTTTAGAAATAACAAAACCACGCATAACTAGCAGACAAAAAATAGGGCAAATTTTGAAACTAACACAACTGAAGAATATTTCAGAATATCAATATTTATTCCGTTTTTAGATTGCGTCTTATTACAATTAGAAGAGAGATTTGTTAAATATAAAGATATATTACAATCATTTAACTGTCTGAGATTCCATCAGTAAATAAGAAACTTGATAATCAACTTCAAAGTCTTAAGTATTTGGTAAATTTTTATAAGAATGATTTAGAAAATTGTTCATTTACTATGGTTTCTGCTGAACTCAAACTTTGGTATAGAAAATTTGAAGCCTGTGCACCAGAAAAGTATCCGCTCTCGATGCCCTAGTAATGTGTGATCTGGACATATTCCAATATATTTATACTGTTAAAGATTTTTTGTACTTTACCTGTAAGCACAGCAACCCCTGAAAGAAAATTTTCTACACTTAAATTGTTAAAGACTTATTTACGAAATACAATAAGTGAAGACAGATTAAATGGTTTTAGTCTTCGGTATGTATATCTAGAAATCTCAGTTAGTGCCGAGGAAGTACTTAACGAAATGCAGCTTAAATCGAGGAAACTTGATATTGTTATTTAGTTTTATTTGGTGTTTTATATAGATACCTAATTGAGTTTTGATCTTGTTTAGTTTTTTTAGGAGTCAATTTGTTTTTGTTACTTTAGAATAATTTTTTGTTAGCCTTGTGCCTGTTTTACTATCCATATATTATATTAGTATCTTTTATTTTTCTTTATTTTTGTAGCTTTTAAATTAATAAAAGCATTTCAAAAACATGGTAATTATTTCTCCCTTCCTGATGAATAAATACCATATCTCCGATGATAGGCCAAAAAAATTAACTAACATACACATACATACATATGTAAGTATATTGTATATTAAATGGTGATAAACCATATTGCCCCCCCCAGGAATGAATCCTGGATACGCCACTGTTTACAGTATAATACAGTTTTAGATAATATTGTCCCAAAGGGACGATCAGCTTTACATATTTTGATTGGTATATTAACAATGATTAAAAATGTGACTTACCTCAGCTCTTAGTTGTTTATTCAAAAAGGATCCTCTAGTTTGAGGAACTAAAATCACCTGACGTTTATTAGCGCAATTTGCTTAAAAAAAGTTAGGTTATTTTCTGTTTCACTCCTACCCATATATTTGCCTATATTCAGTTTGACTTCATAGAAGAGGTCCACACAATTATTGTGCAAAATTTGTATCAAACCGACTCAAATAGAATAAAAAGGATTCCAGGTGTTACTAACGATATAAATTTTAATTTAATATAATATATGGAATGGTAAGATATCTTTTTTTAAACACCCTAACACAATTTGCCCTAAAAATAAGTTAGGTTATCTTCTGTTTCACTTCCACGCACACATTTGTCTATCCATCTCCCTAAAGTTATAGCTATAAACGCTCGCCAGTATGACTTTGTGCATCTAAGAGGTCTACAACTCCATTAAAAATGCGTATAAAACCGACCAGAATAGAATAAAAAAGGATTAAAGAATATTAAGGCATCTTTTTTTATCACAAAAATAAGTTAGGTTATGTTCTGTTTCACTCGTATACTTAGCTTTAACAAAACACGATGAACCTGACCGTGTACTATTTCTGAACCCTTGATACAATGTAAAATCAGGCAAGGACCGGGTGCGAAGCCTATTATGAGTACATCCGGTGGCGTATTCCGGCCTCTTAGCCGACCTAACGGGCCAATTTCCCGGTGTCAGTAGCGCGGAAGTTACTCTACGATAGAAATTGTATCGATCCGGGTTACAGCGGGAGAGGGGAGGAGCGATCATCACGTTATTATTCCAGTTTCGGTTTCCAGTCTGCTGGGATTTGAATCCGGGATTTCGGGTAATCCACCCCCAGAGACGCGTAAATCCCTTTCAACTATCCAATCATTGCTTTCGGTTATTGTCTCGAAAGCCCCTTGGAAAAACCTTCGGTTATAGATTTAGTTTAGCAAGTTGTTGCTTTACTAAAAATAGTAAGTTGACAACGTTTTTTTTTAGTAACCTCAATATAATTTTAATCTTAATTAAACAAAATATTAAATACACGGTGGACATACAAAGCAACCAGCAGGATTCGAAGACATGGGTACAATCATGGGCTGGTCAACGGTAGCGGCAAAACATTTATATCTAGCAGTTTCTGCGTGGTTTTCACTTCCGTTTCCGGCATTTCCATTGTGGGATCCGCGGCCCTTTTGCATCAAATAATTGTATTTGTTCTTCTTGCCTAAATGTTTGCCGTCACAGAATTCGCTGGGGCCGCATGTGGGGGGGCTGGTAAGACACTCGGGGGAACCGTGACACCCCGTACGCGGACAGTCGTCCTTCAGTAAGGGTTTAATACCGTTTATTTAAGTTAAAAATGGGGTATTTCTTACCTGGAGTCCGTCACGTCTCTCACATTGGCATCCGGTGTACAAAATGCTCGCCCTGAGTTCTCTAGACTTGGACTGGTGCAATCTTATGATTCCCTCTTCGGCATTTTTGTTGTTGTGTTTGGTTTTATGTTTCTTAGACGTTTCTTTATAGCAGACCTGAGGAAGAAGGTCAGTTACTTGTTGCTTTACTGTATAAGTTCAAAGACTTTAATTGCCTGGAACATAAGATGCAACTTTTTTTTCTAGGCAGTTGAGTTGAGAAAATGTAGTAAAGAATTACTTGAACTGCCTGGAAGAAACAACAAATTTAATTTTGAGCCCTTCTTACCCTAACTCAATCCTAATTATGCAATAAAGTCGAACTTACAGCAGGACAGATATGTGTATAAGATAGATATGAATGCCACACCAAAGGTCCTAATCATAGGACTATTAAGATGGCTTCACAGTCACCGCAACAGATTAAAATTAAATTAATTAATGCAGATGTTTGAAAGGGCTTTTAGTCTTTCCAAAGTTTATTGATGTATCTCAGTAAATTTCATTTTGCCAAAAAAAGGCTGAAATATTTGCTGGTAAAAATGGCTAGACTTACAGATCAAACATTTATATACTAAACGTAGTATTTTAGAGTTAGAAGCATACAAAGTTAAAAAAAAAACCCACGTTTGAGGGTATTAACCACAAGCAAGTTTTCTTCACTAAATAAAAAAAAGTTGGCGAGTTTGAAGGATAATAGACCACAAAAAGAAAAACCAACTGATATCATTGAAAATCAATCCTGTCAGTCTTTTAATGAAAAAGAACTTGATGTTCTTAATAACTTTGCACCAGCTTCATACTGCATAAACAACCTGCAGGCGATTATGGCAAGAATTAAAGTCTCGAAAAACACTTCAGGTTCTAATATTATTAAACGATTGAGAGGAAAAGATTGTCTCTGTTTAGGAGCTGATAAAGAAAACAACGCTGTTAGTTTAAACAAACCAGAATATTTTAAACGAGTTGATGATGGCCCATATACAGAGATTTCTAAGAATATTTTATGAAAACTCATCTCGTAGGTTAAAACAGCATTGAATGATTGCCAAAACCTTGTTTCCTCTTCAGATATATTCAAGTTACAACTTTCGAACCTATGAATTCCAAAATTACATTGTTCACCAAAAAACCATAAATCTGGCAATAAGATGCCACCAATGGTCTCCACTATAAGATCCCCAGACTTCCATATTTCACTTAAGTTACATGCCCTTTAAATCTGATATTAATTGATCTTGTATCTATGACCCGGACTTTTAATTAGTCATTTTATTTTTTTAAAATTTATCTTGATTTGCCCGAATTTTGACCCTTCTTAGACCTATTCACAGTCACTACCCAGCTATTACAGATATGGACTTGGGGGATTAAACCTCTCGTGAATTTCCGCATCTGTGCTCCTGAAAGTTATATTGAAGGTGTGTTGCTATGAGTCAATAATATAAAGCTAAAATTTATACCAAAAACTATAAAGAAAAATAATGCTCGTACTCACTTGCCTTATTAATAAAATATAGTGGTAGAATCTGACCCCTTGTGGAATAACTAGATTTTTTTTAACGATTTCTACGAGCTTGCAAATGGTCTCGTTGGATTCAGAAAGACCAAACTAAGACAAAACCGTTGGAATTTTCCAGATCGGATCGGTAGAAGCCGAGATATCGACCTCCAAAGTTTCCAAAGTTTGGGTTGGGTATCGATTTTTTTCACCAAAAATTTTTTTTTCGAAATTGAACTAACTGTACCAGCGTCTTTTTTAGATCACCAACAATACGAAAATACCGGGTTATAACGAGATTCGAGCAGAACTAACTGAATGACAGCAGTTTGAAAATTCGGAAAAAGTCATTTTTCGACCTCGTTTTTGAGGCAAAAAATGGGCTCCAAAAATGAGATATCTCAGCTACTAATAGAGCTACGACCTTGCGGATGGTCTCGTTGGATTCAGAAAGACGAAACTAAGACAAAACCGTTGGAATTTTCCAGATCGGACCAGTAGAAGCCGAGATATCGACCTCCAAAGTTTGGGTTTTTTCGTTTTTCGGGTATACCCCCCCGTATCGATTTTTTTCACTAAAAATTTTTTTTTTCGAAATTGAACTAACTATACCAGCGTCTTCTTTAGACCACCAACATTACGAAAATACCGGGTTATAACGAGATTCGAGCAGAACTAACTGAATGACAGCACTTTGAAAATTCGGAAAAAGTCATTTTTCGACCTCGTTTTTGAGGCCAAAAATGGGCTCCAAAAATGAGATATCTCAGCTACTAATAGAGCTACGACCTTGCGGATGGTCTCGTTGGATTCAGAAAGACGAAACTAAGACAAAACCGTTGGAATTTTCCAGATCGGACCAGTAGAAGCCGAGATATCGACCTCCAAAGTTTGGGTTTTTTCATTTTTCGGGTATATACCCCCCCCCCGTATCGACTTTTTTCACCAAAATATCATTTTCTCAAGATAAACAAAATATGCGTTTAACGTCGGGATATTTTGTTTTTAATTTTCAAACCTTAAAATGGTTTTTTCAATTTAAAGTCAAGGGTTAATTTGTTTCAGAAACAAAAGTACACAACTTCAGACTATATCTAGCTAATCTAGCTATGCATAGATCAGCGACAACTCCAAGAATTATGACCTTTAGTCCTAAAGTAAACTACCTATTCTATTCTGTAAACTGTCACTCCAAGAAGTCCCTTTAAGAGCTGCGAGGTACATTAATGAATTTCTGCAAGAATTTGTTGTTCCTTATGCTGAGAAATAATTTTATTCCGATGCACGATAACGTCAGACCTTCCACTGCGAGAATTATTCAAGAATAAACGATATAGTTCTTACAGTTTTGGAGTGGCCAGCGTTAAGTCCTGATGCGAACCCAATTAAACATGTTTAAAGATATCGTGTTCCTTTTCCTTTAACTTTTTTAAATGAATTAAAATACGCTCTTTTAGAGGAATGGGAACTTATTTCTCAAGACGATATTCATCACAAGAAGAATGCCAGCAATCGAATGCAACAAAATTGTTGATGTTATTTAGGTCTAAGTTATTAAAACAAAAGTGCTAAAGTGCCCCGTTTTTCACGCCGGTGAGCGTACAAGTTCATATAATAAATAAATCAACTTCGATGCCCGCAGTCAAGCGATGCGGTACAGCGTTGTCGCGTCTTAAACTCTTTTAATATGAAATTATTATAAACGCACGGACAATACCGCGAAAAATAATTGAATTACTGACGAATGCGGTTCTATTGGCACCGTTGTCGACCGTTTCTGCTTTTAGAGTAAAATAATTCTCGGCGATTCCTTAAACAGGGGTCCGAGCCAATTTGAAATAACTGAAATATCTGAAATATGCCCGACGCTTTCGCCAGTTTGTAGTAATTATTTCAAATTCGCGGATTTATCGTGTCGAAATAGGCGCCTTCGCCAATCTATTAGAATTATTATTTCAAGTTGTCGCAGACGGGTTTAGGGTTATTAGATTCTTTTTCTGACTGGTAATTGAGTCGTCACCCGCCTGGAATGCACAACATCTGATTGATTTTATTAAATTTTAGTAGATAGTAACTTTATAGTCTTATTCGAGTGTTAAATGCGTATTTGGAAAGCGGTTTTGTTTGTTTGTTTTGGGTGTAATTGTAGTAAGATGAACACGGTGTGAGTATCTTTGTGCTTTACTTTTAAGTAAGTTAGTTTTAATTACGGTTCGTTTTTGGGCTCAGAGGGTATATATACAAGGTGTTAATAAAATATGTAAACAAAGTTTAAACATCAAATCCTTGGGCATAATTTGAAACCGAAATGTTGATATGAACATAAGCGAGCAGTATGTCCATAATAATGAAGGGTATTCATATTAAACAGTTGTTATAACCTAGGATCGATATTGTATGTTTTACAAGTTGCTGAGGCTCAATATGAAAGTGAATGAAAATAGTAATATTTCGTATATTTAGAAAGAAATGACACAATAGAAAATATAGAATGTCAATAAAATATATTTTTTCTTTTATTGCTGATATGCTATAACGAGACTTGAAAACAAAGCTGTTGCGAATAGCCTGGGTACTTTAATATGAACAATTCGTCTTCAAATTGACCAAGGATTCTATGTATTAAGTTTGTCTAAATATTTTATAATAATAGCGCTGTATAATATCTTGAATTAAAAAATTCGTAAAGCTGTTATAGGGTATAGGCAATAACATCGTATTAATAAACAAGTGCCTTTTATAAATTATACATTTTTTTCAAAAAGATTTAGTTCAGGATATGGAGATATTTGCTTTTTCTTAAAATGTGTACTAACTAATTTTCTGTTTTCACTATAATTATAGACCACCTAACTTTATTAGACTAATTTCTTTTCTACAGGATTTTTGCATTCCTATGATTTTTTTTAAATTTGTGCCATTGTTTGTATCTTCCAGGAAAAATTACTTTAATTCCCTATGGATAATTTTGGATTTTACCCAATATAAAATAAAATAAAATGGCTTTTATTAACAAAAATATCAAAAGGTAATAAATCATCATCGCAGAGCGGTTTTTAACAATAAAACATCCACAACAAATAAAATATCCACTTTCAAATATACTGACAAATTTTAAAATACATGACATTATTTAGAAGTTTTGAGTACAGTATAAAAATGAAAAAAAATACATATCACAAAATTACTACAGACTGACTCATTACAGCTTACTACTCCTGATCAAATCTTTTAGTTTCTTTTTAAAACAGGGACAGCTTAATGTTTTAACATGATCTCAGATATTTTGTTATATAAACTAGAAAAACTCTAGTATATGCCTACGTATTATGCTTAAGAGAGAGCGCCCACCAAAGTGGCGTGACATGTAACATGGCAGTGACATAGCACGGGTATGGCACTGGCGTCGCAGGTAGCGCACCCTAGTAGCATGACATTAAAAAGGTTAGTTAAATTCAAAATGCGTCCTCTGAGGATGAAGTTATGCTAACGCTTTTAAACGTGAACAATATGAACAAAACTCGTCCGCAACGTCAGTTTTGTGTACACCCTTATTGGAAAGAGATGCAAGGACATAGTGGATTTAATGTATTTAAAGAATTAAATATGTATCCGGCGAAATTCCAATCCTTCTACAGAATAAGAAGAGAAACTTTTGAGCTATTACTGGACAAAAATTAGTCCAATAATTTTTCGGACTTGTGTTGTCATAGATACCTGGAAATTTCTCAATTAATGAAACAAAACGAATATTAAATTATGGACTGTCTTCCATATTTAAATTTGGCAACAAACACACATACA
This sequence comes from Anthonomus grandis grandis, assembly GCF_022605725.1. Taxonomy (NCBI): domain Eukaryota; kingdom Metazoa; phylum Arthropoda; class Insecta; order Coleoptera; family Curculionidae; genus Anthonomus; species Anthonomus grandis. Next base: position 29,822,217 of record NC_065556.1, on the reverse strand, counting down.
AAATGCAAGTAGCACGTGGCAAAAAGTAGAACAAGCTCTATTTTTAACAACATATATAACAATATACTATATATATAATAACAATATACTATAACAACATATAATAACAAGGGCTCTAAATATATCATCAGACACTTGAGCCAATGCGGTGGCACAGCTATACCCTTTACGGAAGCCAGATTGATATTCAGGAATCAAATTATTATTCTTTAAATAGTCCAATATCTATTGCTCCATAATTTTCTCAATTACTTTAGAGAAAACAAAAAGAACGGAGACTGATCGAAGATTGCCAAATTCAGTTGGATTTTTTATTTTTGGTATAGGAATAATATTGGCTTGCTTCCATTTTTTTGGAAAGTAGTTTTCCTCTAAACAAATATTTATTAAATGACATATTGGATTAATAATAGCAGGGCAACAAAGTAAGATAAGAGTTATGTTTAAGTTATCGACCCCAAATACTTTGCTTTTTATAGTTTTTAAAATGTTTACGATTAAGTCTTGAGTTATTAGGTTAAACTTAAATTCATGTGCGACAACTCTATGTTCTTTAAAATATGTAACATAATTAGCATCAACAATATTGTTATTATTATTGCCATTCGTAAAAAAAGTATTAAGTTCTTCAACATTCTGTAGAAAAATTGGAAGTTGTTTTTTATTTTTCTGTGAAACACCAATTTTTTTCAATTCTTGCCAAACTTCTTTATTTTTACAAGTACTAAACTTATATTCAAGGTAAGCTTTTTTCTCTGCTCTTATTGCGCTTGTTGTTATATTTCTATATACTGCTTATAGATGTTCCAGTCCTCTAGCTCTTTAGTGATTCTAAATTTATTTAATGCCCTATTGCGAAGTCTTTGCATTAATCTAATATTAACCGTAATCCATGGACTGTAAGGTTTATTTTTATTTTTAACTTTAATTAAGGGAGCATGCATATCCATAATATTATGTAATGACTCCGTGAAAAAGTCAACTTTGGAGTCTATATCTCTTATATCATACATCGCAATATGCCGGGAATATCCCAGAAACGTGCCATAAATGCAAAAACAATATTCCTGGCAGATATGCAGAAAATAATCAATTTTCATATCTACGAAATATTCCAGTACTATATATTCCTTGACTTGGTCCGGAGAAATTTTGGCAATTTATTCAGGAAAATGCCAATAAATAATCCAAAGAAAATATAAATGTTTTTGCTCACTTCTTTAGAGATGTGTTGTGACTCCATTGAGCACTTAGATTATCAAGGTGAAGTTTCATCTCAGAACATCAAACACTTATTGCAAGTGGTTTTAGTTTAATTTTAATCATCTCCCGAAAATGTTAATATCGTTAGCGTAACACGTATCGAGAGTAAAATAAAGAGTTTTGGTTACTGGTGAAACTGTTTTCTGAAACTGAACCAGTCCTGGGCTGGGATTCTAAAATCACGACTCGATCTCGATACGATCACGACTTAGTCGCTCACTCAGTCGTGACGAGAAAAGTGATTCTAAATTTCAATCGTCGGCTAAACTCGTTTTATTCGATTTGATTTAGGTTTCTTGGGATATATTTGTTATTTTCCCTAATATTTGACAGATGGAAGCGTCAATTGTCTTTTCTATTGATAAACACAAGAATTTTCATTTATTTTGTTAATTTTTATCGCCTTCGTGTTTTTTTATTTAAGTATATGCCTATATTATTTCTTTAAAATAAAAAATTGTCATTTAAAACCATCACTATCCATTGGAAAATCATAATTGAATTCATGGAAAATCACAAAAACTTGTTGTGTTCATCCATTTTTGGTATTTTTTAACGTTTTAATATGGCAACATGTGTGCAATAGGACCTAAAACACCAGGGAAATAGGATCTCTCTATAAATGTTAATTTAATAATTTCTCTAATCTCTTATATTTGAAAAATTAATGAATCGGTCAGCAAGGTGATTGTCAATAATTTTAGTGATTTTATGGATCCAATGACTTGTAGGTAGTAGTTTCGCTAATTTCAAATTTAAAATCTTGTCCAATGCTTCTTTGGTAACAATATGTGGCATAAAATCTTGATATATGTACTAAAACTGCCCATTCAATGATAACTCTATTTCCTCTGCCTCTATTATTAACTGAAGGTTGTGGAAAATAGGGTCGAATTAAATCTATTAGTTGTGTTTAAGAAAGCTTCTTGATATACTAATAAAAACCTGAGATCATACATAATATACATTAAAATAACTAAAAATGCCTGGTATAGTTTTATGACTATTGGTAAACAATAAATGAAACAAATACGTTTAAAAAAGGATGCTGTGACATTATGCACGTATTAAAAATGGAGAAGCTATATCGTCTGATGTATACGATATACCCAACGTGTCGTCGACAAATCGTTAAAAAATAGGCAATCCCCAAGATACTCACGACTGAAAATTTTATTTAGAATCAGTCATATCGAGTAATCGTGTCGAATCGTGATTTTAGAATCCCAGCCCTGGTACCTATACTTACCATAACTTTTGGCGGATCGAAGACCTTTTGTTTTTTAGCGTTATTTTTCGGTTCGGCGGGAGGATATTCGCAGAGGGGCACACAACAGGGCACGCAAATCGGTTTCACTCCCACATTCAGACTGTCCTCCAGCTGCTGTAGGGTCTGTTTCACTTTGGTCGCCATCAGGGTCACCGCTTCGGTTTCTTCTTTGGCGGGGCACACGAACGCCATACTTTTAATTTTTTTTTGTCGATATTTCACGGAAAATTTTGAGTTTTGGGGCCGAAAATTGCGGAATTTGTCAGGGTTTTTTTTGTTGGTATTTTAGTTTGTCATTATGACAAGTTTTTTATTCATTGTTGCATTGGAACAGGTAAGTTGTTATGCCTTAGGTACTCCATATAAAAATTAATTAATGATAACGCGTCGTTTATCTGAAATCACCTGCACCCCTATATTATTTTCCACCCTCTGGAAGGTCACAAATTATATTTAATCCCCCGGTTGATCCCCGTAACCCCCCATTTCTTGTTGTAGCTTCATTTATCACATGTTATCTGAAGCAACAGGCCTCCGTAGCTTATATTTTATTGCTTTATTTGTCTCTTTTGCACTTTTATAGTTGGGGTAAGTGGGAATAGAGAAACATGCAATTTTATTTGATTGATTGCCAGAATTAAATTAATTGAATATTGAGTATTACTGATCTCTTTGTCCCTCGAATTTTTTTTTGGAAATTTTTCATTAAAAAAAAAATCTGGAAAATACTGAAATAGGTATCTCAGTATTATCAAAAAAGTAGTCCATTTTTCTCAAAGAGACCTCTTAACTCTTTAAGAGGTCTTTGAAAGGGTGGAGGCTATGTTATATGAAAATCCCTTTTTGAAAGACTCTTTATTGTGTCTTGGGATTGTAAAAATATGTTTTCTTCGTATATTAAGATTATGGATATCCGTACGGTCTACTACTTTCTTATTAAGATAAATAGGACTTTTATATTTAGCAATGTTATAAAAAAAGCAAGCCGAGTGCAATATTCTTCTATTGTACATAGAAAGCCAATTAAGTTCCCTGAGCTTATGTGATACACGCTGCCTTGGGAAAAAAGGAATTTCAGGGCTGAGTAAGATTTTTTAATACATGAAGTTATATGTTCATCAAATTTAAGTTTATTATCAATTATTAAACCTAGGTTCCTTGAAGAGTTTTTAAAAGAGATATTACACTGCCCAATAGTGAGTCTTAATTTATTATAAATTATTTCTCGAAGTCTTTCACTGCAGAAAAGTAAAGCCACTGCCTTTTGTGGATTTAATTTTAATAAATGATCTTCCGATAGTGCGTTAAGAGTTTTAAGATCTATGTTTAGTCTAAAATTTGCCTCTACAGCATCCTCCGGCTTAAACGAGTATATTAATTGTGTGTCATCGGCGTAAAAATGATATTTACAAAACTTTAAGGATGTTATAAAATTAGACGTATAAAAGGTAAAAAGAAGAGGGCCCAAGACACTTCCCTGAGGAACACCAGCAAAAATAGACATAAGTTTGGAAAATGTACTATCAAGCGTTACTCTTTGCGTCCTTTTACTTAAAAACGACTTAACCAAAGCTTGGGCATTAACACCAAAACCACAATAAGATAATATGGCTAGTAAAATATCATAATTTAGCATATCAAAAGCATGAGAATAATCCAGGAGCACCAATACGCTTGCCTTACTCTCGTCTTGTGCACCAGTAAGTTGATCCGTAACATCCGCAAGTGCTGTCGTACAGCTGTGACCACGACGAAATCCTGATTGTTTTTCTGGCAAAAGGTTGTTGGACCACACGAAGCCTGAAATTTGGGACGCCATAAAGGTTATCCAGAATTTTAGACATAGATGGTAAAATAGAAATGGATCTAAGTTGACTATAGGTCTCAGGATTACTCACTTTAGGAAGCGGAACCACTATAGCAGATTTCCAATCACTTGGAAAAACTGAATCTCGTAAACAACAATTTATTAAGTGGGTCAGGTAAGGTATAACAAAGGGGCAGCATAATATTAAAAAAGTGCTATTAATATTGTCACTTCCAGATGCAGTTGACTTCATGTTAAGTATAATATTAGAAATAGTTTCCTCAGTAACCTGAGTAAAATTAAATTCCTTATTTGTTTTTTTGTTTTATTTATAAAAATCCAAGAGTTCAGGTTTTGGAGAAATAGTAGAGTTAGCTGCATTGACAATATATACTGCATATACAAATTTTACACAAAAAAAGCTCCTGCTTCATCTCTTATCCATAATCGGCGGCATATAAAAGCAGCAAATCCCGCCAACACGAGCTGATATCTCAATATAGATATCGACGATCGTCGGAAGTGCATTAGGTCTAAGCACCGAAGGAATTTATTCGGAATTCGGAAAAGCGGCTTTTCTTTCATCGCACATTCGAATATCGTCCCCCCTTCGGGGATTTTTTTTTTGTTGTTTATTTATTTTTATACCGAACACAACAAGGGTTTCCAGATAAGCCCTTGACGGAAACAAGCGTTTTTCAAATCGAAATGCGATCGAGATTTTCTGCTGTAATAAAATATGAATTGATGGTGGGAATAACCGCGTCATAATGTAAGCCGAATTTTAAGTAGTACTCTCACAGAATATCTGACCCTCTACCGGATTCCTTTTAACTAATCATACTAAATCCTGTCAGGAATTTTCATTTGAACACCCCACTGTTCTCCAGTCATATTCTTTTGTCTGACTGGTCCTAAGCCGAATCCGATCAGGCGCTATTGCAATTGGCAACGATATCATTTCATATTTTATTGATTTACTGTTCCAGCTGGACGTGGTTTTCTTTGTTGGCCATTCTGGGGTTATAAAGATATGATATATATTTACTGCGTTTTCATGATACGAATTTAAATCGATTTTAATGCGGTCTGAGATGCGGCAGAGTGAACCAACAATCACTTTTAATTTTATTACTAATTTAATATGTTTTTTTTATCAACCGTGCAAAAAGGCAATATAAGAATGTTCAAATGAATTTCGACACCTTAAACTTCATGAATAATATGAGAATAATTAGAGGAAATAGAAACAAGCTTGTTAGTGCAGAAAAGAAAGAATAAACGACTGTGAAGCGACATTTCACTGGTGAATACTTTATTAATATAGTTTCCAGATCTACGAAGCATAATTTATCTGTTTTCGATTGCAACAATCTAAATGCTTACAATTAAATTTTATTAGAGAACTATTAACTGCTGAAAAAAAAGTGCTTCATTATGGATGATAATGTAGACAGGTGTCTATCATTTTTCGACCACAAAATTGATATTTTCGGGGACCTGATGCATTTTTCTTTTAGATTCTTCTGTTTTAATGATACCAATTACTTGAACTGAACGATTTTTTTTTCTTTTACAGGCAGTTGAACTGACCGTTTTTCTTTATAGGCTATAAAGGAAAAAAATCATTAACTTCTTCCAGGCAGTTGAGGTTATTGAAGAAGAGTATTAGACTTATTTCTTCTTCTTTAGCCTCCAGTTGAGTCTAACACTCTTCTTCAATGACCTCAACTGCCTGGAAGAAATTAACGATGTTTCGCAAACTGTATATTTTCAAATAGAAACGTATCATGTATTTTTCTCTAAGAGACCAAACGAAAACAAAACAAAGGTAAGAACACAAAGTCACGGTCTCATCAAATCCATATAATTTTTTAAAAGCTACACGTGTTTCGCTCCTATCGGAGCATCATCGGGCCTAGACCTACACAGTTGTAATGTGATCTGTGATCTTAATGTGATCCATATAATGTGAAAAAATTATATGGATTTGATGAGACCCTGACTTTGTGTTCTTACCTTTGTTTTATAATATTTTCGTTAAATGAAAAGATGCTTTTTTCCATAGTTTTTTGCTTGTGGAAAATGATGATATTCCTATGGACAAATACATACAGAGACTATACAGAAACCGATTCCCCGAACTACGTGAAATCGGGGAAGAATATGAAGTGGTAAAGCGAATCACGAAGGTGAAGTACACAAACCGGGTGGACACATCATGCCAGAAAATTGTAAAAATATCACTAAAGGGCACTGAAGAGGACCTTTTCGAAAAACTTATCAGGCTTAAAGAGGATACCGTAGACGATGAACACGTAGCTCTACATCATATCAAGAAATGTAACCTGGAGACCCTCAGAAAAATGTGTGAAATGATTTTCTACGATACGGATACAAATCTGACGATATACACGACAAGCGCAAATGTAAAAGAGGCTGAAATAACTAAAAATAAAGAGCGCTCAACGTGCGCGCTAATAATTGAAGATCTGAATCGTTACTGAACAAAAAGTCCATAGTTTTTTCTGTCAACCAATTTTTTTTCCGAACATTTTATGGTGAGTTTTCCCATAAAATTCCGCTCATTTGTATACGAATTTCACTGCGAATAAAAAATTCTGTGCTAAAGGTCTTGTTTAACAGCTTGGAGATTTTTATTAACCTGTAAAGGAAAAAAATTATTAATCTCTTCCAGGCAGTTGAGGTTATTATTATTTTAGAAAAAAAAATGTGTACCTCAAAAGCAAAAATGTCCAATTGACTTAGGGTCTTTTGTATTCGATTCATAAAAAATTCATCAATAGCATATAATAATTTCATGTAAATCCGACTTGATTTGAATTTTTTATGAATTTTTAACCTTATTCATTTCTTCTTTCTTAATCACGTCTACTGCCCAGAAATAATTATTAATTTTTTTCCTCTAGCAGGTAGTTGATGTCTATAAAAAAGAAGAAATTGGTGACGTCAATTGCCTGGAAGAAATTATTGATTTTTTTCCTTATATTAATGATATATTGTGGTGTGAACTTGTACAACTAGAATTTCAACTACTTAACAGCTGAATACAGGGCTATTATTGCTAACCAATCTGGAACCAATAAGTACATAAAGGTCTTTATGCATTTTATGAGGCAGTAATCAAAGAGTTTCAGGAAGAATATTTAAGAAGGCCACATTATACTGAAGCAGAGGAAGTCATGGAAAAATTTGTGGTATCCCAAATGTTGTTAAGGCTATCGATGACATACACATACCACCCAAAATAGATAGGCGATAGTTATAATCCACTTGTGAACATTTTAAAATGACTGAGCGTTAAATAAACGATATTTAAACTCTTTTAATTTTCAACGTAATTAAGAGAAATACTCTTTGATACTTCATAGTAAGAAGTGAAGAGCATTTCGATTATGTTCGGGTCTATTTCCAATTCAAGGGCAGAAGAAGGCCAGGAATACCCAGGATATTATCAAGCACTCAAGCAAAATAATCACCCAAATTATTAGCGCATGAAATAATACTATAAGAGATATATGACAACAGGAGTTTATTCAAGCCATTCAACCATCAAAATCATAACAATTTCCTCGATTTATGTTTAGGTTACAAGAGCGTGAAAAGAGGTTACACTGTTGCTAAATAAAATTAAAACCGTTTAACCACTGTCCAACTTAACCCTCTTACATTAAAAAATAACACGTATTAACCATAAAACCCCGTATATACAGCACTAAAATCACATTTTACGAGAAACGAGCGTAACCGAATCAATTTACCGGTTTCGTCGATGATTATAGCCGACACGGGGGTACAACCTAATAAAAGTTCATTTAATATATTGAGTTAGATTGCTGCCGCTGCCGCTGCCTGGGGGGTGGAACGTTTGCGCCCCCCAATGCAAAGTCATCCCCCAAAAATTGACGACGGAGAATGAATTTCTCCGTCCGAGGGGAGATTTTATATGACTTTTTGTTGTTATCGCCCCGTTTTGTCACCGTGGATAATATCGCCCTAAATAATGATAAGTCCGAAGGCCCTAAATCCATTCATAACTCTATAATGTAGTATTTTATGTCGCCCTTTAAGGGAGACGCAATTATTTAGCCCTTAAAGGGCGCCAGTTATTGTTACTACTTATTCGCCCTAATTGGTCCGATATAATAATATATTTTGAATATTTAAAGTGAACCTTGGCAACGTCGATTTTTTAGTAGCTCCTCCCACTGAAACATACACTCACATATAAACGGTTTGAAGCCCCCTCCCACTTTGGGCGCGACTAACTGGTTACACTGTTGCCAAAGTAAAATAACTAAGGCATATAAATTTTAATTATGTTTTTCTCATTATAGTTTTATCAAAAAAACACCCGGAGCCGTATTACGGGACAAAGATCGGACCGTTGCAGCAGTTCGCCCACGGGATCCGGGGCACGGTGTACGCCGTCGACGAGACAACGATTTTCATTAAGGGCTTCTCCTACGACGGTACGGGACCCGATGCCTTTTTTTGGATCGGCAATTCCCCCAGGCCCAGTCCCGAGGGAATCATCATACCTTATCCGGAGGATTATCACGAGAGGTACAATAACACGCTATACTTTATCCCTATCATTTTTTTTTTCATATAGTAGTTATGAAATTTAATTAAGTACCTGAACAATTTAATAACATTGATCAAAGCATAAGTTCGGATGTCCTCAAGAAAACCAGTACTTAGCTCAGTGTGGAGGATTGGCAACTTCAAAACATGATTCTGACGCGTATTAGGATTCCTCTTTAAAGTCAAGTTTCGTTTTAATTGACTGGGATCTTTATCTTAGCAGAGAATTGATTTATCATTTGCGAAGTTTTTTTTTTATGGTAAACACAAGCACAAGAGGAAAGTCCTATGTCACTCTTGGAGTGGTGCTTGCGCGAAGATATTTGTGGGCATTTATCTTGAATCGCTGTAGGTTGTATGCGTCGGGAAATATGTGAGGTGGAAGCCCGTTCCACAAAGAAGATGTTCTCAAGATGAATGAGTCCCGATACAGCGACGTCCTTGGGGTAGGCAGGTGGACTCGATGTTGATGAGCCGCAACTGCTAGACGCGTCCTTCTTGCCGGAACAGCCCTGGGTGGAATCAGGCCTGCCAGCTCAGAGGAGCACTTACCGTGATAATAACGGTAGAATAAACAGAGATCGGCCACCTTTCTCCTGTGCTCCAGACTATCCAGGCTCTTTGTCAGTTCTGGTTTGTCGATAAGACGAATAGCTCTCTTCTGTATAGAATCCAGCAGGTTTAAACTATGCTTGGGTGCAAAGCTCCAGACATGCGAGCAATACTCGAGGGAAGGGCGTATTTGAGCCTTATAAAGAGTCAGCAGCTGTTCTGGTGTATACAGTTTTTTCGTTTTGAAAAGCACTCCGAGTTTTTTGGAAGCCGCCCTGGCAACTTGGTCATGTCAGGACACACTGTTGGTGACCTCGACTCCTAGAAGATGTAAAGATGATTTCATTGGCAATGTTTTCCCTGCCATAACCAGCTCCGGGCCACCAAGGTTAGTCTTCATCGTAAATACTGCAGCCTGCGTTTTTTTAGCGTTAAAATTGACCAAATTGTTATTGCCCCACTCCAAGATTGCTCTAATATCGTTGTTGGTTGAAGCTATTTGTTGCTGCCTAAGATTCTGAGAACTTGCGGCTGTCGTTGGTTTAGCGGACTTAAATGTGGAAATAAGTGTGCTATCGTCCGCAAAGCTGTAGATTGGATAGATATAGAAAGTTAAAAGAGCTATTGCGAACAAGAACCACAAAAGGTAACACCGTACTGAAGATGAGAATCCAATGAGAGCATTTTTTGCTGTCACGAAATCCAAATAGTTCGCTATTACTTTTAGAGCAGAGCAGTTAGAAAAAACCTTATTACATACACGTAAGATATGCTCCTCGACCATTAATACACTCTCGATAGTCTCAAAACCCAGAAATGTATGGTATTGTTGTTTCAAAGACACAGAACCCAAGAGAATTAAGTACTTAAAGCGTACAATATTAGTTTATGACACATTAAGACTTTTACACCAAGCTATATTATCTAGAAAAAATTGATGCTTTCTACTACCTGAACGTGCCAAAAAATGACTCTCAATAGTGTCAGTTGTCTGGACGTATCAAAAAATGACTTCTATTACTTCAAAATTGCTTCAAATGCCTTGAAAAGTTGCTTTAATTACTTTAAAACTCAAGTGACTATTCCAGGCAGTTGAAACTTCCTTCAGGCAATTATCTAGAAAAAATTAATACTTTCAACTGCCTGAAAGTGCCAAAAAATGACTCTCAATAGTGTCAGTTGTCTGGACGTATCAAAAAATGACTTCTATTACTTTAAAATTGCTTCAAATATCTCTAAAAGTTGCTTTAATTACTTTGAAACTCAAGTGACTATTCCAGGCAGTTGAAACTTCCTTCAGGCAATTATCTAGAGAAAATTGATGCCTTCAACTGCCTAAAAGTGCCAAAAAATGACTCTCAATAGTGTCAGTTGTTTGGACGTATCAAAAAATGACTTCTATTACTTTAAAATTGCTTCAAAGGTCTTGAAAAGTTGCTTTAATTACTTTGAAATTAAAGTGACTATTCCAGGCAGTTGAAATTTCCTCCAGGCATTTCCCTGGAAAAAATTGATGCTATTAACTACCTGGACGACTCAATATTCAACTTCACCAATCACGCACTTAAGAATGAATCAATATTTCATTGCCTGAAATTAAAAAAAAAATCTTAAATCATGCACTTTAAAATATGCAAGTCAAGCAAAGTTATGAAGAATGTAAACGTTATGGATCACTTCAACTGACTGGAATAAATAAAATAATGAATCATGGGCCTAAGAATAATGACCAAGCTTTAACTTTCAAAATATTTGCAGTGTCTTTTTCGCTTAATTGAAAGGGATCTATATCGTGCCCAAGAATTGTTGTATCATCTGCAAATATCGTGAATTTCCCGTTGATTGCAAGCTGTGGCAAATCATTTACATAAAGAAGAAATAATAATGGGAACAGACGAGTCCTATGGAGTACACCAATATATCAACCTTGTTCTTGGGACTCTTTTTAATTGAAAAAAACTTTCTTGGTTCAACACAGTAGCTCTGAAACCAGCTTTCCTGAAAATATTTCATGATTTAGGCAGTTGAATTTCTCCTGTTTATCAAAGGTAAAGCTATTGTAAATCTACAAAACGAATTTGTAGTGGCTTATATGGATGATGTTCTGATTCCTTAACCCATTATAAAGCAGCTGCAGAAATGCAAAAACTGCATCATATGTACTTGTTTTCCTTTGAAACCCATACTGCTGACAATATTAAAAATACTATATTTATCAAGAACTGATGTTACTCTAATTTTGTTACTCTAACAGTTTTTGTGAGCGTAGAAAACGATTGGTCGAAAATTTGGCAAATTGTTTGCATCCACTTCTTCATGCAGAGGAACGATAACAGCTCTCTTTAAGTGTGCAGGCAATGCACCCGATAGGAAAGGGACGTTTATGGTTTCTGAAAGAATCTTTAAGACCTTTGCAGGAAGCGCAACAAGGTAAGGGATGAAGGTTAATCCCACCCAAGAAATTTTTAGTCTTTGATATACATATTTGTTGCAAGGGTCGCTGCTATATTGCAGTAAAAAGTGTTCAGTACATCTGTCGTCAAGTTACTGAGACTCTGATGAACTTATCTTCCCTTATCCCTCCGTTCATCAACAGTTAACAAATTAACAAAAACTTACGGATGTAATGTAAGGAACGCATTTTTTTTTTCCAGACACCCATTGTATATCAGAGTGTTGCTTTTTGATATTTATATGGGGAAATGCTTTGTCAAAATTAATACTAAGTGAAATTCTTGAACAGGATTAGCTGAGGAAGAGACACTTTGCCGGTCTGTCAGATTGCAAATTGTGATAAATTTACTAAAATTCTTACCTATGTAAAGTTTATGACATCTCATGATTCACATTGTAACGAAATTGCAAACACCGAGAAAACAAAGACACAAGTTGCACACCACATGATATCCCGAAAGTTGGCGAGGAGCTTCCGGAACAGCGTTCTGCCGAGTATATAAGGAACCGCATAGTTGTCAGTTGTCAGTTCAGTGAAGTAAAGTTCGATATATTGGCGCGAAATTTAAATAGTTGTAAATAAATACCGTAAAGAGAAATATCTCTAGTTCTTGAATGATCGTGTTTTCGTAGTGAAGTATGTAAATAAATTAGTTGACTATTTACGATTGTTTTAATTCATACCTAACGAACGTGAAAAATCCTGCAATATTAAGGTTACATTACCCCAGAATAGATTCGTGGTCAGACAATCAGTATACCATAATATATTCTGCTGTTCAACAAATATACTCAATAATACAGAGGAAGAAACCAGTGAACCGAGTTGATTGGTTAAGATGCATGGAATACAAAGTATAATTTTACCAGCATTTCAAGTTTTCCCAGAAATGAAACAAGCTTTCCTAAAAGAGATCTGTGCAATGCCAAACTATAAAGCCACTTACTTTGCTCATCCTTTTTGAGGCAATGCTCTACTAAAGATATGCGGAAACTCTACTGAACCTAAAGAAATCCAAGTTCATTTATTCTGTTTCTTATTATTTGGATATTCAAAAGAACTGAAGGTGCTTACCAAGTTTATCTCCCAAAAAGCATCTCGATCAATGAAGCGAGAGAGAGAGAGAGAGATAAATAAGCTTCATGCCTCAACGGTTTATAACTAAAAAAGAAACACACACAATAGTTATATAGTAGCTCCAGTAGCTATAGTTACCCCCCACTTTCCTATAATATGTCTCGAGCTACACTAATATCGCCCAGGGCACCGAGGTAATGAGAAGAAAGAGATCCCTGAAAAGAAGTAAGGGGCTTAAGGGCTTATAAAACCAAATAAAGTTCTCTCCTTGTATACTTAGGGAGGAAATAAAAGGGTTTCGATGCAACTTGCGCGAAATTAAAAAACTCATTAGATCATGGTAAAACAAATGAAATGAAAATATTCAAAGTGAAACTTCAATTAAGGCCGATTTTAATATAAATAAGGCGTCGTTGTCAGCCCCAATTTGGGAAATCTGATATGACGAAAAAGGAGTCTACATTACCGGCAGTTTATTGTGTCCATTTAAATGGAAATGAGGGAGTAACATCATCGCTGGTATTAGTTTCCTTTTTTTCGGGGCATTCTCTGGAAATTCGAGGTGTAGTTTATTCCACACAGTTGAGCCACAGAATGATTTTTAAATTCCAGGCAGCTGAGCCATGAATTATTAGGATTTTTAATAATTTCATGTAAAGTTTAAATGAAGTCAATTGGAACAGCACCAGTTAACTTGGCTGGTGACCATTTTGTAAATACACCAGTTGTCAACATGCTTTTATTTTTGATAGCAAACCAGACACCTGCCAAATATATTGGTGGTGTTCCAATTGACTTCATTTAAACTATACAACTAAACACGTTGACTGAAGACTATTAGAAACATTTATTCATCCCCTACGAGATAGTTCGATTTAAAAGTCGCGCCAAAATTCAGACTTGAACCTGCCACCTAGTGGCAAGACTACTGATCGCTAACTTTCCTTGTGTCTCCTCTTAGATGTCGCGTGGTGTATCCGCAGTTTGCTCGGCGCCGTTAAGGTCATTATGTTTGGTAATATATAGCAAAAATTCGACTGCAAATGAAAAGAGTTCGTCGCTTCTGAATTAAATATATGGAAGAACATTAGTAAATTAGGGAGCATTTGGTACACAGGCTTCAGAATGAACGACAGAACCGTAACGGAAGTAATTGTTTGATAAGAGTACGAGTGCTTTTGGTATTATAGGACTAGGAAGAAATCCCAGAATTTCTTAGACCACCTCACTGGGTTTTCCAAGGGTATTGGCCTGTTTATGACCTTTATGGTAGGACAATCAGGAGCTCAAGGCTAAGAGATTTGGGGACTAAGTATACTCGCTGGACTCTGATCGGTTCACCTAAGATTAGACCCTATAAGGCCATGCTCTACCTCTGAATAGAAAAATTACACTTTTAGACCGATTTTTTCCAGAATTTTCACATTGTCGATAAACAAAAACCTAGTCCCAATTTGGCGTTACAATCTTCTAGCAACGAATAAAATACGTTATATGATTGATTATATACTGATAGTACTTTTCTTTACTGGCAATTTAAATCAACTTTGTCACTTTTGTAATCACAAGTTGATGTCAATATAGGAATCACATAATGCAACTATTGATCATTGCAATTATATAATGTCATCAGATGCAATGATCTATGATACACCTAGCAATTTAGTGGTTCCTAAAGACACTCGACGATTTTTTTTTCAATTCAGTTCAATTTGTATTGGAAAATCTCTACAACATCTGTTGATAAGGCCCAAGTGCCTTTGAGGTGATTTCAGTTAAGTGGGGTATAAAATTTAAACAGCTATCAACGGTAATACCCAGGTCTCCTAAGGTTATTGTTATTGATATAGTAAGAATGATCAATAATATACTGATTGCTACAGAAGCATATTGAATGAAATTTTTCAACATTTCAATCCATAGCACAATCCACACAATCATTAAGCGATTTTGCTGTCAGGTACATCTTCAAGGCATCGACAAAAAGAAGCGAAGAACAGTTGGGAAAACATTGGGAGATGTGGTTGAATAACAAAGTTCTTAAGTGTGACCCTTGTGGCACACTTAGATTGATAACCTTGGAATCGAAGAACCAATCAACAACCATTCTCTTTTTTGTATATATTAACATTTGGTAATTGACCCTCCAGAGAATTGGCCAGAGTCAGCAAATGTTAGAAGATTAACCCAGTAAAACGACCAGCAACAAAGCCAAACAGTTTATCCATAAGTTTCGACTGAAGAGTGAGAGTCATAACATCGCAGATCAAACTTTCGAACATCTTAGGTCACTTGGGAATTATCGCCATTTTTTGTGAATGTAACTCTTCTGATTGGAGGAATACATTACTAGTAGCCAAATGTAGATTTTAAACTGTTCCTGGAGAATAACCCGTTTCTGTCCGATTAAATACCGAAAGGGCGAGGGGTGTTTTCGCCACCACCCTTTCAAATAGACCCACTCGATGGGTGGCGAATACTTAAATCATCAAACGGATACGGATATTACCATTAGGATAATTTGGGCCCCGTCCCCTTCTGCACATCCCGAAATATTTGCGGCCAAATGCATTCGGGGGCCGCACGATGATCATTCAATGTCTTGTTCTGGTTAATTATGTGGCATGTGGCGTCAGATCTTGTTGAATCTCGATTTATGGACCATTTCTTTTGGTTGGTGCCCCAACTTGGTGCAATTTGAAATATTGAAAAATTCGCTTAAAATAATTCTTTTGAGGGTAGAGTGAAGGCTTTAGAGTGTTCTAAAATAAGTTGCAGCTCTTTGAACCGGTACACTGATTAAATAATACTAGTAAAAGAGATATTGTCAGATCCCAAAAAACACTCAATAACCCTTTCGAGCATGTTCTTCCATGAACATGATAAAAATTAACTTTAGTTGTTTTTCATGGGCTTTTTCTGAGTGGAATTGTACAAATCCGAACGATTATACACACGCCCCAAAGCAATAAAGTCATCATCAATTTCATGCGGAAAATACCAGATAAGCCTGGGGATTGTGTTGCGCAACCCGGTTTTTGTTTCCTGTTTTGTTCCAGAAAGGGATTTATGCATTTTACCACATAGACAATTTAAATAGGCGCGGCCTATTTGGATTTTTCCGGTTGACCGGATATACGCGGCCATATTGGAAACGGATAAGTTCCGGAAATCCTTTGATTATTCTTGGATCGTGGATATTCAAAGGATTAATCTGATTGATCGGTAAAATAAATTATTGTTGGAAGAACTTTCCATTATTTTTAGACCCTTAAAACTCTGTCGGGTTTTTTCTAATCATACTAAAACGGAGGGTCCTTCGGTATAAATCTTTTCACGGGTGATTGCACCTACGTCGTATATTTTAAGAACATTGATTGTTCAGGAGATGTAAAAGGAAGAGCTTTTCACTTCAAAGAAAACTCACTACCTATAAATACCGCACTAATTGATTGGAAACTTGACAACGTTGAAAATTAATGTTGGCAAGAGCATCGTTGCCATTGTTAAGAAATTAGTCTCGAAAGTTGAAGAAGTTTTCTATTAAATTAATTGGTATTTCTTAGGAGAAAATGCTCTTATCTCTGAACCCCAATGGGATAGAGACTTGAAAATTGGCACACGGATTCTCCAAAAAAATTCATTGGGCACCTATTTCAGCGTTTTTCCCGAAAGTTTGTAAAAATTGAGAAATTAGCCTTGGAAGTTCAATTTTTATTACTCAAAAAAAAATTAAATTGCTTAGAATGATATGCTTGTATCTTTGAGCCTAAGTAAGCTAAAAACTTGAAAATTGGCACACGAACTCTTCAAATAAAATTATTCAACACCTATTTTAGCATTTTTTCCAGCAAATTTTAAAAATTGGGAAATCAGCCTTAAAAGTTCAAAACATTAAAAAAGAAAAATTGAAATTCCTTGCAAGAAAATGATCGTATCTCTGAACCCGAGTGAGCTAGAGACTTGAAAATTAATACACATAATCTTCAACTAAAATCATTAGACACCTATTTCAGCATTTTTTCAAAAAAAAAATTAAAAAATTGAGAAATAAGCATTTGAAGTTTAAAAATTGTTTGTCAAAGAAAATTGAAATGCCTTGGAAGAATATACTCGTATCTCTTAACTCGAGTGATCTAGAAACTTGAAAATTAGCACACAGATTCTTCGAATTAATTCATTGGACACCTATTTTAGCTTTTTTCCAAATATTAAAAAAAAAATGAGAAATCAGCCTTGGAAGTTGAAATTTTTTGGAAGAAACTGCTCGTATCTCTGAACCCGGTTAAGCTAGAGATTTGAAAATACGTACTCATATTTTTCAAATAAAATTATTGGACTTGACTGCCTGGAATATTGAATCAATTATCTTAAACAATAACTCACCACCTGTCGAATTTCAGTCAATTGGATCAATATTCAATGCAATTTTTCGTTTCGATACTCGCTATAGATGGCGTTAGGTAATTCCGACTGACAAATCTCGAACCGTCCATCTATTTGTCAAAGAACGCATCAATTTTGTCAAATATGTCATTTATTTGTCAAATGTCAAACCCTTGCTTCCCATGACTCAAATGCCTGGAATAATGACATAATTTCAAGCAATTCGTTCAAGATTTCACTACAGACGGTGCTACCTAAATAATTTCATAAATATTGGCTTTTAATTCTGACCTCCTAATCTCTTATTTATTTGTTAAATGTAAAACCTTTGCTTCTTATCGCTGTCAATTGTCAAATCTGTCCAGTTTAAAACGTTTACTCGAGTTCGCTGTAGATGGCGTGGACTAAAATTAAAATTTATCCCAGTGTTTTTTTCCCAAAAACTAATATTAAAGCAATATAATATATCAAACATTTTTTAATTAACATCCACGCTCCCGATTTAATTTAAAATAACTCTTTCAGGCCAAATATAATATTTTTTAATTAATTTCCTCTGCAACCGATGTTCGTTTTAAATCTGAAATTGACTCGAAATTAAAAACATGCATAGAGAACCTCCTTTGTCTCCTGTTACACATCTTCAATTAACTTAATGAAACCAATGGAAAAAATCAAAGATCCTAAAAGGTACGAGCGAAGGGAAGAGGAGGGTGGAGGATGTCATTAAAGCAGATTAAATTCTCGGCGTAATAAACGATATTGAAAGTTTGAAACATCCCATACAATCATCCCGCAACTGATGACATGGCAACTTGGGGTTGAACGCAAGGGGGGCGACTTTTTAAGGCCTACTAAAACAAATAGGCCTGATGGGGTTTGACATAAGAACCTTTTTATATAATTAAAACACTTTTTTACATTGTAAGATATTTTGTAATTAAATTTCGCACTTGAGCATTCTGCCATTGGTTTCGGCACTCAGCATATTCGGTTAAAACTTGATTGGCTCTCGGTTAAAAAACATTTTCTTAATTCAAGAGCCATCAAATTCGAAACACATTTAAAATTTAGTAAATGTTTCACGAATAATCAAATGTTTGTCAAGTTTTACGTGGATGTACAACAATATCTACTGCTCCTAATATTTATTCCAAGTTTTACTCTGAATTCTTTGGGGTATTTCCCCGATGGCATTTACGTTGGCTTTGTTTTAGGGAACCCCCGGTGCTGAAAGCTCACAACAACAGCAACATAATCCTACGACTGCCTATGGGGAAACGAATCAGAGATATCCGATGGCTTTCAGTTTGGTGTCGGCGATTTACCGTAAGTTTTTATTTTTCGAGTGCAACTAGCACTGCAATGTTGCAATATTATAACCGTATAAATTAGTCAAAAAAAAAATTATTGGGAGGGTAAACGCCTGGGAGTAAATGGAATCAGTTTAGCATGACCGGCACAACGGACGCAGTCATTCGGGGCTGAATCCATTTAGGGCGGGAAACTGAGCCGTCGGCCGATATATGTTGCAACATCGTCAAGGGTTCGTTACAGGATATGATTTTCGATTGAAGTCATTTATTTTGTTGTCTTATTACTTATTTGAGCCATCATTTTTGCTTGGTGTAAAGAGGAAAACGGATATCACGGCTCCTGTGTCGTCCCGAGATTTGTTGCGCAACGGGTTATCATCCCTGCCAATAATAAATATAATTTTATTATTGCTTCTGTATTCTGTTGCGCAGCCGATTAAGTTAGAAAGAAATTTTTAATATTTTATTGGAAATCGGGTCAAGAAATAAGTTTCCTGAGCTGTTGCGTACTCTGAGCAACAAATTCTATTAATTGTTGCGCAACATACCATCTGTTACTTTATTGAATCTTTAAATAATTTTTTTATCAATAGCGGTTTATTATAAAAACAAGTTCCGTGGATTATTGCACAATAAATCGTTTTAGAAAGAGCGTCATGTTTGAGCAACTAAACCGTCTCTATGTTGCACAACCTAAAATGTTAAGAAGAAATTTTAAATATTTTATTGGAAATCGGATCAAGCAACAAGTTTCCTGAGCTCAAATCAGTCATGTCTGAGCAATAAATTCTATTACATGTTGCGCAACATATCATCTGTTATAATGATTTCGACTAAGATCCTTTAATACTTCGTTTTTACTTCATTAAATACTACTAATTTTTCTATCAATAACGGCTTACTATAAAAAGTTTCGTGGATTATTGCACAATAAATCGTTTTAGAAAGAGCGTCATGTTTGAGCAACTAAACCGCCTCTATGTTGCACAACCTAAAATCTTAGGAAGAAATATTAAATATTTATTGGAACTTAGGTCTATAAATAATTTTTCTATTAAAAGAAACTGGTTCAAGCAACAAGTTTCGTGCTATCACTCAACGAATCTCTGTCCATTATACAAGACACGGAATCGATTTTTCATCCTCCGTTGCGCATCATATTCTTTATATTTTCTAATCTTTAATTGCGCAACACATTATTCTTATTATTATTATTATCAAAAAAATACCGTGTTTCATCCACTAAGTCGATCAATAAGCATTTTTTTCCTTGTCCTTGTCATAAAAAGGCTTACATTAGCCTGTAAGAACGTAATGCTCAAAATATTTTTAAGTATGTTGCGCAACAGATCAATCTACTAACGTTCGCATCTAGTATCCCCGACAAGCTGTTGCGCAACTAAAAAACTAGTTTTTTTAAAAAATAAACAAGTTGTGATACTTTCGCGGCTATTTGACGGTAAATAACGTGCGGCGCACTTGAGGCAAATTAGATTTCCGTCGAGGAACAAAAGACAGGGAGCACGGAAACGTTGACACAATGCAAAAGTGTCAGTGTGTGTGTCGCGTCTGGCGCTGATGGGTGCCAAATGAATAATCGTCCGCAAAACGAGTCTGATGGCGAGGAAGTTAATTATAAAACGGCTCTAATCGCCCTCACCATTACGCGCTCTATATTGTCCGTTTATAAAACAAGAGAAAAAATTAAATCGCTATATTTTTTCCGATTTTTTCTTTTTTTTTTTTTGGCGAGAATACGGTTACTGGTATGTTGCGCAACAGTATACGGAAATTGTTTAGAGATCCAGTATGTTGCGTAACAATCAAGAGAAGTTAATTAAGGTATTCCGAATCGGTATTAATATGATTCTATGTCATCAGGCTTGCAACATTTATTATTAACAGATATTTACTATTTGAACCACTTTCCTTTAATGCAAAAGTTATTAATAGTTTTAGAGTAGTAGAGTTTGATAGAATCATACCCATGTTGTAGATAGGTCTTGAAACTACACTCTCTTACTTAAAGGCAGTTCTTGAGGCAAGAATTGCCTCAAATGGGGTATGTTCCATTAGTATGGAGGGCAGCAGATGTTATCGTTTTTCCCAAAACCGTGCCAATCAAAATTCTTTAGGGTCTAAATAAGTCTACCTTCATTTCTAATGAAGACTTTGGAAAGGCTTGCTTTTAACAGAATCGCCACTACATAGAAATCAGCAGGCCTACATGAAAGGGAAGCCGATGGAAATGGCACTTACTCTTTTCTTTGACGTGAATTACTATTATTAGATTTGATTTCCAATGAAATATCTAATATTTTTTCGTAAGATGCGCAACAGAAAAGCGGTTTAGTTGCTAAAACATGACGCTCTTCCTAGAATCATTTGTAGCGCAATTTGCTCTGTGAATAAACCGCTCTTGATAGAAAAATTATTTAGAGATCCAATGTGTCAAGGGATCTCAGTCGATTATAATGATAATAAATGGTTTACTTTTTTACTACTAAATATAATAAAAATATCTGCAATACACTTTCTAGCAAAAGATCTGTTGCGCAACAAAAGACGCAAGCAAGGTAAAACAAAAAGAATAACGATGAATACTCTCGAAATGATTTCTTTTTGCCTGAAATCTTGACATAAATAAGAGAATTTAACCGTTGTGCAATATTACGCTTTTCCTAGCATGAAAACGGATATTGATTCACTTATCCGTTGTAGAATTGACCATGGAACACGTTGCTTGAACAACACGCAATGAATTATTAGAAAATGTAATAAATTTTTTAGCAAAGGATATGTTGCGCAACAAAAGACGAAAATCTGTTGATGAAATATGGATTTTTTAACAGAAAAATAAAAGTGGTTGCTCCAAATGGTTTTTTTATGCCCTGAATCTTGACATGAATAAGAGTATAACTATGATGAGTATTCTCCAAATGATTCCATGAATTCTGACCTAAATAAGAGATTCAATCCATTTCTTAACAAACTCTGGAACATGTTGCTTGAGCTAGGTACACGCAATTAATGTGCAATGAGTTTCAAGATAATATATATCGTCGAATTATGAAGAACCTCATTGTTTATATGAGGCATTGCATAGCAGTGAATAGGGAAGAAAGTGACATTAGATGTTGGTGTGGCTTAGAGCTCGGTTCTTGGGCCCATTATTGTATCTACTCTATGTAGTACCTCCATAGTCTTAAGTGAGCTGGTTTAAAAACGAATCATTTTATGTTTGCAGATGATAGCATGTTCGTTTTCTGTGCTAAAAGTACTATAAAGTGATACAAACTGTGATTTAAATGTATATTATAAATGGCTGTGTCACGACAAACTTACAACGTACGATAAATTTACACTTAAAGTTAAAATTATAGAAGGATATATAAATGAGAGTCATTATTTTCACCTACTTCCTATATTATCATTTCGTTTCTTTAATAGTGCCTGGATTTTCTGGAAATTGCTTCTTTTATGGTTTGCCAGATTAAACCAGAAAAACATCACTTTGTTCCAATACCTTTCTAACTCTTAGATAGTGACTCTAAATATCTGAGATTAACTATAAATAATAAATTAACATAAAGGAACAAGTGTATACCAAAAATTAGTTTATAAAATTTCCCCCATACTCAAAACAATTGAAAGATGCTCTTAATTACTTAATAACAAGACAATAAATCTACCATGCAATAGTTTTGTTGAACCCTATCTAAGATACTTGATAGTTTGTTCTGTTAAAATCTGTTAAACAAAATACAAAGAGTGCAAAATAAATCAATTAAATGTATAACTCTTTACTGTAGTGTATAACAAACATATAACTCAGTACCTGAAATTATTATAAATATTTCAAATTATAAGAAAATTTGTAAATATGATTAATTTATGCACGTTGCACTTGCAACATTAATGTTGCACACCAAATGCTAGGCCTTAAAATTAATTATTTACAAATTTGTTGTGCAATATAGGGTGGGTGCTGTAAAAACATAAAGTTAGTCTGCAAAGTATGTTGCACATTTAAGTATACGCCCTGCCTGCATCTCGGTAAACGCCTTTTAAATAAGCCGCTCTTAAGCTGCGTACTCTCCGCGGACCTGTAAAGTTTCCAAGCAGCATAAGCCTTGCAAACAACAATATTTCTAACGTTAAGCCCCCCCTCGTGCGTATACTTTCCCAACTTAGTGCAACAACGTTTTGATAAAAACATCGTAATACCTTAAGCGACTACTACCGCCAGTTTCCGAGCTAATTGTCGGAATTATTTATAAAAAGGTCCGAGACTCGGCATATAAATCGTCTTGATGTGGAAATCGTCCCCTCTCCCCGCGCGGCCTCTTCTCTCTTGGGGAGGATGGAATAGTAATAGTATGAATTTTGCCAAGACGTTTGAGCCTTTATGTGCCCCAATGCCGCTCTACTTTAGAGCGAAATTTCCATGTTCCCCGGCAAACAGAAGGTTGTACGTTACAGTTTCGGGAATATCGACCCTATCCCGGAGGGGGGGGGGGCAGGGAGCGCATTCGCGTTCAAACACTTTCCGTTAAAATGGCCGGCTTTTCTCCACCGGCCTCCCTTTTACTCCTCCTCCTCCACCTCCCTGTCCCTCACGTTTTTTCTACGTTTATTGGAAAATTTGTTTTTAACTTTAGGCACGGTAATTTAAACTGTATATTTTGAGTTAATTTTCGTTTATTTTGGCCTCATGACAAGTTTTTACTGCGCTTTTGTTTACTTTAAGAGGGCTCTTAATTGATAAATTTAATCGAGATCGGGAATTAGTTCACAGTGTTAAGATCTGGATTAAATTAACAGTCTCTATAACATTTATAAAACGCCGCCATTTTTTTCAATGGTTCACAAGTAACTTGTCTAGATCAGAGACACTACTGACAAGGAAGTAATTTTCAAGATTTTGCTTATCTGCCATTTTGAAAACCGCTTATTGTCATTTTTAATTGTCAGTAAAAGGGAGGAGAGACTTTTTTTTGTAACAAATGGTTAATAATTAGGAATATACAACATAACGCAAACTCTCGGTTTCAAAAACAATATAATGAAATAAATTATAGAAAGAATTGAGAATCAATTCTTTCATTTATTTTATAATTAAAGAACTTAAAGAATTAAGCATTATGAAAACCTGAAATATCAAATACACCTCACTGCACACGAAATTACTAAATATACCTAATACGTACGGCCACCAGGACTAAAAATAACCGCTGCCTGGTGGCCGCCATTTTGTCCCTTTGATGTTGGTCACTCTGCACATTTTCAGTGTTGCCAACAAAAGATACAAATTTAACGACGCTGACATTTGACATTGATCTGTCATGTATTTAAAGCCATATTTTAGCGAGTAACAGCTGAGACACCATCAAAAATGTACATTTTAAGAATAAAGTTTTTAATTTTAGTTCGTTCATAAATGTGTCTTGTTTTAAAACAGCACACAGTTGAAATTTAATTTTAAATTTCAAAAATTGTTCGATTTGTTGAATTTTAAGATTTAGGTTTTAGAATGGTTAAATTGGTTAAATGTGGAAACTCTGATTATAGAAGGAAAGTTGTAGAAGTAGTAAAGTAAAAATAGAAAGAAAATAAAAGTGTTCTTAACTAAATTTGTTAAGTAAACACAAGCAAAAATTTAAAAAATGAAGATCATCATTTTCATGGTGTCAGGATTTATAAGATATAAATTTATCAAAATAATAAAACAAATATTTTAAAGGGCATGCATCGATCCCTGAGTTAATTGAAACGTTGTCTAATTTTAGGTCAGGATAACTTTTTTCATAAACGAAATTCTTAAAGAAGTACAAGAAAAATACTCAGATCTTGTTCAAACATCAATTGAACCATTTTTATTTCTTTCCTTTTAAAAGGTTTTGTGC
Organism: Anthonomus grandis grandis; assembly: GCF_022605725.1. NCBI lineage: Eukaryota > Metazoa > Arthropoda > Insecta > Coleoptera > Curculionidae > Anthonomus > Anthonomus grandis. The sequence goes on along the minus strand of NC_065556.1, from coordinate 29,797,577 downwards.
CTTATCGTTATTTCAAGTGTGTCGCACATGTTCGACTTTCTCATCTGGCTCTGTTGAAAATATCAAAATTCTTGGGAACAGATAAAGGCACGCAACCCTTGGGATTTGCCACCCTAGTGGATACCTACTTTTTAAGAGGTTTGACAAAAATGTAAAATAACATAAAAGCATTCTCTTTACGACTCTCTTTCAGTTTAGATCTCCAATTCTTCTCTCCAACTCTCGTCAAGCAACGCTCATTAATTTCTCTCTCTTTAAATTAGTCTCTTTTATTTGTATATCCTATTTATAATCAAAGATAATCATAGGTGTTGTTACAGTTTAAAGCATTGTACATAGGCTGTTGAATAATCTAGAATATATATTAATTAAAATATATAAAGTCAACAGGCCTTTTCTTTTCCTTCACCGACCTATGGAATTTACTTTGGAGGAAATAAAGATTTTCTCCATCGATGTTTATGGTGTGCCGAGTCATATCGAAACAGATCTAATAACGCAACTATCTTATCGCATCTATTCTTGACTAAATCTAACTTTTTTTTGTTTTTTTTAGACATAACCTCTCAAAAACTTTAATTGTTTTGTTTTCCTACAATTGGCACAACTGAAATTTGTCAGAGTGACCAACATCTGAAGAACACAATCACTTCGACCAGCAGCATAAGAGGACCAGCAGTGATAGCACCTCGAGATGATTTCAAATACCTAAATCCATAATTTCAAATACGTAAATTAATACGTCTCGCCATAATCGAGTCACATCATAATAATTATCTCTACTTTGTCCATCTTCGTCACTCATGCCAACCTAATAAAACGTAATAACTGTCAACACGTATGACGTTATATCTAAAAGCGCGAAATTCAAATTTACAAGACTATTTTTAAATTAATTTAAAACTAATCATAGCTGATGAATAGAAATTAATGTTTTGACTATTTTGGGGCACTAAAACTCTATGCTCGATAATTAAGAAGTTGAGGTTTATTAAAATGGAGGATGAGTAGGGTTATTTTAGATATAATTATACCTTTTACTCTTCTTCTCAACTTGCCAAGAAGAATTGAATAATTCAGAATGTAGAAATTCAAAATCAGTTAGTAAGAGAATATCTCTTCTTATATTGGAAAGAGAATTGGTATTTTAAGGATTCTTTAAAAAAGGACAATGCCTGGAAATAAATTGGAACTTTTATGTATTTATATGGTGAAGTGGGCTGCCTTCACTTCCATGAGAGTGATTTATTGTCTCATTTACCTATTTATGTTTTTTTAATTTAAGCTAGAATGTTGTAATAGGTGGGCCAGTATTTTATAGGAAAAAAAGGAGATAACCACTGGTCCAGTTGTTTCAAAGAGAAAAATAAATCAATTAATATTCTATAACTTTGCATAACGGGACATGGGAAATTCCATATAACTTTATTTATCTCAATACTTAAGTTTAAAGACAGTAAAATATATGTATTCACAGGCAGTACTTTTACAAAAATGCCGGAAATGCCTTGAAAAGTTGGTTTAACTACTTGAAACTCAAGTGACTATTCCGTGCAGTTGAAACTTCCTTAAGGCAATTTTTATTGAGTTCTTTATAGAATAAATATTATAAAAACCAGTTTTTCATTTTGTCGTAAATTGTATCAAGGTCTTTTTAATCATAATGAATCAATTCTTTCACTTTAATATTTAGGAACTTATTAAGTTCACGGACGTTATGTCATAAATAATCAATACTTATATCGCCTAAAGTCAATCTCCGGAGGCGTAAACCGTATCAAACAAATGAGCACCGTTTGTAAAAGAGTCGAAAATTAGCATTTTATCTAATAAGGAATAAATGCCTGGCATGGGAAGGAGAGAGAGAGTAAGGGAGCGTGGCACAAGTGAATTTATGAGCGGCAGGCGTCTGCCTGATTTACTGGCAAAGGCACGGAGCCAGTTTAGCATGACCGACACAACGGGCTCAGCCATTCGTTGCTAAAATGCTTTTAGTTCAGACACAATGCACAATGCGAGTTCCAAGCATCCCCCTGCCCCTTGCAATAATATACATTTTGAAAAAAGTGCCTAAAAGTGAGAAATTTATTGAACTGAAGTTATACTTGACGATTCTCGTTTTCCAGGTGGATTTCGGGGAGGTGTTTATCCCGCCGAACCTGGAGGTACCCAAACCCCGGGTACTGCCAGAATTTAAGCGATTAGCCCACGGACTACGTTCGGACAATATCAGCATCTTGGACGCCAAAACTTTTTATATTCCCAATTTGCATTATGACGGCGCAGGACCGGACGCTTATTTTTGGGTCGGTAACGGATCAGAACCGAATTCTTTTGGATACAAGGTAAGACCAACTTAATGATAAGGCATATAGAGCTATAAATATAGCTTAAGGCTATATTTATATTTTATCACTGGGAAGAAATAAGCGTTTAAATCCTTATAAGTTTCCTAAACAATTTTGCCTACTAGCATGCGATTTGGAGAGATTTGAACTTGAGGTTGCAACTGGTTCGTCGTTCTGATTTTGTGACATTTTTTAATTAAAAAAATCCTTTTTACAGAGATAAAACTTATGAGGGAAAAAAATAAATATAAAAAAAAATGTTCACATTTACCATTAAACGGTATAAAGCTGATGAAATATTTAGTTTCAAATTTGTTCAAACAATCAGTCCTGGATTTACACTAGGGGCAGTCGGGGCAAGTGCCCAGGGCGGGAAATCTCAAGAAAGAAAAGAAAATATTTTCAACGGTATACTTATAAATTACCAAGGAGAATGTTTACACGTCAAATATTAAGAGTAAAATTTGCTTTAATGAAGTAATTGCGAAGATATCATCGAACAGTTCACAACACAAAAAGTAAGGCGCGTCTATTCAAATTGATCTAGCAACCGCACTCGTCAGGACAATAAAACATATATAAACACTTTAAAAAAAAAAAAGAATGATAAGCTAGGATGTTGTATTTCCATAGAGGTCAGATACAGAGTTTTCCTTCAACTGCAGTAGTACGGCACGTTATTATGTAAGTAGTGTTACAGATTTTTGAGTTCTTCTTTCTGTAGAAACATGAAAAGAATTTGCTACTTCTAGATCGTTATTGATAAGGCACAGTTCACAGGCCACAAATATAATCTTGTCACTTTTTACTATTTATTTTGCTAAATTCCTGTTTAGCAGAAAACACAATAATATGTACATCTGTGATATAAACGTAAATGTACAAAATAAATCAGTCGACTGGTAACAGATAACAAACCTCGGCATACGATTTTATCTATCCTAACTTCGCAAGCTAAAATCACCTCAAAAAAAAAGGGCGGCATTTTTTGTAAATCCGGGCCTGCAAACAATTGAATCTGAGGTGTTATACAGAGATAATGGATAGATATATCTTGTAGGGACATCAATAGATTAACATACTCTGAACCATCCAGTAAAAGTTCATTCTGCACTTTCTGAAGTGTCTTTAGACAGAGTTCAGTGACAGTTCATCGTGACAGAGTTGTTTGCTGGTTCCAGGGATTTTTCTTACAGATTATTTAATAGTACAAAATTGTACTGTAAATTGTACTAAAAAGACCTTATACGTGACCAAAGACCTCGCATCATTAAGAAATTTCCAAGGTGTCCCAATTTAAACGAAAGAACTGTGATAATGTGTGCCTTTTTAGTAAACATTTTTAAATAGTTACAAAATTCAATTATTATAACATAATATAAATTTCTATGAAATTCACATTTATCAATCGCGAGCATAAGAAAATTGTTTTTTTACTGGATCTACCATCATGACACTTTTACTAATTTTCACGAACTTTCATCGTTTCTACCGCATCTCACTTCTCTCAGACGCCCTAAATCCACTTTAAATGATGTTTTTATTATGCAGCTTATTGCACTACTTACCAGAAGAACAATTTTATTACGATCGTCCATGTTTCTTGGACTTGAAATGGGTTTGAATGTCAGAAACATGAATATTTTTCCATTTTTCGTTGTCTTTACCTCATCTCACTTCTCCCTAACATGCTGAATCCACTTTAAATGATGTTTTTATTATGTAATCTATTACATTATATACGACAAGCATAATTTCATGGCGATCGTCCATGATTCTTGAAGCTGAGATGGGTTAGACTTGGGTTGGTTTCAACCGCATCTCACATCTCCCTGATGCCCTGGAACCACTGTAAACCATATTTTTATTACGCAGGTTAATGCACTACATACAAGACGCATAATTTCATTACGATCGTCCTTGTTTCTTGACACCCTAAATCCACTTTAAATGATCTTTTTATTGTGCAATTAGTATATATAATGTGTCATATGATTGCCCTTTATTCTGTATTTTTTTCACCAGTTTCCTTATATTCTATTATGTAATTATTTTATCAAAGAGACAGACACATCGACGGGACTCAAAATACCTAATTGTCTTTTGTGTCGCTATAATAGGCTTATGAAAAGTTTATAGGCAGTAAAGCTCGTTAAGTGGCCCCCTTTTAATACCCTATCAGCACGAAGCCATAAAATAACAACCTTCCCTATAATTCAATACTAAAGGATTTACATATACAAATCGTCCAGTCAGTAAAATACTTAATTCCAGGTACCCAACGAGTTGGGTTCCTATGACACTCTGAGGGGATACCTTGGGGAGGACATCGAAATCCAATTACCCGGCACTTTGACGGTTTACGACATCGATTGGTTGGCGGTGTGGTGCGTCCAATACAGGCACAATTTTGGCCACGTGATGATCCCGAAGGATTTAGACGTACCACCGGCCCTAGGACAAACCAAAATATCGGTAAAAGAAATCATTAGTTTGATGTATGGTGATGGGTTTACACTAATTCGGTTTTGTCATTTTTAGCCACCTTGGTGGTATAATCCCGTAAGTAGAACGTTTACTTAAAAATTACTGTTGTGATGAAAATGTGGATAAAATATATACAACAATATTGTCGCGCAACTTATGTTGCCTGGAATGAATGTGTGTAAAAAAATCAATGGCATTAAACTGTTTATTTATGTGATTATTCCAGGCAGTTGAGACGTATTATTTTTCTTATTTCAGGCAATTAAGCTGTTTAAGTATTTTCAGGCAGTAAAGCCATGGATTTTCTTCTATAGGCTGCCCTGCTTCCAGTGCAGTTGAATCATCTTAAGTGTCTAAAATAAAAACAAAATTTATGGGTCAACTGCCTGGAATTACCAAGAATTTTTTTATAACGTATAAATATATTTAAATCGTCCAACTGCCTTGAATAAGCTAAAAATGTAAGCATAATTCATGGCTCAACTGCCTGGAATAATAAATTAACTAAGTTGCTTAATAAGTAAAAAATTAAGCGACTGCCTGAACATTTATTTAAAATTCGATTGTGAAAAGTTCCTTTTAACTATTTACAACGATTTTGACGCGCAATTTATGTTGCTTATACGATTCAGAGTTGCAATGGAATTTCTAAACTAAAGTCAATCTGGTTAATTATGTGATTATTACAGGCAGTTGAGCCATGGATTTTTTTCTAGGCTTTCTGCTTTCTGCGTGGAATACTAAAGTGCTTAACCGTGTTGAAATTCCTGAAATACCAGCAAAATTCGTGGCTTAATTAATAGGAATTTTCCCTAAGAGTGTATGGTTAGAGTATTAATATATTTAAGCCATTCAACTGCCTGGAATAAACTAAATATTAAAACATAATTCATGGCTCAACTGCCTGCAATAATAAACCAACTAAGTTGCTTGCAATAAGTAATAACTAATCGATTGCTTGAACATTTATTTAAAATTGGATAGTAGAAATTTGTTTTAACTATTTGCAACGGTTTATCACGCAATTTATGTTGCTTTTACGACTCAAGAGTTGCAATGGAATTTCTAAAGCAAAGTCAATCTGCTTAATTATGTCATTATTCGAGGCAGTTGATACGCATTGTTTTTCTAATTTCAAGCAATAAGGTTGTTCAAATATTTTATAATTCCTTGCAGTTAAGATATGGATTTTCTTTCAGAAATTGCCTGAAATAATAAAGTACTTAGCCATCTTAAGCGTCCAAACTAAAAATACAATTCATGACTTGATTGCATGGAATCAGAAAGAAATTTTCCCTGAAAATGTATGTCTAGAATATTAGTATAATTAAACCATTCAACTGCCTGGAATAATAAACCAACCAAGTTACTTGTAATAAACAAAAAAATTAATTGACTGCCTGAACATTTATTATTGCCTTAACGATTTATGTTGCTTATATGCCTTACAGTTGCAATAGGGATTTTTAGAACAAATTTAAGCTGCTAATTAATAAAGTACTTAAAACGCACTGTTGTTTAAGTTTAGGCAATAAAGCTGTTTAAATATTTTATAATTTCAGGCAGTTGAGTTGAGGCCCTGTTTCCGGGGTAGTTGTACTTGGATTTTTTAAACGTCAAACACTTAATTGCTTTAAATGAATATCATAATTTATGGCCTTAACTGCCTGGAATAAAATCAAAATTCATGGTTTAAATTTACATAATTATCTAAAAATGCATGGTTAGAGTATTAATATATTTAAACATTCAGTTGCTTGGAATACATTAGATATGATAGCTCAACTGCCTGGAATAATAAATCAACTAAGTTGCTAGTAATAGGTAAAAATTAATCGATTACTTTTATGGCATTTATTTATTAATTTGATAGTGAAAATCTACAATTGTCTTTTAACAATCTTGTCACAGAATGTATGGTGTTTATATGACTTGGAATTGCAATGAAATTTCTAGAAAAATGTCAAGTTGTCCAATTATGTGATTATTCCAAGCAGTTGAACCAAGCAGTTGGTTTATTATTGCAGACAGTTGAGACGTATTATTTTCCTTATTTCAGGCAATTGAGCTGTTTAAGTATTTTCAGGCAGTAAAGCCATGGATTTTCTTCTAGGCTGCCCTACTTCCAGTGCAGTTGATTCATCTTAAGTGTCTAAAATAAAAACAAAATGTATGGGTCAACTGCCTGGAATTACCAAGAATTTTTTTATAACGTATAAATATATTTAAATTGTTCAACTGCCTTGAATAAGCTAAAAAAATGTAAGCATAATTCATGGCTCAACTGCCTGGAATAATAAATTAACTAAGTTGCTTAATAAGTAAAAAAATAATCGACTGCCTGAACATTTATTTAAAATTCGATTGTGAAAATTTCTTTTAACTATTTACAACGATTTTGACGCGCAATTTATGTTGCTTATACGATTCACAGTTGCAATGGAATTTCTAAACTAAAGTCAATCTGGTTAATTATGTGATTATTACAGGCAGTTGAGCCACGGATTTTTTTCTAGGCTTCCTGCTTTCTGCGTGGAATACTAAAGTGCTTAACCGTGTTGAAATTCCTGAAATACCAGCAAAATTCGTGGCTTAACTAATAGGAATTTTTCCTAAAAGTGTATGATTAGAATATTAATATATTTAAGCCATTCAACTGCCTGGAATAAACTAAAAATTAAAACATAATTCATGGCTCAACTGCCTGCCATAATAAACCAACTGCTTGGTTCAACTGCTTGGAATAATCACATAATTGGACAACTTGACATTTTTCTAGAAATTTCATTGCAATATCAAGTCGTATAAACACCATACATTCTGTGACAAGATAGTTAAAAGACAATTGTAGATTTTCACTATCAAATTAATAAATAAATGCGATAAAAGCAATCGATTAATTTTTACCTATTACTAGCAACTTAGTTGATTTATTATTCGAGGCAGTTGAGCTATCATATCTAATGTATTCCAAGCAACTGAATGTTTAAATATATTAATACTCTAACCATACATTTTTAGATAATTATGTAAATTTAAACCATGAATTTTCATTTTATTCCAGGCAGTTAAGGCCATAAATTATGATATTCATTTAAAGCAATTAAGTGTTTGACGTTTAAAAAATCCAAGTACAACTGCGCCGGAAACATGGCCTCAACTCAACTGCCTGAAATTATAAAATATTTCAACAGCTTAATTGCCTGAAATTAACCAACAGTGCGTTTCAAGTGGTTTAATAATTGGCAGCTTAAATTTGTTCTAAAAATCCCTATTGCAACTGCAAGGCATATAAGCAACATAAATTGCGCGTCAAAATCGTTAAGGCAATAATAAATGTTCAAGCAGTTAATTAATTTTTTATTTATTACAAGTAACTTAACAAGTTGAATGGTTTAATTAAATTAATATTCTAGGCATATATTTCCAGGGAAAATATCCTTCTGATTCCATGCAATTAAGTCATGAATTGTATTTTTAGTTTAGACGCTTAATATGGCTTTAGTCAGGCAATTTCTGAAAGAAAATCCATATCTTAACTGCAAGGAATTATAAAATATTTGAACAACTTAATTGCTTGAAATTAGAAAAACAATGCGTATCAACTGCCTCGAATAATGACATAATTAAGCAGATTGACTTTGTTTTAGAAATTCCATTGCAAAGCGTATAAGCAACATAAATTGCGTGACAAACCGTTGCAAACAGTTAAAACAAATTTCTACTATCCAATTTAAAATAAATGTTCAAGCAATCGATTAGTTTACAAGGATGTTCTTCCAGGGCGTTCTTCTTCTTTTGCAGTTGAGTCTGGATTATTTTAAACGTAAAACACTTTATTGCCTAAAATACAAACAAAATTCACGGCTTAATTGCATGGAATTTAGAGTATATTAAACCAAGAATATTCAACTTATTTGCTTCAACATCTTAGACGACTACCACAGCTGCCCCACCTACACCGACAAACTGTCGCGAATTTCTGGACAAACGCTTACAAGTGAAATGGTTGATGACCGGAGACAGGGTAGAAGTTACTTTATCAGCGAGAATCGGAGAGGACAAGTATATCGCCTTCGGACTGTCTGGGCAAAACAACAAAGCCCAAATGGTATTCCGGATTCGTTTATTTGCTTATATAAAACCAATAATTTAATTTTAATTAGATTGGTGCCGACGTAACTGTGGCATACTTCGATAAAGAAACGAGAAGTTTCCGTGCGGACGACTACTACATATCACATTTATCGCAGTGCGACGGTAAGTCCGGGGTATGTCCCGATGAGCGTATCGGAGGTAGAAACGACGTGATCGTTTTACATGGAGAAAGGAGTAATGGTGTTACAACTATTAAATATAGCAGGTGAACTTAGTAGGTCTTATACAAAAGGAAGAAATTCTTTAAAATCATTTGCAGACCCTTACATACGAACGAGGCAATAAACGATCGACCTATCCCGGAAAATTCCCCGATCAGCGTAATTGCCGCATTCGGTCCTTTGAACTCACGCATGGAGGTGAACGCGCATACGTCCAAGGACAGAACGGGAAGCGACGAGCAAATCAACTTCAGCGACGTTAATGATCATCAGTGCACTTTGAGCTTGGACGATTTACCGCCAGAGGATGGAATACCCCCGTGGCCACCAGCGAAACTTATTGGTATGTCAATCAAATGAATATTTCCTCTACCAAGAGTCTGGGTCTGCTTCTTCTTCTTATTTAATAACTTTTTTAGGCGAGAACGTATTCAACGTAAAAATCGGACCGACGGGAGGAGTCAAGGGCTACTCAAAAATCACCGGGTTACCCTCCTGGGGTATCTGCTACTACATCAACGACAAACTCATACCGGAACTGACGGTGGAAAGAGGACAGACGTACACTTTCGTCGTGGAGGGTGGCGAATCGACAACGAATCCAGCGAGATTCCATCCGTTGTATATAACGGACTCGAACGAAGGAGCGTTCGGTCAACTCACCCCGGAGAAACAACAGCTACAGCAAGTCTTCGCCGGTGTGGCTTTCGATAGGGACGGATACCCTTATCCGACGGCCACGGGGAGATACTGCGAGTGGGCCCATAAGAGCATCGATAAGGCCTTGGAGTCTGCCACTTTTGAGGATTACATGAAGACTTTGAGGTTGGAGTGCGACGAAGGGGAGCCCGCTTACATGAATTGGACCGTGCCAATGGACGCGCCGGATTTATTGTATTATCAAGTAAGTGGTGAGGGTTTATCATTTGTTTGCTTCGTTGCTGTTTTAGTATTGGACACTGTTTCCTGGAGGTCCCTTGTGCTGTCTGAGTTATGGCTCATTTTTGTTGTTCCAGTAGATCTGCTGCTGCTTATGAATTGTTCATTTAATTTTAATTTGGAAATCAATTCCGTGCAATTTAATTAAAAATTCCCTAAAAATTTTTTAATTTTTTTGCTTCTTGTGAATTGGTGAGCAAAGATCGTAAATTAGAAGTAGTGTTGATTTTATTTAAAAAAAAAAATAAATTTTGTACTTAATTTTGGAAATTTTCAAATTTAATTAATTTTCCATCGAATTCCATGGAATTGATTTCCAAGTTTCTAAAAAAGATGAAAATTTGAATTTTTGTCCTTGATTCTGGAAATTTGTAAATCCAGGGAATTTTCTATTGATTTCCATGGGACTGATTTCCAAATTAGATTTTCAAGAAAAATTTATATTTTATAATTTGCTTTTAATTGTAGAAATTTGCAAATTTAAGGCACTTTCTATTGAGTGTCATAGAAATTAATATTTAAATATTTTGTTTTTAATTTAGGAAATTCACATATTTAAGAAATTTTCCATGGTGTTTAATTCCAAATTATATTAAAAAAAAAATTAATTAGAAGTGTTGTTTTGCAGGTAAATTGGTCAATTTTTCAGGAAAACAATTTTTTTTTAGTCAACGTTTCGAATTATATTTAATTCATCCATCTTGAAGGTATCTGAAACTTAGACTTCGAGCCCTGAGGATTAATTAAAAATAATTCGAACAGTTGATTAAAAACAAAAAGTTTTCATGAGAAACTGACCAATTTACTTGCAAAACAACACTTCTAATTAATTTTTTTTTTTAATATAATTTGGAATTAAACATCATGGAAAATTTGCAAATTTATAAAATTAAGAACAAAATATTCAAATATTAATTTCTATGAAACTAAATATAAAGTTTCTAAATTTGGCAAATTTCTAAAATTAAAAGCAAATTATTAAATATTATTTTTTTTTTGAAAATATAATTTAGAAATCAATTCGATGGAAAATTCTTTAAATTTGCAAAATTTCCAATATGAAAAACAAAATATTCAAACATTCATATTTTTTTCTTGGAAATCAGTTCCATGGAAATCAATGGAACATTCCTCAGATTTGCAAATTTCCAAAATCAAGGGCAAAAAATTCAAATCTTCATATTTTTTAGAAAATCGAATTTGGAAATCAATTTTATGAAAGTCAATGGAAAATTAATTAAATGTGCAAATTTCCAAAACTAAGGACAAAATAGTGAAATAGTGATATACATATTTTTGAATATTGAATTTAGAAATCAATTCCATAGAAAAATTCTTAAATGTGAAAATTTCCAAAATTAAGTACAAAATTTAATTTTTTTTTGAAAATAAATTCTATGGAACTCAATGGGAAATTTCGTGAATTTAAAAATTTTCAAAATTAAGAATAAAATATTCAAATATTTATGTATTTATTTTTAAACCTGATTTAGAAATGAATTCCATGGAATTCAATGGAAAATTATTTAAATTTCGAAGTTTCCAATATAACAAAAAATTTTATTTATTTTTTGAAAATCTAATTGGGAATTCAATTCCATGGAATTCGATGGAAAATTCCTTAAATTTACAAATTTCCAACACTAAGGACAAAATATTGAAATATTAATTTTCTTATTTTGGAAATCAATCAAATAAAGTGAACGCCATCATAGATTTCTTTTTATAATCTAGTGATACTTTATTTTAAACGTTAACTGCTATTTGAATACTATTAAATTTTTCCAAGCAATTGAAGTTATTTTATTTTTTTTGTTGAAAGTCAAGTCATTTCTGTTCTTTTACTAATTGAAGTCATTTTGTCAGGCTGTTGAAGTTCCCTGAAGTTCTGTTTATGTTTCAGATACTTCGTCAATTTTTCCAGGCAATTTAAGTTATTTTTAGTTTCAAGGAATGAATGTCATAGTCTACTTTTAAGGCTGCTTAAGTTATTTTTGCTTTCCCAAAGTCTCTGGAAAAATTTCCAGGCAGGTTTTTTTTATTTTTCAGGCAAGTGTATCATTAATTTTGCATTTTCCAAATTCTCAACATCTTTGGATTCAACTGAAGCTCTTTTTATATTTCAGTCAATTAAAGTCATTCTTATTATTTCCCAGGCAGTTCAAGTCACTCTAAAGTTTTCTGAGAAAAGGAACCTGAAACCTATTAAATGCTTTATTCTTCCTTAAAGTGACTAAGGTTTTTTTCCAAGCAGTTAGATCATTTTATCCGGTTTTTTTGCAAGTGGAACTTTATTGTTTCTCTTTATTGTTTTATTCATAAATATGACTTTTATATATTAAGATCTGTCAGTGCAGGTTTTCCCTGTGCTATCTCGAGTCACCGTAACTGTACACATTTTACGTTCGCCATTTTAACTCATTGCACCCACCCCATAAGCAATTTAAGTTAGACCTTTTATAAGGAAAAAGAAAATAAATATTGCCCTCTTGCTCCAATATATATGACCCCACTCTGTTTTTATTTCTTATCCATGAAAATCTCACTAAATCAGTTAATTTTTTAGTATTTAGCCTCTCTGCTGCATTTTGATCTATTAGTGCAAAAATTGTATTTTTCTTACGGAGTTTAGTGTCTAAAGTTGGTTGCCTATACATTATAATTCTATAGGCAACCAACATTGTAAATATACGGGTATGGTAAACTTACGTGCAGGTCTTGCGTGCGGAAATCATTAATAAACCTATATTATTATTAAGTGCCACGTAGAACGGCACTAATTGAATAGTTTTCAATGAACGTTTTTGTTTTTCAGTGTTACATTCACAGTAACTTGGGCTGGAAGATCCACGTAGTCGACCCGGGATACGTATCGCAACAGAACGGTGAAAAAATCAGTTCGGCCACCAAAACAACGTCAACACTAACCTCACTTTTATCAATTTTACCGACAATAAATCTATTGATGACAATAATAAGTAGGAGTACGTAAAAAATTAAATGATAAGTGGCGAAATTTTTTTATTTTTCGAATAAACGCACAACGTGTTTGTTTCGTTTCACGTGAATTCCCCGTTAATTATTGATTTATTTTGCAATTTTTTTTTAAATGTTAATATTATATCGTTAACATATCACCACAATAATAAATATTAAAAAAAAAACACATATTTCTTTATCGATTATAGGGTTAAGATTTAAAATGTCTCTTTTTAATAAAAAAAAAAGGTCAATTTTTATACTTTAGAAACACGTGACTTAATACATAATCTTAAAAATTTAGTAACATTTTATTTACACTGTTTGTACATAATAAGAAGCTTAGGTAGATTGGAATATAATTCGTAATAATTCCCAGACAGTACAAACGTATAATATCAAACCTTATTTCAGGCATTTAAAGCAAGCAAATTTCTTTTTTTTTTCAGGCTCTTTGATACTTTTTAATTTTAATCCAGACATTTAAAGTAATTTTGCATGTCATTCCAAGCACTTGAAGTAATTTTTTGTATTACTTATTGCCTTCTTAAAGCTATTGTTATCTATAGGCCAGTCATCGTTATGTCTCCTTGTAATATCGGTCATAATTAAATTAACTTGTTTTAGAATAACAATATAAAAAAACATACCTTATTTTATTTTGAGCTTAAAATATACAAAGGGTGCCGTCTGGGTTTTATCAGACATAAGGGGATCTTATAAACCGTAAAACGGGGTTACTTTGCACCATTTTTTTTATTAGTTAGGATGTAACGTCACTCGAAAGAAGATCTGAACTTTTTATTATAAATATCAATTGAGCAGGTTGTAATATAACTCTGATTATAGCTATTTGTTACGTATATTGCCTAATCAAGAGAACAACCTAGTTTTATTAGTGGTGCAAAGTATATATACCCCAAAAAAGTCATACTTTGCACCACTCAATATCTTATTAATATTTGGCTACTAAATGCTTGTTGATGCATAGAAAACCCTTATTATTTCAAACTTTGCAGCAATTAAATACGAAAAAATGTTCGTGGGCCAAGTTTTGTGCATTTAAATCTACCTACCTACATATATTCATGAAACAAGCATAAAAGTAAAGGAAATTGCTACAATTTAAATGAACAATCTTTATTATAACATTATAATAGTAAAAACACAACGTTTGAAACTAATCCTACCACAATTTGTCGCATTCTGGGACAATGTACAATCCTCGTTTGGACATTTTCTTGGGAGGGCTAATGGCGCCAATTACGTTGTCCCACGAATACCATATTTCGTCACGTCTTTCTGGCCATAGCATTGATCATCGCTCCATCGTTTTCTATTGCTGTTATCACTCCAGGATAAACATGATCTTTATAGGAAAATAAAACGTACTCACCAACAACTTTTTTAACATCATCTAATCCAGAGTTTTTCGACAATATTTGTTCCTAGAGAACCTGAGACGACTTTTTCATTAAATTCTTTTTCTTCTTCTATCTCTTGCATCTCATTTATTTCATCATTTGGTGAATCCCTGTCTAGTGGGAAGTGGTCGTCCAAAACAATGTCCCCCTCTGAATCATCTACGATTTCTGGTTCAACAGCTTGAAGAGGTGTGGATGTAGATGCTCCAGTTAGATGTGTTAAACTGATTTCAGAATGGGCAATACTGTATCCTGCCGAAATCGTTATTTTCTTCTTCCTACATGACTTAAACTGTGTGGCTTCCTGTCTTTTATCTTCTAAATACTTAATGAAAGTGTTTTCCATATCCGATGAACTTGATTTGTTTGTGTCGCTAGCAGTTCTCATATTAGATTGCTTAGTTGTTGTTAACCGCTCCAAGAGCGGTGTTACATCGCAAGGAACGATACCGCATTTCCTAAATCCCGACTTTAATATCTCAGCGCTATTCTTTTGAATTTTTTCCATTAATGATCGTAAAAGCATTGGAAAATGCTGTTTCTCAAGTATATTTGATCTACTCCCTACATGAGTTTCCTTATATTGAGATAAAATGTCTCTCCAGGCTCTTTTCATGGGGGGCAAATAATGCCACATCTAGCGGTTGTGTAACGTGGGTGCTGTAAGGAGGCAAACATACAAAATCAATGTCGTGTCTTCGACATAAATCGAGGACTTCATCATTAATATGAGAAGACAAATTGTCTCCTAAAACGACCTTCTTTCCTTGAATTTTTTTAAGCCTGGGTAATAGGAGAGTGGCTGAACCAATTTGCAAATGTCTGTGATTCGAACCAACCAGATGCAGTATTTGCATAACGCGTACCAGGGAGACCATTCTCAGTCCAGGTGTCCCACAAATGCTTGGATTTGTACACCACATAAGGAGGTAGAAGCTCACCAGCTGCATTTCCACAAATCATAAGAGAAATGCTACTCTTTGAGGAATTACAAATTCGTTCGGGATACTTAACACCATGTTTATTTAATATCTTTTTTTCACCGGGGTCATCGGTTAAGTTTGTCTCGTCATAATTAAAAATAGCATGCGGCTCTACACTAGTTAATGTTTGTTTTAGATTTTCTATGTATTGAGTCATTTGGTTTGCATTGAGTGCTGCTCTACTTTTTTTATGTTCGAGACTATCCTTGCAGTAAGGTCTTTATGACGAGTTAAAAATGATTTGAACCAATCGATACCTGGAGTATTATCCCTAAAACGAGTTATTTTTTTCCTTTACGATTTAAATAGCTCTTGATTATTTGTCGCAATTCCATTCCAGTAACAGAAAAAACCAGAATCACTAAGGCTATGAATGCATTGTACGAAACATCTTTCCTCTTCATAAGAGAATATTGATGGGTATCCAGGTTTTCTAGCGTGTGTTCCTTTTAATTTGTAAAAAATAGTTCTTCTTGGAATGTTAAAGGATTCTTGTATTGCTGACAAACATGCCTTCAAATCTTCTTCTGAGTAGTCTGCATATCTGCGAGATCCCAGTTTCCTTTTATAACGTCTGGGCATTTTCTGAAAACCATTTACCTATTTAACTTTTACTCTTGCGAATGAAAATAGTTTGGACGTGACAAGTTGGGGATACTTTGCATCATTTGAGCGGTGCAAAGTATATCCAATTCCATGTGATAAGTGCACATGTATTAAGTCTTTAGACGTGTACTTACCAATTTTTGTACTCTGGAACTTTCTGCACAGTATGATTTTGCAAAGCCAGAAAATCATAGAATTTCTAGATTAATATTCGGACGGTTGCTGATAAACAACTGGCGACCAGGAGGATATTCGCGCGCGTGTTGGCGACTTATTGCGAGGTGGCCTATGTGTTCTAGAGGTAGTAGAAATATCTGAACAAAATTATGAGGAGGATTACAGAAAATATAATTTTACATGTCCGGTGCAAAGTTTCCCTGCTCAGTTTTACGGAACCTTTAAAATTGTACTAATAATGATAATAATAATGATTGTAACGTGACAATAAAAATGTATTTAATACCTAAGATTTGTACATTTTTTCAATACTATGATGTTAATATACCGTGTGTAGTTTTATTGTTATTTTGTCCGTTTTGATGTGAAATATTAAATTTGTATTTACCACTCGTTCTCTTATATTATCATATAGTGGCTGACAATAATTCCGCAGCTTATTATAGTTAGTTAAGAATGTTTAAAATAATTGTTGTGTTTTTTATATTATTACGTTTACTCATTATAGAGTTTTGTTACTAAATTATGTGGTATCAGTCGTTAAGCAGCGGAAATGAGTGCAAAATAATATTTGAAATCGCTGTATAAGTTAGGAATGAATATGAGTGAATGAATAAATTAAGTAGAGTAATTAATATAAGAAGTTTGACAACAATACTTTCTATATTATGCAAGGTGGTTCAGAATCACCAGATGTATATTAAATTTTTATATAGAGGGAGATATTGGGATTTTTAAATATTCAAACGTATTTCAACGTCGGTAGGTATATTGTCTAGAAGTCAAATAAAGGGAAAATGAAATGGACGACAAGTAGTTAATAGACCTACCGGTTGCAATCATGAATATCATGTCAAAGGCATATCGTAGATTAAGAAATGTAGCTTACCAAAGGTTTTAATAAAATAAGAGTTTATTAAATTAATAATTTAAATGCAAAAATCGTTTTGTTGCACAGCTTGACACAAATTTGAACCGTCATCTTCAGGACCAGCGATTTTGTTTTTCAAAAATTATGACATGCTTAATGGCAAAATTAGTGTATTAATATTCTAATTTAAAGTGAATAATATATATAAGAAATTGTTATTACTATATTGTGTGTATGTAGGAATGTATGAAAGCAAACATTAA
This sequence comes from Anthonomus grandis grandis, assembly GCF_022605725.1. Classification (NCBI taxonomy): domain Eukaryota; kingdom Metazoa; phylum Arthropoda; class Insecta; order Coleoptera; family Curculionidae; genus Anthonomus; species Anthonomus grandis. The sequence continues at coordinate 29,780,181 of NC_065556.1, read as the reverse complement.
TTAAAGGTACCCAGCATATATCTGCAAAAATGACCGCCATTTTTATAGTGGTTGTGTCTTTGTGATGTTGGTCACTCTGAACATTTTCAGTGTTGCCAACAAAAAATATATGAAATAACGATAATGAATTTGTTTCCCTACAATTGGCACAACTGAAATTTGTCAGTGAGTGACCAACATCGAAAGGACACAATCACACAAAATGGCGGCTCCCTAGTATCACATGGTCATTCACTTTTCATGGTTGCTGGTATATCATGCTTTGAATGGAAAAGACTTGCAATTATTTTGCATTTATTAATAAAATAATTTGAAAAGCTATGATATTCCAGGAAGGTCTATTTTCGTACATTAATCAAATTATTTCAAAAACTGATACCACATAGTACACACTTACTTGTACCTAGTCTTTTATAATAATTAAAAAAAATAACCTTTTCTTAAATCATGTGTAGAAGAAAAGATATAGACAATAATTTTACCAAAAATTTGTAGTACGACAATAACAACTTGTGTAATATTTTTAAAGGACAAATGGTCAATTAAGTTCCTAAATATCCAGGACAATATTATTAATGATGAAAATATGACAATAACCATCTTTTTATTCAATTTTTTTCTGCTGTAAATATCCAACGACCGTGGGGCTCTAGTTGGATAGAAGGAGACACTCACAGAGAATGTTTATTGGCAGCCCTCCTTAATCAATTGAAATCTTGATGTATTTTAAAATTGTGTAAATAAATACATCCTTTTATGTAAAAAACGCATCTTTATTTGCCCTAATAAGTAGAATAATCGTCGTCTCCGTTTGTGGCATACAAGTCTTGATAAAACTCCCAATCTTCTTGCACCGGATTGCTATTCATCGTAAGACTATTGCCAATATCTAAATATAAAATCGAACTGCTCGCGTTAGTTGTTGCATTATTTACTTCCCAAACTGTGGTTCCTAGTACCGAGTCAGATTCTGGATCAGGAGTGGGATTGCTGAAAAATTAAAATTGCTTCACGAATTCATGGAAACAGCACAAAATTTACTTAGTTTTGGCAAAATTTGTCCATAAAGTAACCATTTGGTCTCTCACTACCTTATCTTGTGCACTCACTGTGTTATTAAGATTGAACAAATAGTTTAATTCTTCAGCGTGCCCCACACCTAAAATAACGGAACACAAATCAGATTTGTACATGTTCATGAACAATAGTGAGTTACTTAGTGATTGAACTTACCGATGGTGCCATTATCCGAATCACCTAATAATCCTTTATAAGAAAACCTGTAATAAAACACGTCCACGTACTTCGAGGCTTGTGTTGCTTGTTCTCTTATAGGACGTACAAATTGGTCAAGACTGATAAACTGAAATCAGTTACTTGTATTGCAAAAAAAAAGGATTATTATTATATTACGTACATAAGAAAGATTGCTGCCTTGCGAGGATAAAGGTAATACACCGAAATAATGAGTCCTAATAGTTGCCCCAACAGTAATTCTCCTGAAAAAGTTACTAGTCATATCGATCGGGGTAAACCTTTGGACGTCCACAGAATATTCAGCCAGCACGGGTAAAACGTATGCTAGAAATTGTTTATTAATTAGTAAATATTTAAATCGCTGTAAAATGGATTCAAATTATTTTCATTAAAGAAATGCAAAGAATTGACTGAATTCCGCATTCAAGAACTTATAAAATGTTAAAGGATCTGAATGACACCGTCTGATTTCAAGATTAGGAATATCATTAAACTGGAAAGTTGGAAAGTGATTGCCTCATAGTTTATGTAATAATTACGACAAATATTAACTGCATCACTATGAGTAAGGGATCTTCTCTGTACTACAGCGTCAAGGTGTCAAATTTGACAATCATATTAAAGAGAATACTTTGCGAAAGCATACTCAAGTAAGGAACGAACCAAGGAGCAATAAATTTATTTAGAAGAGTAAGAGTGAAAAATGTACACTATTTCTAGTGATAAAACCAAGACTACGCATACTCCTGTTAATAATATCTAAAATGTGCGACAAAAAAGTTAGCTTGGTATAGAAAAGAACACCCTAATCTTTAACTGTATCAACCAACCTGAGTTCGTTTATGTCGATTGGGTATTGATCATTAATAATTTTATTAGAAGTACCAAACGAATTACATATACGCTTCTTTACATTCAGTTATTGCTATTACTCAGCAACACTATTTAAATCCAACTAAAGCAGCTCAGCATCAAGATATGACTTTATGGCTTTATTCAGTTTAAAATCATCAGCAAAAGCAAAATGACCACACTTCAATACCATTAGAAATATAATTTTATCCTGACTAACTGTGTGCGACCAGTCAAAAAATTATGATAAAATTCGACCAAAGTCTCGCCAAAATCCACAGACTCAAACTTCGTAACCAGATTATCATGACGAACCGTATCAAAGGCATTTGAGAGTTTTGTATACATACAAATCTCAAAAGCACGGATCAACTCGTACCGGTAGATCAACATAAGGTAGTCACCATAGATTTAACTTGAGACATGCTGATGACCACTAAGCAACTGCCTACAGTGCCATGAAAGCAACTACTACTCCTACTCCACAAGCAACGCGTATTAGATTTAATTATGGGCCAAACTACAAAAAGCATTTTAAATCGATACGTTACATCTCGTAAAAAATACGTCCATAGCAGCAGCAATAATAAATATTACTTATTTAGTGGATATGCGTACCGGAAAATGCACTTGTTCTGTTGGTTTTAACGACAAACATTGTAAACACCGTATTACTAAAGTATAAATTAAATTTTAGTATTAACACTATAACTCTAAATACTAAATATCAATTATAAGATGAAGCAAGTGGCCAATGCGCTAAATGTTTTTACACCTTGAGCAATAGGTCTTCAACATAACCACCCGAATTAATACACTAGTCACTTTATTAAAAAAATTTGGGTCATTTTAAAGCAGTCCGGACAACGGGAAGCTTTAAAAGAATAATCGAATTTTACCTTAAATTATGATTTTATTGCACACTTAATCATATGCTTTGTTACACTATCGTTACTAATAGAAAATGCCATGCGAAAAACGCACATGAGCATGCGTATTTATGCATCACACTGATGGAGCAATTTAACTTCCGCTTCTTGGTAAAATGCCTATGCGTCAAAGCCGTTTTCTTTTTGTTACAATAGTGCAAAAATCCAATTTCTGTTTTTTTTTTAATTGTTTATTATAGAATAGCAAAGTAGCAAACATTAAAATAAACAGCTGCAAATAAATAGTAGTTAGAGTTTGAGGTTGAGAATGTCAACGGGACTAACCTAACACGCCAATAACTCTTTTGCCATACATACGTGTAGGTTTAGCAGTAATAAAATACGGTTTTTTCCTTAAATACTGCTAGCACTATTTAACGGTTCCAATAATTCCTTATTAAATATACAAAATTCCGAGCACTCTTCAAAAGACAGAGCAGTATCATTTTTTTGGTGCCATTACAGTGTACTAACGGTGATCAAGACATGGATCTCATTAATGTAAAGAATTTGCACAATAAAAGTAACATGGAAAATAATGAAGATTCAGAGGACATAAATTTAGAAAGGTAGAAAATAACCTGTCAAACAGCTTAGGAACCATTGACTGAATAGATACCTTTATAATTACAAATCTTATTTCTTTCGCTAATTTTATGAATGGGTGTTAAAAATCTTACCTTCCAATAACCAGGAAATTTGCCTGATGTCAAGCAAAGATTAAAAAAGTGATGCAGATGCTTACTTAAAGTACGCACATAGTTTATAAGAAAAACAGATAGGATACGATCAAGGTCAAAAGAGTTTCTGTTAGGAAGGCGTAAAATATCATTAAATCTATCCAATAAAGAAAAAGTCATGCAATTTAAATCCAGAATGTAATCAAACTTATAATCAGGAGCTTTGCTGATCCAGGTTTCCTACAGGTAGCTTTGAAATACCTTGTCTTCCATATGCATGCTATTGGGTTATGACCCAGACCTTCGTATTTTAGCGGAATAGAGAGTATTGTAAAAAATATCAATGCATTTATTAATATCTTGCTAATCAAAAGCAATATCCCAATTCATGCTAGCAATGTCATACTTAAAATCTAAATCACAATTAATCGAAGTACTTAATCGATCCTGTAACAAATTTTCAATAGCAAGTATGATAGTAGCATCAGACAAACTGGGGAAAAATAAATGGTACCAAACAAATTTGGCAAGTTATTCACTTGCTACAACTATAAAGCCCATTTGCAAACAATATAGACCAAACTGTTTCAACACACAGATTCGTCCATACTGCATTGGGCAGGTTAAAATTACCACAGAATAAAATATCGAAACTAGTAAGAACACTTGCAAGATCCATGAACGAAGAGGAAAATTCCTCATAAATTGACATATACATACCGATATAATCAGTGACTGCTCCAGCTTCGTTCGAATTAAAACCCATGATCATTGGCACTCGCTGGAAATTTCCCTCGGAATATTCCAGCCAGCTTCTGTTATTGGTAGTGAAAAATGCGCCTTCTATGTCAGGTTCGTATACTGGACCCCAAGGTAGGCCGGCCAGAAGATCATCTACTAAATAACTCTGAAAAAGTAGGTATAGAAAAAAATTTGGAAATAGTGCATAATTGGAAAGGAGTTTTAAGTAGTAAGTAGATCCATTCTCTCATATCCTTAGACACTGGGTGAAATGCTTAACAAAACCCAATTAATAGTTGTAAGAACTTCTAAGTAGATTCAAACTTGACAATACCCTAATATTCGTCAAGGAGGATAAAAGAGAAACAATAGTACTATTGAACGAAGTTTTAGCTACATACATATTAAAAAAAAAATAATAAAAAACTCACACAGATTAAAATTGAAATTTCAGATATTCTTCAGTGTTCCACTCGGAACTTGTGGCTAAATGTGCTCGATACAAGGCCATTAAAAAAAAAATATTCTTCAGTTGTGGAAGGATCTTTTATTTATCTGGCAAATTTGTTATAAAATTTAATTGCCCATACCCTGGTCCAGTTCACAGATTACACCTTTAAGGGCTTCAAAGTGCTCCCCGTCCGTCTTAACGAACATAAGATTTCCCAGAATACCATAGGCCAATCTACAGATTTCACTAAACCCAAGGCCTCCACACATAAATTTTATAAATAGTATGGGTCCAAGGACGAAGCCAATCTTAACAACACTCGCCTCTCGACGACACACCAAATACCAATAAATTGATTTTTCCTTTTATTTCATATATTTAGAAAAAATTAGGTTAGGGGAAGAATATTAAAAATAAGAAACGAGTTTAGAAGACGACAGATAAAGTCTTAGCTCCTGGTTTTATAAAAAAACCATTGTACCTCAAATATTGTATTTAAGAGTTATGGCGCTTAGATTAAATTAAATAAATAATATAAAATAATGAAAAATAAGTTTTTTGTATAGTGGTATATATTGAATTGAAAAAAGCCTTCGATACCGTAAACCTTAAACTACCCCCTAGAAAACCTGTACAAAATGGAACTTGCCATAAACTATTACTTTCATATACAAAAGGCAGAAAGTATTTTACTATGTTATATGGAAAAAGTGTTAAATAATGAGATCTAGATGTTGGTTTTAAGAACACTTAGGTGTCTGTATTGGGTCCTCTTGAGTATTTTTTATAAATTAAAAGTCTTAAATGTCTGCTGAAAAAATCCTCAATTCCTCTACCTTGATTGTACCCTGTTCTCGAGGTATGACTAGATCAACTTGACACTCTGTGGACAAAAGTTGTACCTATAAAAAACCTTTTCAGGAGTATTCCAGAGTTCACACAATCACAAGCACTAAAATCACGAAACACAACGCAAATGACCGGCTATCACGCTGTTTAATACCGCTTTCAGACAGTCGAAAAAAAATTTTTTTGCCTGTAAGAAAACTAAAATGAAGATATTTCTCTCAGGAATTTAAAAATCTTTTTTCTACATCTAATTTTTAACCATTTTCTAAGAATCATGTGAACGAACGCTGACCACTTCGCTTGAGTGCCGAATTCAGTGGCAGAATGCCAAGTGTATTTCTGGCCATTAGAGTTCTTTATGGAGCTGTCAAGGGTCGAAAAATAAAATCGTGACAAAAGAGTGTAAAACATAACAATGTAAAAAAACCGCTTTCTAAAAGAAGTAGAAAATGGTAATGTTTCTTACAGGACTACCGTAAGGAGAAGGAAAATAAGAAATATCTCTTCCAGGCAGTTGAAAAAACCTTTAACAGCCTGTAAGAAAATAAAAATGAGAATATATGTCCATGGACTGCCTGGAGGAGGACAAAAAATGAAGATATTTCTCTCAGGAAGTCGAAGAAAATCAAAAACAAACTTTACCTGTGTGTAAATATAGTCAAAAATTTTAATATTCTTCTCTTTTTGTTTAGTAAAAGCAACTGTTTTACGTGACAAGGAAAAATTTAAAATGTTGAAGAGCCCAAAAAACGTTTTAAAAACATGCAATGAACGAAGTCTTTAAAAATGTTGCAATAAAGAAAATGGGTATACCGAACAGGAGAGCTTCTTACTTTGAATGAAGAAAAAGTACATAGTCTTGCAGAACTAAGAGTTCATTCCGCCTGCTTATATCACCTTTTCTGAAGAATTACGAGCATGTAATGTAGTTGAAAGTCAAGATAAAGTGGAAGACCTGGATGTATGGAATAGCGAAAAAAAATGAATATAATGAAGAGTGGAATTAAAGCATGTTCCAATTATTAATCTACACAGGATCCTCTATTTTGTCATGATTATATTCTCCCCAGATTAATAGATCCCCAGATTAATGGTTGGTGCACTGGTTAAAGAATATTTCAGATTTCTCTTTCTATATCACTCCGAACTGCCCTATGTCAAAGCTTGGGTTCAAGCCTCGGGTCCTCCTAATGATGAATGCTTCTGTGCCTAAACATGTTGAAAGTTTTGAGCTAGTTCCTGTTTTTTCACACCCATAACCCAGAACTATGTTTATAATAAACGAGTGAAAAGAGACGCATATTTTTTCCTTATAAAAAAATACACTAACATAAGGTACATTTCCAGAGATTCTTTTCCAAGAAAATACTCTGCTACCGAGCATGAGGTGGTACTACTTTGGTTTAGTAAGTCAATTTAACCTACTTCTACGGTGACATTGTTCTCAGCCAATTTCAAACTTCTATAATCCACGGCTCGCAGTCTATTAATTAATGTTTCACTGGAAAAGGTGATGATCCCTAGTCTGAGGCCCACCCTTGAAGCCTTTTCCTCCGGACTCAGGGATAATGTCCAGTGGCATAGGCTTGAGCCGCTCTGCATTATGGCAGCCTTAAACAGACCTGAAAAACATTGTTTTTAATGTAATTTTTAGTAGTAGAAAGTGTTTATTTACCTTGGGTCTGATTGCTTTGAACCAAGTAAGATATGGAAGCAGCCCCGGCACTTTCGCCAAATATGGTGATATTATCAGGATCACCGCCGAAGTATTGGATATTATTTTTAACCCATTTTAGGGCCAACACCTGGTCTTTGAGGCCCCAGTTTCCGGAAGCGCTTGAATCGCTTGTACTAAATAGAACGTTTAATAAAAAAATAATAATTTATGTGGATAATTATTGAACCTTAAAAATCCAAAAACGCCTAGTCGATAATTGATGGCGGCCATAATGACGCCTTTTTCGAGAAAATAGTCCGGCGGGAATTCGCCGATCGAGTTGGAACCAGCTTGGAAGGTACCGCCGTGGATCCAAACCATTACAGGCAGATTTCCAGTGATCTGGAAATGGTGAAATATTCGTTATAGATTTTTTTAACGTAAGAATAACAGGAAATCCGCCATCTTGTTTCTAAAAAGGCGAGGTTTTTTAAACTAGACTAATTATTACAATTGGGGTTTGCTAAAATCTAAATTGTTTATACTGAAATAATATTTTATTCATATTAGCTCTAATGGACAATGAATCAATTATATTCTTATATACTATTAAATTTGGCGTTCGCTTGACTTCGGAAGTTAATGAGTAAGTCACATCAATGTCAATGAAAACAAAATGGCGGCGTAATCAGTGAAAGAAATGGCGAATACGTCATGAAATCTTAATTTTGTTTATAAAAGTCACTATCATGCCAAGGTTAATTAAAACAGGATGGCGGTTGTAAAGAAAACCGTTGACTTATTGTGCGGATTGTATAATAATTTCATAAAGTCGCACTACTGTCCTTGCAAGGCCAGCGAAAATAAGATTCCAAGCGATCCATGCTGTTGAAAATGGACTTTTGACTCATTGTTTCATATAAAAACTTAAATCAGTCCCACGCACGAACTTTATAAATATACCTGGATTGCTAATTCACTGAAAAGTAAAAGACCACTACTAGGTGGCCGCCATTTTGCGTGATTGTGTCCTTTCGATGTTGGTCACTCTGACAAATTTCAGTTGTGCCAATTGTAGGGAAACAAAACAATTAACGTTTTTGAGAGGTTATGTTTACAAATATATAAAATAGAATCACAATTCCGCGTCATCCTTCACTCAGTCAACACGTGGTCGTTCTATTCCTTTCCTATCCTTCGGACTCCTTTCCTAAACCCTTTCCTACCCCTTGCCGTTGGATATAACGTGCCTTTAAGAAGTAAATTTAGTGAAAGTATCAAGCCCACTTCCGCGTCATCCTGCACCCAGTCAACACGTGGTCGTTCTTTCCTTTCCTATCCTTAGGAACCCTTCCTAGACCCTTTCCTGCCCTTGACCTTTGCCAGTGGTAGCTGAACCTATTCACGCCGGTAGCCAGGCCGGATGCATCATAGGGGAGGCGTCCATATACCTATTATTCAATAATAGGTATATGGAGGCGTCACCGTGCATTTCAGTATTAAAAATTGTGAAAGTATCGATTCGGGGAACAGGGTACATACCCGCGACACTTTTCCCGAATTTCCAAATCGTGCTGGCAGATTGCCTCGTAGCAGAAGCCATTAAAACCACAAACCAACCAAAATAGAATCATTTAGTTAAGAATTTAAGACAGTTGCGTTAGATCTACGATTTTTCTTGTACTTCTAGAAACCTGTACTACTAGAATTTCATTAAAATTTATGAAAGAAAGTCATCCTCACCTAAAATGAGACAATGTTTCAATTAACATGGGATAGATACATGCACTTTAAAATACTTGTTTTATTATTCTGATAAACTTGAATCTTATAAATCCTAATGCCATGAAAATGATGATCTTCATTTAAAATTTTCCTTCTATCTACAGTGTTTCCGCATTAATAGGTACAACCACAGATAGACAATTCACAATAATTCGGTTTTGAGAAACAATGAACCAAATACGCTTAAATAAGGATGGTGATACATTATCCAGGTATTAAATAAGGAGGAAGCTGTATTTAGTTCGTGACAGGTCACACTTCATTACCGTTATTCAATATATTTTTTGTTGGCAACACTGAAAATATTCAGAGTGACCAACATCAAAAGGATAAAAATGGCATTTTTGGGTATCGTGGCCATATGCATTAGCAGTCCAGTTCGTGGTCCTACGAGATCAATGATGAATCTAACGACAATCGTATTAGAAACTGACAGCACAGGATATGTCTCCTATACAGAAAGCGAACAAATTCACCTCAATTGGGGAGCAATCTGAGACAGGTACGTTAGCAATTGAAATACCCAGTAATGTACATAAAAATGAAGTTAGTATTGGTGGCTATGTACTAGTTATGCACGAACATCAGCTCTATCCAGGTTAAGAGAAAAGAAGTCACAGATCGTGAAGTTTTAATCTCAGTGGCCCGTAAAACTAGATATGATTTGGTATTTCTATAATGATGCTATACAAAATATAGATATGCCGTGTCAAAATTCGTGAATTATATTAACTATATTTATTACGTTGTATTCCTTATTATATTTTGATTTACTCTATGCTTATATGGTCTGTGCTTAATTTGGTTTTTATTTATGTCACTCTTAAAATATACATTTCATTTCAGTTTCTTTAACAATTTCTCATATGTCTGGGTAAATTGACACCTATAGTTTGAAAATGATGTAAGAAACTTGACATTTCCAGGCTATCCAGGCCGCATCTGAAAAATTAAATGAGGCAGAAATTGCAAGAAATAGACTTTTGACATCCATTTCCAATTATTGGATTGGATGTCAAAAGTCTAAATATTGATTGGAGTCAAATTTACAATTTGACTCCAATCTCATTGAAAAACTAGAAAAAATTACTTCGACTGCCTGGAATAAGTTTAAAAATTACTTTCACTGTTGAGAACGCCTGCAAATGCCTGGAAGAAATAAAATAATTGCATACTTCCAGGCACTTAAACTCAATTTTCCATTTATTCCAGGCTCTAATTGTCTAGAAAACAAGTCGAAATGACTTCGACTGCCTGGGAGAACCCAAAAATTAACTTCGATAAAAAACGGTGTCTTATTCTGCAGAAATTCTAATAATTTCATAAAGTCTTTCTCGTGTCAATCATAACAAAAAAAAAGATGGCGGTCATATCAGTCATATTGATTCGTTGTGTAGGGTTTATAGTAATTTCATAAGGTCGCACTGTCATTCCAATGCTAACGAAAATAAGATGGCGACAAGGACTTATATAGGACGAAGCGTTAAGAAACATAGTCATGTTGTACGAATTTCTGCTAAGCATTTAACACGTTGTGGTCATCATTAAAATCAGGCAGGGAACCTCGTGGTCACGGGTGGACATTTCTTGTGTCGCTTGTCAGGACCAACATTTATTATTTAGTTTTGTCGATATTTTGGACTTGGTATGACCTTAGAGTAATTATTTTTGATAAATATTTTCTTATTATGGTATCTTTACTTGGTGGTCACTTGGTCCTAGAATGTAATTTTACATCTTGGGACCAAGTGTTCATCGAAAGGGTATACTGCTTTTTTTACCGTTTTTTTATTTTAATTTTATGTTTTGTTTAGGTTTTTGTTTTACAAATTATTTAAAAATGACTGGAAGACGCTTAACAGATGCCGAACTTGCCGCTGAATTAAAAAATTTGACTGATGAGGAAATAATAACAGGATTTTCGGACGATTCAATCAATGATCGAGATTTTGAGCCGGAGGAGAGCAGCTCTGATTCAGAATCTGATACTGAAGATGGAGGAAATAATTCGGATGATGTTGTTCCTTTAGCGAATCTTATAAATGGCCGGAGATGGAAGCCTGTAAATGGAGACCGTTTAACATTCGATACATTTCCGAACAATACAGGAGTAAATCCCGGCATAGCTGTTGAGTTAGCTGGAAAAGATCCTGTGGATTTTTTCATATATTTCATAAATGACGATATAATAAATCTGTTTGTTACGGAAACCAACAGATTTGCTTTACAAAAAATTATCGGCATTACAAACTTCGGCAATCAGACGGATAAAGAAAGAATTGCAAAGTGGGTTGATACCGATCCTTTGGAAATGCGTACATTTTTAGGAAGTATTATTTGGATGGGCTTACTTTAAGTACTACAACTAAGGGATTATTGGTCTAAGGGTCTCCTGTATCAAAATAATATTCCTAAAGTAATGAGCCGAAATAGATTCGAAAACATATTAAGCATGTTTCATACTTGTGATAACGAAAGTCCAAGAGATATGGAAGATAAGTGACGCCCTAAAGATGATCCAGTACAAGTTTCAAGAAGCATATGTTCCAGAAGATATTGTTTGTATCGATGAAAGGAAACAGGAGGAAACACCTGCATACGCTAGGGAAATCAGTTACCTCGCTATGTAGGGGATGCAATGAGGAGGACGAAACAACTCTTCACATACTGTGCTTCTGTGAAGCATTTAATCAAACCAGGGCAACATTCCTGGGGGAAGAGAAACCCTCACCAGAGGATATAAGAAATCTACCACTGGGCACAATCCTGGACTTCCTTGAAGCTACAGAATTGAACCTGTGGGACTAAACATATGGGACCCAATAGGACTGCTTCTTAGCAGACCGCAGTGTAGGGAGCCACAAGGCACCAGCGGTGGAGTTTTAGTGGGTATAGGACGAAACAGACCCCAAAAAAAAAAAAAAAAAAAAAAAAAGAAAAAAACAGGAGGATATACTTGGGCATTTAAAGTCTATACAGGCAAGGAGAAGATCGATGATATAGCAGTCTCAGAAAAAGTTGTAACTGAATTGATGGATGGCCTCTTAAATTCAGGAAGAACACTCTTTACGGACAATTGGTATACAAGTGTCTCGTTAGACGATAAAATGATAGAGCAGAGAAGACCCATCTCGTTGGAACGTTAAGAACCAATCGAAAAGGCAATCCTCCAGAAGTTACTCAAGCAACATTAAAAAAAAGAGATGTAATTGCAAGACAGAATGAAAGAAAAACAGTAGTACTAAAATGGAAAGACAAACGGGATGTGTTGATGCTTAGTACCAAACATGACGATTCAGTTACAACTTTTTTAAAAAAAGGGAAAATGTATACCAAACCAGCTGTTGTGTTAGACTACAACAAAAGGAAAACATTTATCGATCGCTCAGATCAGATGGCAGCCTATGCCTCCTACTGTCGCCGTACTGTAAAATGGTATAAACGTGTACTTTTTCATCTAATAACTGCTACGACAGTTGTAAATGCCTTACATGTATTTAACAAGGTAAATAACAAAAAAATGAATATAACCCGATTTAGATAATTTATTGCTTCGGCCCTAGTAGAATCTACTGATAATTTGGATATTTATTTATTTATTTATTTATTTATTACAAGTTCAGGTTGCGAACAGTACACAAGTACCAAAAAAGCATCCACTGTGTATATATAACAAACTTATGATAGGTTTACCAAACATTGTCTTAAATTTACATGTCACGTGTGTAGAACCAATCAAAAAGAAAAGGGAAATTTAGATGAATACACTAATGAGATTAAATAGAGCGTAAACTGTTACAAGTTCGGAATTAAATAAATAAAAATAATATTATTCTATCTTTTTTAAAAAATAGGTTTTTAATTGGCGTTTGTAGGATCCTATCGGCGTTCTAAAAATATCCGAATTCAGAAAATTGTTGTAAAAATTAAAAACATTTTGAATTCTAGAAAGTGGAGAGTTCTGTCCTACGTTGGTTCGATAAAAATCAGCTGCAAACAAGTCTCGGTTTCTTGCATTTTGCCTTGGTATCCGTATATTAATGTGAGATAGAAGATAATGTAAATCGACGTGACAATTTACTATTTTATAAAGCGTAAAAAGATCTGTGATATTTCTTCTGTATTCAAGGGTTAAAAATTTAAATTTGGCTCGTATAATGGTATAATTATGGTTGTATATTGGCATATTGGTCTTAAATCCTAGATATTTTAGAAACCTATTTTGTACCCGCTCTAGGCGCGTAATGTCTACATTGTACTTCGGATTCCATATTACTGAGGCAAAAGAAAGTTTACTGAGGACAAAAGCATTATATAAGGAGATAATTGAATTTGGGTTTTTAAAATCCGTTGAATTTCTTTTTATGAAACCAGTCATCTTATTGGACTCGCATATCACTCGCTCAATGTGAGATTTAAAAGTCCATTTTTCATCCAGGATTACTCCCAGATCTCTAATCTGTACAACTCGTTTCAGATTACTGCTATTTATAGAGTAAGGCGATATTATTTTGGTAATATTTTTTGTAAAAGAAATACAAAAGCACTTTGCAGAATTTAGAAAGAGACGATTTTTCTGACAGTTTTGTTCAAGGCGCAAAAGGTCTTGTTGGATTTTGAGGCAGTCATCCATGGTCTCGATTTTTAAGTAGATTTTCAAATCATCTGCAAAAAGTAATATTTTGCAGTGTTTAAAACATTTTTTTATTGAATTTATATATATTATAAAAAACAACGGACTCAGGTGACTGCCTTGCGGTACACCTGATGTTATGTCAAACCACTCGGATTTATGGCCATCAATAGTTACTCTACTTTTTCTTCCTGTATTATAGGAACAGGATAATCTAATTATTGCAGGATCAACATCGACTTCTTCAAGCCTTTGTATTAATATTTCAGGATCAATTTTGTCGAATGCTTTACTGAAGTCGGTATATATCACATCCACTTGACCTGTGTTATCTATTGTTTTAGTGACAAATTCTGAAAAGCATAGTAGATTTGTTTCAAGAGATCTTTTAGGGTAAAAACCATGCTGTTCTTGAATAATTCTATGTTTTACACTCGGAAAAATTGTGTCGTACATAATTTTTTCCAGGATTTTGCCAAAAATGCATAACTTGCTAATGGGCCGATAGTTTGTCACGTCTTCCCTATCACCATTTTTAAGATATGCCATTAGCTGCTCGCCCATCAACTTCTAGAGAGTCCCATTAAAGGAAGTGGAGGGTCAAAAGAGGGTGACTAGCGAGAGATGTAAAGTATGTTATACAAATATGTCAAGACAGCATAATTCAGCCTATGCCCGAAAAAATGCTAAAAAGGTGAACACTATTTGTCAGCAATGTCAACAACCAATGTGTATACCATGTTTTAATGACCATAAGTAAATTATTTTTGTGAAATGTTAATTTGGTTTAGAATGTTTTTTCAGTTACTTATTTTTTATATATTTTTTTGAATTTTTCACAAATATTATGACTTGTTTTGAGAATTGATAACTGTCATTCTGGGACCAAAGTTTATATTTTAAATGCTAAACATAAGCAAAACGTTCCCACCGATGAGCACGCGGTCTCCAAATATAATTCGAAGTGTGCCCACGGGTGGTCATATTGTCATAGCAACTAAAATCACTAATGACCACCGGTGATCACTTTGTCCCACTATAAAAAATTAAAATGTCCACTGGTGGGCACGTGGCGTTCAACGTGTTAAAGAAAAAATGCATTTCATTTAAACAAAAATACTTATAAAGGGTTAAAAATACAATAAAATAAACATGTTTTTATCATTAGCCTCCACATAAACCATTAGGCTAATATTACATAAGTGAAATTTGTGATAAAAGTAAATTATTCATTAAAAAAAAAACTTACGTTGGTCGTATAAACGTTAACGTGGAGGCAATCTTCAGATCCCAAAACGACGTTGTTTGTTAAGGCTATCGTTCCAGCCAACTGAGTGCAAATATCCCTCTCGTAAGTCGCATTAAATGTGCCATTCCAGGCATCGTTTTCAACTGGAGCCTAAAAGAAAAAAGCCACTTTTTCCATGACAGATAGCTCGAAAATTAAATTAAATCTGAAAAGTTCATAGGGTGTCCCATTTGAATCCAAAATGATTCTCCTTGAGACACCTTATATATATGTATGTAATTTAATTACTTGCTGAAATTCATAGGCATGTTTACGATGTGAATGTAATTGAATCATTGAATTGAACATTTAAGGTTACTTACTGCAAACCTGAGATTTCCTGTAGGAGGTTTGGCGTATGGAATTCCCCGAAAACTATAAAAAGTGAGATTTTCATTCGCGGTATAGTTTACCGCCCCCAAGATCTCTCCATCGGGAATCGTAACTGTGGGGCCTTCCTCCTATATTATTCAATAAAAATATATTTAATTAATAATAACTTAGTGTATTGTTTGCAGTAAAATCGACACGCACCTGCGCCCCGACATTTGCTGCAACTAAACCAATAAGCAACACCCGGCAAACTTTCGGGGTAAACATTGTACGTGCGACAGTAACGACTTTTTAAAATAAAAAATTCTCCCCGAGTTTACGCGCTTAAATACATTATGGCGGGTATATATATCATGGTTTTTAATAAATATCATATAATCGCTTCGATAAAGAAATTGGCAGTAAACTTGTAGCGTAAATATGTAAACAAAAAAAAATGTTAAAATGGTTTAGAAATTTACATAGACAATACGTGAAAATATCCGTGGGTAAATGTTTGTTAAAGACAAACGCATGTTGATTCAGAAATATGTTAATGCAAAAATATATTTATGTATCAAGATGTATTTTTCTATTAAGAAAATCATCTGTTTGCTTTAGTTTTTATAACGTAATTAATTAAGAAATAAGCCTAATGGAACAGATAACAACATTGTTATAAATTATAAAGGGAATTTTTTTCGCAGACAATCTTATCCTTTAACAAACTTATTGCGCTACATGAATATCAACAACCAAAGATTTCTTGATTAGGGGGGATTATTTCGGGGAAACTTTCATACAATATATATCAATAATTTAAATTAACGACCTATTTCCGGTATAACCAAAAATGTCACAAAATTTTAAAAGTAGGTTATGTGTTGTGCAGTCATTTTATTACATTACTCTTGGATTTTTTATAACTGATTCACTTTACAAAGTGTTTAGTTGAGTTTCGATAATACAGGGACGTGTGAATCCTCGGTTGATTTTACGACGAAAATTATATCAGCATATATACAGTGGACCACAAAAGTGATGGTACAATAGATAAATTTTATTTATAATTTTTATATGAAATAAAAATCAATTTTTACTTTTATGTATTTATTTTTTCCAATGCCCAACATCATAACATAAACCTATTTGCATAATATATCTAACACACAATAAACAAAGAAATAAAATAAAATTTTCTATAAAAATTTAATCCACAAAAGTCAAGGTACTCTTAATTTGTGTAAATCAAAATATGCAAGTATCTTTTAAATTTATTGTTATTTTGTTATTTGCTAATAAGAACATTCCTCTAATACTATTCTGGCATTCGTTTTCAGTATTCACTAGAATATTTCTTCTTAACTTTGACTGGTAAATAGAGTGATAATCATGGGAAGAACCGAATTAAGTGTCAGTGAGCGGAAAATTATTATTAATTTGCATAGAGAGGGAAAATCATACACCAAAATTGCAGAAGTGATTAAAAGAAGCAGGTACACTATACAAAAAGTAGTAAATCGTTTTCAAAATGAAAACAGAATTGAAAATAAAACGCGAACAGGACGTCCTCGGAAGCTGTCAGAGCGCGAATCCCGGTAGCATGGAGGTAAGTAACACGCGTTCTGTAGAATAAGTTAGTTGTAAGCTCAGTATTGTAAGACGAATTTATGTGGGTTAAATAATATATATATATATATATATATATATATATATTTATATATATATATATATAATTATGAAATGGATTATGAAATGGACCACTATAAAATTTAGTTTCTTTTATCGCTTTTAGAAAAGTCGGTAAAAAAAAGGATAACCATTTAAAAAAAAAGTTTATTAACAAAATGAAATTGAATGTATAATAATAATCATAAAAAAGGAAATAGTTAATTCGTTATTTTTCTGTCACCTAGTCCTTTATTGTTTTCGACACATTTGCCAAGCGAATGTGGTGCAACTGGCTTTTTCTTTCCCCATTTACCTTTACCTCCTTGGAATCTTCTTTTTCCTAAAGAAAATAAGAATTAGTATAATACCTCATAACATATTTTTCAGATTTTTAATAGCCATACTCACTGTAGCCATATCTGAATATTTCGAATGTCTTCTTGCTATGGCTGTAGGCTGCACTGATATTTTTTTCCCTTTCTAGTTGTTGGTGGATGACTTGGCTTATATATTGTGTTTTTAAAAGAAGTATGCAATAAACTTAATAGTTGAAGTGGCGTTTTGGCATTCGAGTGGCAATTTTTCATTAATGCTTCTATAGCCGGTTGAAAGTGTTGTGGATCGTCTTCCAAATTCTTTAGTAGTGTGTTTTTGAATTGATCAATAAATTCTTTTAATTTCTCCCCTGTTTCTCTTGCATCAAAACCATCCTCAATATCCACTTTTAGTTTCATATAACACTTTTAGTAGTAGATTCTATTGAATGTGGTTGTTGATTGCTTGGTGCAGCTTCAGAAGTATCCAGACAAGGTTCTTCTAACAAAGGAACAAAAAAAATTGGTGGTGCGTCATTTCCCGTAGCTATATTATATAGCTATATAATGTAGCTATATAATATTTCTTTGCTTCAAAGGGTTAGTGTATTATATGCAGATTCAAGTTTAAATACATCGATGATTGCTGATTGATGTTTACAGATCTTTCTCGAGTTGCCAACCGGACATGGACAGATGCCGATACTCATATCCACAAAATAACTTAGAGTGGGATCAGAATTACTTTTAACTACATATTGAAAGTTGCCAGGTACTACTTCAGTAATGTTTTCTTTATTTACATCCTTGCAATCTGGCAATAACTTTAACATTTTTGTTTGATCAAGTTTTCCCATTATGACATCTAATATCCTTTGTATATAATACCTACTAATGCTAATCGTTATAAAATCTACTAGTTGGGTAAGACTATAAGCCTTTGTTCTTTCAAGAGGTATATCTTTAAACAGCCGAAACATTATTTCAACATTGTTCGTATTAGTGCCCCGAGTCATGAGATTTTTGCCGTAAAAAAGACACCATGACTCCTTTCGCGCCAAATAGTTTTCAATATATTTATTAAATTTTGAATAATTTTGGAAAAATTTTATAAAGACTTTAATATTTTCTTGTACATCTTCTTCTTTGGATGACATTAAAACTGCCTTGAACATATTATATAAGGTATGGCGGTGGTCTTTTTCGACGCCATTATGCGCGCTCAAAAGCTCAAGCGCAAAAAGCGCTTTTTCTTATTACTTTCAGAAATTTTTCTTCCACCTCTGGTGTGAAAATGGCAATTATAAATTCGTTTAAAGACATTAAATCGTGCTAATGAAGGAGGCGTTTCAATTGTCATCATTAAAATTAATAAATAATTACATAATGTGTAAACAAAATTTAAATTAGCTTAATCACTCGGTATCTTTGTGGTAGTTGACATTTCGACTAGGAAAATTTGACTTAATATTAATATTTTTTATATAGAGCCGACTGTCAAATTATTTAATTATGGGACAATACTTATGCTTTTTCCAAAATGTTTTTAATATACACCATATAGAAATATTTCCTAAATATTTCAATTTCGCAGTGGCACAAAAACGTTATGAACGATGACAAAATATAAAAGAAGGCCCTGGGATCTATGTTGCTTGAACCATTTAAACTAAATGACATAAATCGTAAACAAGTCTAAAAACTCCTTGATTAAATGGGTATTAAAATAATGCTTAGAACGACAAAATCAATGACGACTCAATAATTATCAAACTTTTCTTTGTCGGCAAATTAGTCCGACAAAGAGCTGACAAGGACAACTCAAATATGTATGGGACAACAATAAGTCTAATTTTTAAGTCTTAAGAGTAAACTTAATTATTATTAATGCTACTTACATCTACTTCTCCTTTATTCTTTAATCTGCAACGCAACAAATTATTTTGTTCTAAATAACAATACCCATCTGGTAAGCACGACAAATCCATGATTAATAAAATCAGACATTACAATAAAATATGCTACCTTTGTAAAATCACGAAGACAAATAATGACTGCATTTTCCATGTTGAATCAGCCATTTTTCGCAGTAAAAAGTCTAATGCAAAGTAGCACTCGATATCGCCAGTAAATTGGCCAGCCCGCGTGTTACATTCAAAAATGCGAACGGTCTCCCGAATGGCGATGCCGCGTGTTACTTACCTCTATGCATCCCGGTACATATTAAATGAAATTAAGAAGGACCCAAAGAAAAGTGCCATACAAATATCATCAGAGTTAAGAGAAATGTTTGGAGTATCTGTTCATGAAAAAACTGTTCGCCGGAAACTTCACCAGGGTGGATACAAATAGTGCACACCTGTAGTGCACGTAAGAAGCCCCATGTTAGCGATATTAATAGAAAAAAGAGACTGGAATTCGCTGAAAAGTACAAGTCTATTGAACTTGATTTCTGGGATAAAGTTATCTGGTCAGATGAAAGTAAATTTAACATTTTTGGGTCCGATGGTCGTGTCAAGGTGTGGAGGAAACCCGGTGAAGCTCTTAATCCGAAAGATACAATCAAAACAGTGAAACATGGAGGAGGTGGAGTAATGGTTTGGGGTTGCATGGCAACTTCAGGTGTAGGAAATATTGTTTTTATCGACGAAACAATGGATCAAAAAGTATACTTAAATATTTTAAAAGAAAATTTACGTGCCAGTGCTGAAAAATTAGGGTTGCATGAGAACTATTACTTTCAACAGGATAACGACCCTAAGCACAAAGCTTATACAGTACGTCAGTGGTTGGTTTTTAATACTCCCCATCTGCTGGAAACTCCTCCCCAAAGTCCCGATCTTAATCCTATAGAACATTTATGGGATGTTTTGGGGAGAAAAATTCGGCAACATGTGATTCATAATAAATCAGACTTAAAACAGGTAATTTTAGAAGAGTGGCCAAAAATATCCAACGATGTGACGAAAAAACTAGTTCATTCAATGCCAAATCGCTTAAAAAAGGTTATTAAACTGAAGGGTTTTCCCGCGCGTTATTGACAGAACTTTATTAGCCCATAGTCTGAAATGTACCTTGACTTTTGTGGATTAAATTTTTGTAAGAAATTTTATTTTATTTTTTTATTTGTTGTGTATGTTAGATATATTATGGAAATAGGTTTATGTTATGATGTAGGGCATTAGAAAAAATAAATACATAAAAGTAAAAATTGATTTTTATTTCATAAAAAAATTATAAATAAAATTTGTATTGTAATTCTCTATTGTACCATGACTTTTCTGGACCACTGTATAACCTCTAAACCTCTTAATTTTTGAGCTAGAAAAGAAGAACCTAAGGTGAGCTTCTTATCACTCTAAGATATTAAAAAAAGAAAAAAAATAATTGGCACCCTCACATCTCTAACGTGACATGTTCCAAAGTGGTTTGACAAAATGGCACCCGTCCGCCATCTTGTTAAAATAAGTTAAATGTGCTCTATTATAAAATATTATTGAACTAAATAATTAATTTTTTATATATATTTATCCTGCATAATTTTATCGTTCAATAGGGAATTTATTACGAGAATTAAACAAATATTAAAATTGCAGAAAAGCATGTTTGCATATCAATGCCGTAAAAATAATCTTAATGGTTTTTTCGGCACTTTTCTATGACGCTAATGGCATTAAAATGCATAAATAATAAAAGGTTTTGTGTTAATTTTGTTGTGTTTTTTACGCCTGGTTGTAAAGTCACGCGTAAATATGTATTTTTTGGCTAGAACATTTTTAAAATTCATAAATATCTATACTAGTTTTTTTAAGCACTAATATTATCACTGTACTTACGTACGGTGTTGAAACAGTTTTACATAAAACCATTTAATTGATTATATAGTTGACGGAAAATTTGTACTTACAAGTATATATTAGGCGATATTTATGATGAGCATATGGTTATTTATTAAATAAGCGCAAATAAAAAAAAAAACTTTATTTTACTTTTAATTCTATTGATAGGACTACAGAAACTAATACAGGGTGTCATTGAAATGGTGTAAAAAAATTCGGGGGGTGATAGTACTCCTAAAAATTTTAAAAAAATTTCCTATAACTATAGGGCGGAAAATGCATATTAAGGGAGTTAGGGGCACTGAAAGGGTAAATTTAAAAAACGGTTTTTTGAAATTGTAGGCTTAAAAAACGAGATAAAATTTCGAAAAAAAATCCTCTGCCATAAATTTTGACCCAAAATCAAATGGTGATACTGAAAAATAATTTGGAAAATCGGAAAGGGTAGTTTTTGCAAGGGTAGGGGGTTAATTCGTGAATAACTTTTTTTAGGTTATTTTTTTCGCAACGTGGGTTCATTTTTTAAAAACTACATACTTTTTCCTACAAAAAAGGTACTCTTGTTGCACATCGCCCAGAACGATGGTTTTCGAGAAAATTGAAGGCAAAAAGTTTGCTCTGAAGGGCTGCTAACTGGTTAAACAACATAAACCTATGAAAATTATGGGGTTTCAAAAGTAAACACGTAGTTATTAAATAATTAATTGAAAAATCTAAATTTTATGATTTTTAAAACATCTTATTGCTTTAAAAAACGAAATAAACCAATTACCAAAATTCCTTATTAAAATAATGCATTTCTTAATTCATTCATAGTAAATGTTCAAAGTGACCACCATTCATTTCAATGCAGACATCTGCTCTTCTTCTCCATGATCTGCGTACCCTGTGGAATATCCCTGGGGTTGTACGAATTTGATTGGAACAGTCGATAATGCGTTGACGTAGTTGCTCTTCAGTATTAATCGGCACTGAGTAAACCAAAGTTTTCAAGTGGCCCCAGAAGTAGAAATCTAATGGATTAAGATCTGGTGATCTTGCTGGCCAAGCTTGTGGACCACCACGTCCTATCCAACGCCTCTCAAAAACTTGGTTTAAATGATTCCTCACCGCTAGCGGAAAATGAGCTGGTGCACCATCATGCATAAAATACGTGATCTGCCTCTGTGCTATGGGAACTTCCTCCAAAAGTGCTGGTAGATCATGTATTAGAAAATTAAGGTAACTTTGACCATTTAGCCTAAAATGTTTATTATTATAAATAACAAGCGACTTTTCAAAAGGTGTCAAATTAATCTCGGGTGTAGAAAAAATGGTCCAATAAGTCTATCGCCAAGAATTCCCGCCCAAACATTAACTGAGAATCGAATTTGGTGTCGACTTTCCACAACAGCATGAGGGTTCTCATCGGACCAGTGATGTGTATTATGGTAATTGAAAATTCCATTTCTTGTAAACCCAGCTTCATCCGTGCATAAAATATTTGCCAAAAAAAGGGGTTCTTGTACCTGTTTTCTTAATAACCAACGACATGACTCGAGCGGGATAGTCTGCCGGAGCAAGAGGTGTAAACTAGGCTAATGAATCAAATAAGTATGCATTTAATAAGGAATTTTGGTAATTGGTTTATTTCGTTTTTTTAAAGCAATACGATGTTTTAAAAATCATGAAATTTAGATTTTTCAATTAATTATTTAATAACTACTTGTTTACTTTTGAAACCCCATAACTTTCATAAGTTTATGTTGTTTAACCAGTTAGCAGCCCATCAGAGCAAACTTTTTGCCTTCAATTTTCTCGAAAACCATCGTTCTGGGCGATGTGCAACAAGAGTACCTTTTTTGTAGGAAAAAGTATGTAGTTTTTAAAAAATGAACCCACGTTGCGAAGAAAATAACCTAAAAAAAGTTATTCACGAATTAACCCCCTACCCTTGCAAAAACTACCCTTTCCGATTTTCCAAATTATTTTTCAGTATCACCATTTGATTTTGGGTCAAAATTTATGGCAGAGGATTTTTTTTCGAAATTTTATCTCGTTTTTTAAGCCTACAATTTCAAAAAACCGTTTTTTAAATTTACCCTTTCAGTGCCCCTAACTCCCTTAATATGCATTTTCCACCCTATAGTTATAGGAACTTTTTTTAAAATTTTTAGGACTATCACCCCCCGAATTTTTTTACACCATTTCAATGACACCCTGTATAGTGTAGCCTCGGATAATATTTAAATATTCGGTATAATTATATTAATAATAACATGCTACTTACAATAAATGGCCGTTAAAAGAAATGTACTAACCTCACTACTTCGCCTGGATGTCTCCTTGGCAACACCGGTACATCCTGGAATTAATATGACTTTGACGTTTAAAACGTCAAATCAACTGTCTTTTAACACTGTCACCAACAGAAACCAAAAATTGATTTTTTTTCTATTGCTTGTTTTCTCTTGCTTCATGCTCAATAAGTTATTACAAAAACAGTTTAATTAATAAATAGGACAATTTGATTAAAAAAACTGCATTTATATATTAGGCAAGTAATCGAATTAACATAAACAATCGGGACGTGTTAACGTTTAGAGCGGATACATTGGTAAGCCTGAGTCACGTGACGTAAACTAACCAACCGGGTGAGCGTATTGCCAAGACGTGGCATCTGTGCGAAATCTCTTCCACGTCCGCCATATTGACATTCGACAATTTTTGGGTGGATTGGTGAATGTTCAGCGTTTTTATTAGGAAAAGTTCAGTTTTTTTATAAAAAGGTACAGTTGGTTTGGTTCCTTACGTTTTGTGTTAACAGTGCAACAGTTTTCCTATCGTGCAACCTTTTATTATTTCTATAAATTCGGTTTTTGTGCTCCTTGGGAGGTGGTTGAGGTGACAAGTCCATATCGGCTTTTACCACATTCTTGTTTTCCGCCTTACTGATGGACAACTGATTAATTTCATACATTTACCTTAACATTCTTAAATTCTGCCTTTTTATCTGTTTCCGGGCATGAAAAATGTGTGCAAAATAAATCAATATGTCAAACACTGCAAGATTAATAACCTTATTTTAAGTCCATCTTTGTTCTAAATATAACAGTAGTAATTAATGCGTAATTTCTTAAAGCGTATCTTAAGTTTATGTCTTTATTTTAGGTCTGGTATTAACGTTCACAATGGGTAATGTGTTTGCTAATTTATTTAAAGGCCTCTTCGGCAAAAAAGAGATGCGAATACTGATGGTCGGGTTGGACGCTGCTGGTAAAACCACAATTTTATATAAACTTAAATTAGGTGAAATTGTAACTACGATCCCCACTATTGGTAAGTAAAAAAACCAAATAACATTTAAAGGAAAAGTATTTTCATGCAACTGTCATAAAAGTTTACAAGTTGTCCTTATGAGTCATAATTTTTGTTTAATGGAATTATGACCTCTCTTAGTGGATGATATTAAGGTATCTCAACTGAAACTAAGTTCCAAATTCAAATAGTACATATCTCTGCTTTCTAGAGGCTTACAAAGTTGAATTACATTATATGAGTGTATCACCTTGGGTGATTAATTTCTTAAATCTAACATGTTGATAGTTGTAAAAGTTACATAGCAATCACATTAAAATACTCAAGGATACACTTTGTAAATATAGCTGTATATTATTCATGAATATTTGTATTATAATTTGAACATTTTTTAGGATTTAATGTTGAGACTGTAGAATATAAGAACATCAGCTTTACTGTATGGGATGTAGGTGGTCAAGACAAAATTAGACCTTTATGGAGACATTACTTCCAGAACACACAGGTAAGAAGAACTGTTTGTATTTCAAAAGTTAACAATTCTGCACTATTTTGTATACCTTTGATTAACTATCATATTAGACTCTATGTGTTAAGTTCAGACTGTAGTGTTTCTTCCATTTAGAATTAATAGTTTAAATTCTAGCATTCGGTATTCAAAAAATACACAGCCATCTCCCTTCGTCTAATAAGTTATGGAGTTCATTGCTTTGACTGTAGCAAGTTGCAATACTTTATATGCCTTATTAATTATATAATTGTAGTGAATTTTTCTGCAATAGAACCTCCAAATCTTTAAATTCATCTCATCTTTGTGCTAAATTGTTAACATAATAATAATCCCTAACATTTACATTGATCTTTCAAGAAAAAGAAATGACACAATGAATTAAGCACTTAATTAATTACTCTAATAAATTACTTGACTTTACTCTCCTGATATTAGACATGTATTTACTTTTTCAATGTTGGATGTGTTGCCTATGTTACTAAAAAAAAAAGTACTTAAACAAACTATCTATATAAATACTACAAAGACTCTGCATCACCTATTTACTTTCTAAATAATGGACCTAAAATTGTCAACAAAAATATCACACCATTTATGTAAATTATTATTTATATAATTCTGACACATTATATTAATAAGGAAATGAAACAAAATATTAGTCCTAGCGAGATTTACATAAAATAATCGAAAATGCATAGAGTTTATTCTTGGTACTTGAAAATTTAATCCAGCCTAAAGGGGGGGACAGTCAATCTTGTTATGTTAGGTTATATACAGTTATGGTCATATAAATAGCACACTTTTTTAAATTGCGATAAAAAATATTAAATACCATTTTCTATTTTTTTTATAATATATTTAGCTTAGATGTTCTACAAAGAGTTGTATTTAATTAAAATTAAAAGAGTATTTTAAATATATAAGAAACATAACAAAAAAACTAAAGAAATGCTGGCCATTTAAATAGCACACTTAAAAAATATTTACTTTCACCAAAACCAATTTAATATTTTGTTGGGTATCCTTTATTTTTTATAACTTCACTTAATCGCTTGGGTATTGACTCCACCAATTTTGCACACACGCTTGCCGGAATACTGTTCCAAGCCTCTTGGAAGTTTTGCCATAGTTCATCCAGATTTGAGGGATTTAATACCTTAATTTTGGTTTTAATGTGATCCCACAAATTTTCCAGAGGGTTCAGGTCTGGGCTTTGTGGCGGCCATTCCAAAACATCTACCACATTTTTAGTAAACCATCGTTTTATTGATTTTACAGAATGTTTTGGATCATTATCGTGCATGAACTTACATGTAATTGGCATAAAATGCTCCATGTATGGTTCCATAACATTCTGCAAAATCTCCCTATACTTGTATTGGTCCATTATTCCCTCTATACGACGAATAGGTCCAACACCATGCCATGACATTGCTCCCCATATCATAATTGATCCTCCTCCATGCTTAACAGTTTTAATTGTGTACCTAGGGTTTAAGGCATGATTGGGAGGACGTCTAACATAGCATTTTCTATCATTTCCAAATCTATTAATCTTGGTTTCATCGCTCCATAATATGGTTTTCCAAAAATTAATGTTCTTATTTATATGTTGTTTAGCAAATGCCAATCTTTTTTTAATATTTCTTTTTGAAACAAGTGGTTTTTTCCTAGCTACACAACCTTTGAGATCTTTTTCACATAATCTTCTTCTTATTGTTCTTGCAGAAATATTGACGCCCATATTGGTCTGCTATTTCACGTTTTATTTGGGCGGAACTTAAAAATGGATTACCCTTGCTTATTCTAATAATAATTTTATCCTTTTCAGTATCAATTTTTGTGATCAATTTTATACCATCCGCAAACAGTAAACTCTGACAAGACAGTAATTTGGCAACATCATTTATAAACAAGGTCCTTATTTATCACCACATAGATTTAAACATTCTAAAATTAGTAGCTAATTTAACTAAAATCAGTGAATGTTTGAATGAGAAAAAAAAAATCTATAACCTTATTAAGGATTCCGCCAGTAAAATAAAAACATTTATTGGATATGCTTACTTATAGTACTTTACCTGAATGTAATTAGCTTCTAGTTTGGTTTAATAATTTACAACTAGGATTAGTTGTAACTTTGGGACTGAACAGTGGCAGGTTGTCTGCGGCAGTGTTCTGTGATCTGACCGAGGCCTTTGATTGCGTTGATCACGGAACACTGCTGTGGA
Organism: Anthonomus grandis grandis; assembly: GCF_022605725.1. Lineage (NCBI taxonomy): Eukaryota > Metazoa > Arthropoda > Insecta > Coleoptera > Curculionidae > Anthonomus > Anthonomus grandis. The sequence goes on along the minus strand of NC_065556.1, from coordinate 29,752,884 downwards.
AGCTTGAGCATTATGGTTTTTGGAGGCCGGCTCTGCAATGGCTCGCATCTTATTTGAAGGATAGGTATCAAAGTGTTTCCTCAGGTGGTTTCTCCTCAAAACAGCAGCCTGTTTCACATGGTGTCCGACAGGGATCAGTGTTGGGTCCCATTTTGTTTCTGATATATATATAAATGATATGGCAAACCTTGATATACAAGGTATATTTATTCAATTTGCATAAATAATACAATAAATAGGGATTTAGCCAAAATTAAAAAATGGGTAAATAAGTTCTTGACAACAAATTGAAGTTTGAAAGTTATATCAGATCATTGTGCAGCAAGTGGGTGTCTTATTGTTATGCCTTTAAAAATCATAGCAAGAGAATTAGAGTTTGGTAAGGGCCAGGAATGCCTATTTTGCACCAATTGAGTCATATCTGAAGTTGTGTTTTTGGGGTGCGTGTGCCAATCAATTACTTATGAGTGTTTTTATCTTGCAAAAGAGGGCTATCAGATATATTTGCAAAATAGGTATAAGAGTTTCATATAGAGAACTTTTTATTACTCACAAAGTCCTCACATTGCCTTCTTTATTTATACTGGAAACGGTGTGCTTAATTCACAAAAAGTACAGAGATCTCAATGTTGTTGGAGATATAGGAGATATTGGCACCATTATAGCAGCAGAAGGGCTAATGATGTGATTTTGCCTGTACCATCAAACTCATTAATAAAAAGGTCATTTATATTTGATGGTAAAAAAATGTTTTATCATCTTCCAGCGGATATTAAGGAAGTGCAAAGTAATAGAGTCTTTAGGAAAAGGGTTAAAAAATTGTTGGTCAAAACAAACCACCGAGAAGCGACAAAACCCGCATTTACCGTTGATTTTCTGGGGTCCAATTTTGGTGCCCTTGAGCGGGCTTAAATGACTAGCGCTACATATAAAGTAACGGAGAAAAATCGTTTTGGCAATTTAATAGTTCCGTACACGGAGAGAAATACGACAATTAATAGATTAAAAATTTTATTGGGAATTTGAAATGAAAACTATTACATTATTTTACTGTTGGTATAGTGAAGTTACCTAAACTATACCGGGTGACACAGGAAAAAGGGAACACGCAACAACTTTTTTATTTTTCAAGATAAACAAATGTATGAAAAAATATACTGGGTGTCCCATTTAAAATAAAAAAGTTCTTGTCATTTCCGGTTCAACCGGAAGTGATAAAAAAACAATTGAATACGTCAAAATATGCCTTTATAACCATTTTATTAACATACCAAATTTCATTTGTTTATCTTGAAAAATAAAAAAGTTATTGCGTTTTCCCTTTTTCCTGTGTCACCCGGTATAGTGCCAACTATAAAAATTACCATTTAGGATAAATAATGAAAAAACAAAAAATCTTCTAAAAAAACTTTCATTTTTTGAGGAAATTATATTGGCTCATTGTATAATGAAACACAAAAATACATTGGCAATAATTAAATTAAACCTAGGTACATTTATACATTCCGCAAAATTTTTAGTTTTCAAACATTTTTATCTTTATTTGTTTTTAAGACTCTATTATTATATTTAATGGTGTAAAATATTTTCAATATTTTCAACCTATTTTCAACCATAAAAAATTTTAAGATAAAGGTTTTTGGAAAATGTGCACAAGGGTATTCATAATTAATAGTTTTCATTATGTTAAATAAATTGTTAGTTATTCCCTGGTTTATGCACATTTTCTCAAAATTACAATTGAATATTTCCTTTAATTTAAATATATATTATGAAATAAACCCTTCTGGCGGAGATTGTAAGCCACCAAAGTTACATATACTGGAATTATAAGCCTTAAAATGAAGAAATAATCTATTTATATCAATTTCATCACACATTTTGCCGAAATTGGTGCAGGTATCACAGTTAATATGAACTTCAAGTGCTCTTTTCATAATATAGCAACAAACATACCGAAAGGCATTTTCTGTGGGAATATGGTCGGCCTTATAACCAGAGAAAAACAAACCACCTGAACCACCAAAAAAACCACCACACGTGGTTTGTTTTTCTCTGATATTACCGGACTAACCGACGGCTGGCAGGGGACCGGCAATAAGACAGGTATACCAAATAAGCTCGCACATGCGTAAGAAAAATCGGTCCCGGCTTTGTCCCTTCTCGGTGTTTTGTTTTTCTCTGGCAAGAGTCTACTATGAAGTAAATGACTTCTTTTTAGAAATGTGTATGTAGTACTTAAGTTTTGCTGTAAGACTTTTTCTTTTTTGAGCATTGTTTTTTTTTTTTTTTTTTTGTTTGTACCTATATATGGTAGTGCCATTCTTCCCATACAGCTTTGTCGACCAGTTTATCTCTTATAACAATAAAGCATATTTTGATAGTTATATATTGTGCAAATAAATGGTCGATCTTTATTTTCCAGGGACTAATTTTCGTAGTAGATAGCAACGACAGGGAACGTATCGGGGAGGCGAAAGACGAACTGATGCGCATGCTGGCCGAGGACGAATTGAGGGATGCCGTGTTGTTGATCTTCGCGAACAAACAGGATCTACCGAACGCGATGAACGCGGCGGAAATCACCGACAAACTCGGGCTGCACTCGCTCAGGAACCGGAACTGGTACATCCAGGCGACCTGCGCGACCAGCGGCGACGGCTTATACGAGGGTCTCGACTGGCTCTCCAATCAGCTGAAGAACACCAACCGTTAAAGGTGTGCGCGCACGTTGCCCTGTGATCGGTTAAGTACTGGACTACTACTATTCAGTGTTTCTTTTTAAAACAACAAAAAAATAAATTCATAAAAATAATGATTAAATAAATGACCATATGTTGCAAATATGACTTTCCGGTATGTATTGTTTGGTTTCGTACCAGTTTCATTGACGAGCCTAATTCATTCACCAATCGGCACCCTCGAAAGTGAAAACCCACTTTTCTTTTTTGTTAATGTTAATTTATTCACTGCGTCGCCAATTTATTTTGTATAATAATATATAGTAATTTTTTTTTTTGTACTGGGTGTTCTGTACAGTAGTTTGAATATAACCACCTAAATGATAGAGAGCGTTATTTTTGTAACATATGGTAGGGCCCTCTTCGGGGTCTCTAGAACGTTTTTTCAATCGGTTGAAGCCTTTTATATTAATTTTTATTACGTTTAAATCCATAATAATAATAATAATAATAATTCTGTCAGTGGAAGCGGTTTTATTCTTCTTTTTTTTTGTTTGTTCGTTTGTTTGATCCGACAAATCGTGGATATAATGATGAGGAATTATATTTATTAGAGCGACAGATTCGTTTCGTGGACATTCCCGTTTTGTCAAAAACTGTATTATCAAATAAATTTATACTATTAACTTATTTGTCTATAATTTAAATACATACGTGTTAAGTTGTGTTCGGGTATTGGTTCGGGCCTTTTTTGTATTCCAATTTTTCTTTTTAGATCTGCTTAAACTTGACTATTCGAAGATCGTTTTGTTGTTGGATTTGTGTCTCAACGACTTTTACTTTACAGTTTTTTAGTTTCACTTCCAGCTTTAATGTTTTGTATGATAAGCTACTGTATTTGAATATATAATAAGAGATTATAAGGATGTAGATTTGCGTAATTTTGTGTATTTTTCAAACATCCTAGTAAATTGGACCAGTTTATTCAATTTAGATATTCACTATCTATGTGGAATTTGTCAATCCTTTTTTTGTTATATTTAATTCAGTAAAAGTCCAACAATTCTTTAAATCGGATCTACTTTATTGTTTAAAAACAGGACTATCATTACAATAAGAAGCACATATGTACAGTATATCTGCAAAAGGTTGGGAAATCTTGAAACTGGGCATACAGATACAGGGTGTCAAAGTTCAAAATCATTTCAGATTTTGGCATAAAGTTCGATATAAGAAGATTTTCTATTATGAGAAACAAGACTTACGTATAGCACTATAAGGCATGGGACAAAATAAAAATTACAATCTCAAATTTGCAAAAAATACAATTACAATTGTACAGTAGAAACTCGTGGGAGTCCCTCAGGAATCTGTATTGGGACCAGTACTCTTTCTCCTATATACAGGGTGCGGCGTAATTGTCTCCCTGTTTTTAAGGCTTAATAAAAAAAAATTTATTTGAAATACAAAGATTTTATTTTAAAAGTACAACTAAGACATTTTTGTCCTATGTGGTTTTGAAGAGAATATTTGGCAAGTGCCGTCCACCATTATCGAAGCACTGGTGCAAGCGACTTATGAAGTTTCGCATTACTTGGGGTATTCTGCGAATTTCCAGGCGGATTGCATCCTTTAGTTGTCTAATAGTCGTTGGACGATCAGCTTTTAGGTAACCCCACAGAAAGAAGTCGCAGGGCGTTAGGTCGGGCGAGCGTGCAGGCCAAGAAATATCGCCTCTCAGGGAGAGCAAACGTTCGGGGAACATTTCTCTCAATACTTGCATTGAAGCTCGAGATCTGTGAGCTGTTGTCCCATCTTGCTGAAACCAGACATCTTGCACACGGAGTCCTGCAAAGGCTGGGGCGAAAAAATTGTGAAGCATCGCTATATAGCGTTCCGAATTGACAGTACCGTAGAATGGGGCTATTCTGGAAATCAGGGGTAATTTGAGAATTCATCCGAAAAATGTTAAAAGCGGCAACAACGCCCACAGAGTTAATAACAATACGCAAACGCCCTGCAAGGCCATTAGTACACATGCAACCGCGTACTCGAGCGCAGATCGACGAAAGGTAGCTGTTTTATTTTGGCGCGTAAAAATAGTAGGAAAAACACGTGTTTTTTGGTGAAAGAACGGTAAGTGGTTAACTTTACTCTGTAAATTTAAACCGATTAATTGTATGATATTGGCACTTAATCCAAATAAAAGTATGGGGTTTTAGGAAGGTGTATTGGTAACATAAACATTTTAGGACTCTTGTTTTTTTTTATTCAGTATTTTCTGGAGTGGGGTAATTTGAGAAGTGACTGGGGGCTATTTGAAAATTGTTAGAAATTGCTTTCAAATGAAATTGGCTTTTTTAGAATGGTATGAGATAATAGTGCGCACTTATAAAAAAAACATTTAGCCATGTCAGAAATGGCAAAAATTACGTGCCATATAGGCATTACTGAGAGAAAGCCTTAGCCAGAGCAATAGAAGAAGTAAAAAAAGGACGGTTAACTTTGGCTAAGGCCTCCGAGCATTTCAAAGTGCCCATCGCCACCATAAGCAGACGTGCTAGGGGGACCAATATATTTGAAAAACCGGGAAGACCTTCAATATTTTCCAAGGAAGAAGAGGAACAGTTTGTGAAATACCTAAATATTGTGGCAGCTTGGGGATTTCCCTTTGACATATTGGATCTAAGACTTTTTGCGAAGAATTACCTGGATAAAAAAGGTGTACAGGAGGTTCGTTTAAAGGATAACTTTCCTGGTAGAGATTGGGCATTAGCTTTTCTTAAACGACACGAAAAGCTCATATCAAACCGTCTATCATCCAATATTTCAACTAAAAGAGTTTCACTTTCACCAGAGGTTATCGATAATTTTTTTGATAATGCCCGAGATACTTTATCAGCGGTAAATCCTAGTTTAATGATTAATTATGATGAAACAAACCTTACCGACAACCCAGGCACTAAGAAATATATTTATAAAAGAGGATAAAGGCAGTGGCGAAGCGTGAACTTTTCTTTCGGGTAGACAAACAATAAAAATTGTTAATTAGAAAAAATGTGTACTCAATATTATTCACTTTAATGAAATAGAGAATGAAAGAGCATGAAATATTAACACAAAGAGAAAAATATGTAGTGATATAAAAAAGAAAAAATTATTACTACTAGCATAAAAAGATAGATAGATAAAAATAAATACTACTTACAAAAAAAACACAATTAAAATACAATTGCCAATATCAAACAAACGTTCATAAATAACCCCTAAAATATCCACTAAAAGCTGAAACTTACATTTTCCTAGCAAATGCTTAGTTTGCAATGGATAAAAGTAAGTAGTAACTTTTACTAATTAATACAATTAGCAAAAGCTAAAGTTGTTAGCATTGTCTAAAAATGGTGGGAATAAAAGTAAGCAATTACTAAGAATATTAAGGAAAAGCTTACCTTTTTGCAAGCTTGTTAGACCCTGGCTTAAAAATTTAGTATTGTTAAACAGTTTGGTAGAAATGGCTGCATTTATGAATATAAGATCTGTAAAATTTTATCCCGAAAGAGAAGAAAGTCGTGCCGAAGAATACCACGATCTGTATAGATTTAGTGAAGAAAATGTTGAGTGGATAGCTAACCATTTTTTGGAGCCAAAAGTGGAGCAAATATTTTTGCAATTTCTAAGTGATCCTGGATTTCAAATAAGGATCAGAAAAGAAGGAGTTCATAGAACAACAATATGTAGAACGATATCTCACGTTTTACCAAAAATAGTTGAAAAGGCATGAATTTGGATGGCATTTCTTACAAAAAACTCGACTGAGCAGGCAATCAACGAATGGGTAAAGTTGTATAGATTTCCCTGTGCTTTTGGTGCAATTGACACTCATGTACCAATAATAACGCCATCGCTACATGGTGACAAGTATATCAATAGGAAAGGATGGTGTAGTATAAATGTGCAAGCAACTTGTGACGCAAAAGAAATTTTTACATCCGTAGATGCTCAATGGCCTGGCTCAGTGCACGACAGTCGTATTTTAAGTAGACCAAACATTTTTGGTATGATGAGAAGACGTCAACAGAACTATGGACTTATTTTAGGCGATAAAGGGTACGGCATAACACCATTGGATAATTTACCAAATAAAAACTTTAAGTAAATACTTAAAATATCTAGCTTTCGCTAGTAAGTAAAAGCAAAAGGTTATTCACTTTAATTTCAGCAAATGCTATTAGTAAAAGCTAAAGCTTATACTTCATACTAAAAGCAAAAGCTAAGTTTTTATTCACACTGCCCAATAGCACGCGCCCGCACCAAATGCCAAATGCAGATTCATCAAAAAACAAAACTGAAGATGTATTGCGGCCGACCAAATCAAGCGTGTCCAAAAGCAATAACCCTCAACAGCATAATAAAATAGCTGGTCGACTTCGATAGACAAAAGCTCAAATGTCTTTCCCGCGAGTAAATTTTGCATACGTAATAAGCTGAATACTGATGCGGCCGGACCTCTGTCACCTGCTTGATGCGTATATGGTTCCATTAGATGCTCCAAATTTCCGAAGACAAATATCAATGTGTCTTCCTGGGGCTCGTATACATTAATTGGGTGTCAGTCCTGCATTTTTATTTTAATTGGTGCGTCAGGCGGGCACGCCTTAGATATTATAGATATATATATATTATAGCCGTTTAGATACTATATAATATTAGTAAGGAGAGCGACTACATTCTGTGTTATTTTTTTTAAATTTGAATTCAACAATTACATGAAATAATTACGTAATAAATGAATGAGAAATAACTGGATAATTTTGGGTAGACAGTGTCTACCTTGTCTACTCGTACGCTTCGCCACTGGATCAAGGTACCCAGAAAGAGTGATAAATTCGACAAAAACAGCCATAAGCTTAATGTATGCTGGTACTGCTGATGGCCGGATATTACCAGTTTATGTAGTGTATAAAGGTGAGCATCTTTGGGACTCATGGACTGAGGGAGGCCCTAAAGGTGCCAGATATAATAGGTCTAAAAGCGGGTGGTTCGATTCCGCTTGTTTTCGAAATTGGTTTTTTACTGTGGTAGTTCCATTTTTTAAAAATAAACCTGGAAAAAAGGTGAGTAGGTATAACAGAGAGGTTTAAGTAATTTTACCCATATTTAATTTTTATTTTAGGCTCTCATTGGGCACAACTTATCTTCTCACTTTTCCGAAGACGTCCTTAACACGTGCGAGAAAATGGATATTGCATTTATTTGTTTGCCAAGCAATGCGACCCATGTCATGCAGCCATTAGACGTCGCATTTTATTCTCCTTTTAAGAAATATTGGCGCGAAATTCTGACAACGTGGAAGAAAGGCCAAGGGCGGAAAATGACTACACTCTCAAAAGATGTATTCCCTAGATTGCTTGCACAGCTCCATAACAAGATTGAAGAGAATGGCAAAGGAAGGCAAAATTTAATCTCCGGATTTGCCAAAACTGGATTGCACCCTCTGAATCCTGCGCAACCAAAGGAAAGATTACCTGCATCGTCCACCACAGGTACAGATTCTAATATTTTAGATTCAAGCATTTCAAGCTCAGTTTTGGATGTCCTAAAAGAAATGCGTATGGGTAGTTGTGAGCAGCGTAAAGCACCGCGTCGCAAGAAGCTTACTGTAGAAGCAGGAAAAAGTGTTTCTACATCTGATTTGTATCCGTCTACTAGTAGAAATGTTTCTGAAATAAGTTCATGCGAATCATCAGATGATGAAGAAGACCAGCTACAAAATATTGACGATGAAGACCTTCCCTGTTTTAATTTGAAAAAACCTGATAAAGAAATCCAACCAGAAGAACATGATGATGAAAATCAGCAAGAAATAAGTGACGATGATGACCATCCTCTTATAAACTTTAGTAATCTTAAGGTCAATGATTGGGCAGTTGTTCGATACACGGCAACAATTTCAAGCCAATGTTATATAGGACAAATAAAATCCGTTACCCTGCTAAACGGGGAACGGGTTTTCAAAACATCGTTTTTAAAAAAATCCTCCAAAACGGAAAGATTTTTATCTCCTCCTAAGTTAGATGAAGACGAGGTAACAACCGAAATGATTATCATGATACTTAGCCCTCCTAAGATTGAAGGTTCAGGGACCAGGCAATTTTTTACCTTTTCGGATAATCTTTCAGAACTAAACATAAAATAAACATATAGTTACCACTGTTTGTAACCTTCAAGAAACCTTTGTTACCTTCAAACCAGAGTTATTTTTAAGTTGTTTTTTTTTTGTTTGATCATTTTTTAGAGTTATCTACTTTATGTTTTTTTGTTTACATATTTTAATTGTAATTTGCAATGTTGCAAAAAAATTTTTTTTATATGTTAACATGTTTTTTATTTTTTTAAAAATGTTTTTTTGTTTTCCAAATATCCCCTTCAGTGGATAAATAATGATTTATGCAATTTTAAGCCATATTCTCAAAAAGCCCCACCCTATAGGGCAATTTGAGAAGGCCCTAATAAAATTTTTTTACGACTCCCAGAAGAGGAAGCCGTTAGTCAAATATAAGAAATAGATACCTCTATCATAGGTCTTTCCAACGCCATTACAAAATTGATCAAGCTTACTTTTGTCTTATAGATATCGCTCAAAAACCTCAAAAAAATTCTCAAATAGCCCCATTCTACGGTAACAGCGTGATTTTCTTCTTCAAAGAAGTAAGGACCGGTTATCCCCATTTCAGACACGGCGCACCAAACTGTCACGTTCTCACTATGTAGAGGCTTCTCGTGTATCTCTCTCGGATTATCAGCGACCCAATACCGAAAGTTTTACTTGTTTACCCAGCCAGACAAGTAAAAATGTGCCTCGTCATTAAAAAAAACTGCGCCCTGAGGCAATTATGTAAAATTTGAAGCATAATTTCACATGTAGCACGTCAAATCACGTTATGATAATTCCTGTGCCAGAATCATCTTGTATTTATGAAAACGAAGATCCTTGTGAAGAATTCTTCGCACAGCGCGGTCAGATAAACGAAGGGCAGCTGCGTGTCTCCGTGCAGACCGTAAAAATTAGCGTCTCACAGTCTCGATGTTTTCGGGTGTCCGTGGCCGTCCACCTCCTTTTTTGATAACAGATCCAGTTTCTCTGAAGTTCTTGACCCTCAACACAATTGATTTTCGGTCCGGGATTCCTTCATTTCGCGGAATTTGGAAGCTTATCCGAAACGCTCGTTGCGCAGCAATAACTGACCGATTTCTTTTACCATTTATACGTCTAATTTTATAGCATCCTTAAAGTTTTGTAAATATCATTTTTACGCCGATGACACACAATTAATATACTCGTTTAAGCCGGAGGATGCTGTAGAGGCAAATTTTAGACTAAACATAGATCTTAAAACTCTTAACGCACTATCGGAAGATCATTTATTAAAATTAAATCCACAAAAGTCAGTGGCTTTACTTTTCTGCAGTGAAAGACTTCGAGAAATAATTTATAATAAATTAAGACTCACTATTGGGCAGTGTAATATCTCTTTTAAAAACTCTTCAAGGAACCTAGGTTTAATAATTGATAATAAACTTAAATTTGATGAACATATAACTTCATGTATTAAAAAATCTTACTCAGCCCTGAAATCCCTTTTTCCCCACTGACATTCTTTAGAAAGGAAAACAAAAATAGAATTGTGTGAAGCACTTGTGTTGTCACATTTTAATTTTGCTGATAGCGTTTATGGGCCCTATTTGGACACAACTCAGGCTAAAACAGTGCAGAAAGTACAAAACTCTTGTATACGATTTATATGCGGCATTAGACGAAGGCAGCGTGTATCACATAAGCTCAGGGAACTTAATTGGCTTTCTATGTACAATAGAAGAATATCGCACTCGACTTGCTTTTTTTATAACATTGTTAAATATAAATGTCCTATTTATCTTAATAAGAAAGTAGTATACCGTACGGACATCCATAATCTTAATATACGAAGAAAACATATTTTTACAATCCCAAGACACAATAAAGAGTCTTTCAAAAAGGGATTTTCATATAACATAGCCTTCACCCTTAATAAATTCAAAATTAATACATTTAATTTTTCTGTTGTGTATTTAAAAAATGAAATCAGGCAGCAACTCCTTTAGCAAATTTAGATTTTTATCATTGAGTTTAGCAGATCTAGGGTAGATGTAGATAATAATATTATTATTCGTCCACATTGTTAGTTTGGTTTAATGTAGGTCTTTTTGCCTACTTTATATATAATTGGGTTACTGGCAGAAATTGAGGAATTATTGTGAAGGTTATTTGAGTGCTATAATGAAAAGTGTATAGCAATGCATGGGCTTTAACAGCCCTTTCCTTGGGAGGGATGCTGAATAAAAAGCCTTTAGTTCCAGCATTATATGGATGTAAATATTATAAACTATGTAAATGTTATGGAACAATAAAATGATTTATTATTATTATTATTTTCGCGGAGGTACCACACTTCCACGGCGAATGCGCGCTGTGCGTTGGTCCACATGATGCTTCAGACTAAAACATGTTTAAACAAAACTGTTTCCCATACGGCTCTTAGTGGCGGTACCCGCCACTATTCTGCGACGCCGCACGGCATTACGAGGGAAGCTTAAAAATAGGGTGACAGTTATGCCGCACCCTGTATAAATGACCTTACTCAACTCTGTATCCAGGGAAAATTTACATTGTTTGCGGATGACACCACCATTCTCTGGCATGGTTTTGATATCGACTCTCTACGAAGTGCCATAATGATCTTAAACTTATATTTGAGTGGTTTAGGGCAAATTTACTATCTTTAAATCCACAAAAGACTAAGCTATTATGTTTTTCAAATAACCATAGCCTTAATAATATTATTGTTGCTAACTGTCCTGTCCAGCAGTACCGTGTCAATAAATTTCTGGGTTTAGTTATTGACAAGAATCTTAAGTTTGGGGAATATTTACTGTTCCTCAGCAATCGAGTTTCTGCAGGCTGTTTTGCTGTTAGAGTGGCTTGTCAAAGAGCTTGGAGAGGAAATTGGAAAGACAGTATACTTTTCCCTGGTTGGCATCTGCTTTTGGGGAAGCGCTAGTAACAACCTTCTGCAATTCTGCAGATTTTGTTTGTTCTTCAGAAACGTGCTGTGAGATATATACGCGGGATATCACCTAGAGAGTCTTGTCTCATGCTTTATCAAAGAGAGTATTCTTAATATCTACTGCCTCTACATACAGGAAGTAACATGCCTGATTTTCCTAAATCAACACAAGTTTATCATCCAAAATCCGAGATGTGTTACTCGTTTGGTTTCAGTTACGTTTCCCAGAATTATCTGATTTTGCTTATTTTGTCAAGTTTATTTGCTTAACGATGCACATGCTATAATTCAGTTTTTTATTTTGTTACTTTGTAAATATATTCATTAAATTATATATTAGGTTATATACGATTTTTTAAAATTTGTCAATCTGGTTGTATCCTAAAAGTTGAATAAACTATATTACCTTCAAGGTATGTAGTTCTACTCCGCACACAAAACCCTCTCCTCAACCCACCCGGTATAGCTAAATTAATTGCCTCTATCTGATATAATGTTTATTCAGAAATCTACTTTCGCAATAAAACACTTAAAAAAAATATGTATATTTTATTCCTGTTCGTTATTTGTACAAAACGTGCCTTTATAAACTTCATTTTTTTGGTTACCTATATACATATAAATACAAACATAATATAATTCTTATCGTTCAACACCCAATCCCGAATCGGAATGTTCATGGTGTCCCTTCTGGAAATTATGAAAGTGCTCCAAACCAGAAGCAGCGTAACTATTCGACTGGGCTTGGGGATTTTGACTTGAACTATTGGGGTAACAGTGTGGCCCCTCGATGGAGTCCGGATAACTAAAATTGGTTAAAGCCTCTTCGATGAGCGCTTTGGTATTATACAGCGGACCCCCGTTGACGTGATGAAGCTTCGGCACCACCGGACACTCGTCCTTTTTCGTTGCCAGATTTTTTAGCTTCACATGCTTGGAGTAGTTCGTCTTCACGCTAGTGTAAGGGATTTCTCTTAGTTGCAGGTCGCTCATTCCAGCCGTGTCGATCAAATCGAACTCGAGATGTCGCTTCAGTTCGTCGGGAATCCAGGATTTGTGATGATCCGCGGGAGATCTGGAGCGCGATCGGTGTTTCCTGTGTTTACTTTGCCGGTTGCTTGACGCATAATCTGAAGCACCGGATTTTTGGGATTTATTATTGGCGCTACTGATTACAGTGGCTTGCTGGATGTTGTTCGAGTTGCTGTCTCTGTTGTTTTTCATTTGGGCTTCTTGCCATTGCACCCCCGAATCGATCATTTCGTAGTATTTTTCCGATTTGCTGCTGCGTCGCCGTTCTCTGGTTCGCGAGTCTTGTTCCGATTCTGATTCTCTTCGACTTTTTGATCTAGAATGAATAGAACGTTTATCTCGATTTTTTATTTTATTACTCTCTACCTATTTGAAATAAACTAACTATTATCTATACTTTATTTCAAATAGGTAGAGAGTAATTAAATGTAAATTCACAGAGAATTTCGTGGATATCATGGGCGCAGGTTACTTAGTACATAGTAAATGAATAAAACATAAAAAAGGTAGGGTTCGAACGCTATAAGAAGAGTAGAGGTAGATGCGACTTATTAATTTAATACATTAATTTGGCAGGTAATGTAAACTTCATTGTACTTCCGTCAGGTAAACTGATTAGTGTAAATAAATAAATAATAATAATATGTTTTTTATTTACTCAATTCAGGAATACAAAAAAAGTTTTATTTGGGGAAAAAAATTACACGAGCAAATAAAAGACCGGCAGATTCAGATTTCTGCATATAATACTTAACACTGCGGTCAAGCATCACTGTATAAACCAACTCTCAAATGTGACAATACTAAAATCGAAACTTATAAACATGCATACATATGTATCATTTAACTAAATCAATTAAATCAAAATCTATGCTCGAGTCAAAGCTCAGAAGGCTATTTACTGACCAGTCGAATAGCACTGTAAATATATCTTTTTTAAACACGGTAACTGAAATATGTAAAGAGATTAAGTCATTCAAATGATGAACATCAGTACTAAAGGAAATCCTTTGATAAAGGTATGCTGGGACACCGTTTCTTAAAATCTGTTACTCGTACTCCCGCATTGTCATTGAATAAAAAAGTGATTCGTAAGCACCCCAGCTGTAGATGAAGTTGTACAGGGCTGTTTTCAAATGACTGGAATAGGAAAATGTACCCAATTATAGAAGAAAGGCAAGGCAAGTAGAACCTCCAAAGCAGTATAGGAAGGAAAGAGCCCGAGTCCTCGATGAAGACACTAAACGTGCAGTTAGAAGAAAAGTTCATTCTTTTTATTTCAAAAAAGAAATATCAACTTAAATGAAGGAACAAAATAGAAAAAGGTCATACACGGACCCAAAACCGGCAAACCCGGGTGGTACTACCTGCACTCCGTAAAAAGAATTAATTTCGAAATGGAAACTATAGAAGTGGCATACATTATTGGAGGATCACCCTGTACCTCTTTTGCATACTTAATAAGATTTCGTTATTCTATTTTTAACATACGATATTTAAAAAGGTTTTATTACTCTCCACATATTTGAAATAGAGTATATATAATTCGTTCCATTACCTGCGTTTTCTATGTTTCCGCCTCGACCTGCTCGAACTCTTCGATAGCTCGCTCTCGTTATCCGACGTCCGACTGCGATGTTTCCTCCTCTTGCACGACCTCGAATCGTTCGAACTCTGACTGTCCACGGAGGACGACCTGTACCTGCTCGCCGACCTCACCGACCTCGGACTGGGTATCGAGGAATTGTACAAACCCTTGGAATGCGGTTGGGACCACGGGGCGCTCCTGGTACTCCTCGGGGAATCGAATTTCTTACTGCTCGCGGTACTTTTAAGGGTGTTGCTGTTACCGGCATTGTCAAAGTTATCTGCCGGTAGCGGAAGCGAGATGTATTTGATCTCTTGGTTTTGGTGGTACGGGGGTGGTTGATGGTGTTGAATCGGTTGAGGGGGTGGCGTTGGCTCGTTGTTTGTAACGTTCAGGCGTCTTTGGTATCTTTTCGATGGGTTTCTGGAGAAGGACGGTGGTTGGCGGAGTTTCAGTTGAGCGTCGCGGACTGCTTGCTTTTCGGTTCTTCCGCTGTACCTGGAATTTTCATTTTTTTACCTATTTTTGTTTACAAATAAGTTAAATGGTTTTTTTTTCAACAACCAATCAGGATGTGCGGTTGTAATGACTGCCAATACCAGTATATTCTTTTAAAAATATGATTGTTTGCTGGAGCAGTCAATGACATATGGTTATGGAAAGCCATGGGATGACTACCCCGCAGTAAAAATCGAAAGGATGTCAATACCTGATCATGGAGATCGGATACCAACAAAAATCCAATAGAAGAACAAATGGAAAAAGCACACAAAACTGTAAGAACTTCTTTGGCCATTAGCATGGAGACCCCTATATGCAGATCAAAACAAAAAGATTATGAACATCAGAAGAAACTCGTATTTCATCAAAATAGATACATGGAACCTGCGGAGCTTATATGAAGCAAAAAAAATAAACCAACCTTCGCAATGACGAAGAAAAAATATTCTATTACACTTTTCAAATAACCCCCGTATTAAGCAAGATATAGCCCCGCCTTCGCGTGGTCACATGATTAATCCTCACTTAATAAACAAATGGTCACGTGATGATGCAAGATGGCCGCCAATTTGTCATTACCGGGGGCATTTAAAAAGTGTTTGCAGTGTTGATTTAAATTGAAAATGTTTGATTGTCTTTTTTCTGTCGATCTTATATTAGAGGATAAAAGTACGGAATTTAAGTGCATAAATTGGAGCATTTTTCATAATAATAGAACAAATGAGGAGTAGTCAAGCAAAACCACATAAATCCAGTTTTTAACATAGAAAACTCGCTACATATCTAATAACAATAACATCATAAATAATAAACTATATATATTCAACTCAAGGAAAATCGTTTTTTAATTAGCAATAATTCGTATGTTAATTAATTAATAAGGACCAAAATATTATCTACCAGGTCTATAATATTAAAATTTTCAAGTACAGTATATTTTATTTTGTTTGTGCTCTAATGGCACATTTTTTGTAAATATATTTAACTGGTTTTGCTGGATACCTTCTCAAATATGTGCTTTGCCAAAAATAGTAAAAACGTCTTTAATTTTTATATGTAAAAGTACACCTACTTCATTAAAATAATCCGCATACTGTAAGCAGTTTAACTGGCCAACAAATCAAAAATGTAAATCGTTAAATAAGATTAATTATTCTGTTTAACCTTCGCAAGTCTATAAACTTATAAGCTGTTTGATTAATGAACGTAGTAAATTGGTGAAAAATATACATAAAGCGATAACGCGTCTAATCTAAACTAGAGGAAAAGTGCAATTAATTAAGGAGTATAACGGCCAACGTTTCCGCTCGGTAGAATTGAGATTTTAATCGATTTTCCTGTACATTTATTCGGGTAACATTTACATATTTAAAACTTATTCGTACCCAAATGGAATTATAATCAACAGAAGTCCAAGAGTGTCACATTTCATATTCTTGTATTGGAATCGTAAGTCGTTGACTCAAGTAATTGTGATTCGTCGAGCACGATGGTTCCATTCAACGCATATTAATGGCCATATAAAGGCAACATAACATCAGAGAAACAACGGAATAATGTTCTAAAATTAGTCACTCCTTTAGCCATATAACTGATCAAGCTTTGTTTATAGACTAAAGAATTTAGTACTTTATTAAATTTACTCCTAAAGAAGCTGAAATAGCCTGAGGCTTAACATAAAGATATTATTGGAATAAATCATATTTTAGCCTGGAGGCCTTAAACTCTAGTTCTCGTTAATGCACTAATGTTTACAGTAATTAAGCGAGAACACCATACATGGGTAATTACACCGAAATTTGTTAATGGTCGGTACGTTGAGCAATGGTGTTACGGATGGTGCGAGTAGGTTTTTTTTTCGCTCTCAAAACGGCCTTGTAAGAAGTGAAAAATTTGTTTGTTTTATATTATATGTGACAAAACTTACCTGAACCTAGAACCCAAGGCAAATATATCGGGAGAGGTCGGGGTGACCTGCACCAATCGAAAGAACGCATGGTGTTCCACGCAGCATTTCCACAAATGCTTACACGCCGACTTCGACGGGGTCTCAAACCCGTAGGTGCACTCGTCGTTATTTTTCCCGGCAACTCTCAGCATAAAGTATCGCCCTTTAAAGTAAATCTTCGTGATCCTCGGCCAATAGTAATTCCCCACGGTGTTCTTGTTCCTCAGGACGATTATGCCGCTCGGGGTGAGTCCCAGGAAGTATTCCACATGATCCTCGCCTAACACGGGATGCAAATCGACCCCGTACATCTCGAGCCACTTTACTTTGTCGAGGAAACTGAGCTCAGCTTGGGCGGGCATTTGCCCGGTTAAGGTCTGGTGCAGTTCGGCGATTCTCATTTCTAGTTCGACACTTTGATTGGGCAGGAATCGGAATTCCGACACGTAACCGTATCCGTGCCGTCTCGGATCATAATCGCCCAATTCCGATTGAAGAATAAACGAACCCAATTCGGCTGCTAGTTCGAATGGGACCTACGATTAAAAAAAAAACCAAATGTTTATTAGATTATACAGTGTGAGAGGGCTTCGAAAAAAAATCATATAAATGGGAGCCATATCAGACAATTCTTTTACTTTTATGCCCTCCGTATGCATAAATGTGGTCTAATTTTTTAAGGTGATAAGAAGCTGCCTAAAATAATAAACGAGAAACTTTGATTTTGATGAAAAATGAGGTAACGGAGTGAGTGAGAGAAATAATTACAGATGGGGGCCTACTCTCGGGCTTCGGCAGAAATTTTACCAGCGAAGAACTCCTTTAAAGGATTATGGCTACAGCTGAGGAGATTAAGAACGATCTTAATGCGTTCTTATGCCTCTCCCTATCGTAAAAATAACCCTCTTCCTTACTATCTAATGAAATGTTATAATAGTACCTGCGTAGGTCTAGGGATTTTATTTTTGTCAAATTCTACCTGCTCTTGCCAAGCCACTTAACACGTAAACTATTAGCGTAAGTGGCGCTAATGTTTATTTGCTAGCATAGCTTATTGCGTACACACTAGAAAAACAAAAATATATTATGTTAAATGCCTGTTAACGCATAATAATTACCAAATTTTTTATCAAACTCAAAGTTTTTGATTTATTATTTTAAGTCATTTCTTGGCAAAATTTGTTTTACAATTTAATCAACTTTAAAATAAGACTTTTATGCCTTAGGAGGGCATAAAAGTGATAGAAATATGAGTTGTAGTGAACTAGTAAAAGTTCTAGAAATAAGAATTTGATATGGCTCCCATTCACAGGGGTGAAGATTGCGACCACAATTTATATGATTTTTTGCTTATTCAATTGACCATAAAACATGTGGCTACAGTATCGAATAGAACACACTAACATTAAAAGACCTTTCAATCTTCTAAGAACACTGTACCATCAATGTTAAATGCGTTACCTTGTATATTATGAAATTTTTGAATTCTAGATATATTTTGCCACTTCTAACATCAACATACCGCTCAGATATTAGACAACTTACTGACAAGAGGAGTTAGACAGGGTGACCCTGTATCACCCAAACTCTTTTTTGAAGTCTTTAGGAAACTTTGTTTATGTGAATGGTCAAAAATTGAGCCAGCAACAGCTATTCTACAGAAGTTGAGATAAGATAAATGATGAATTTGACTGAAAAGAATGAACGTCAGTAAAACGGAAGAAATGCTTATGGAGAAAAGCAAGGTGGGAAATTGGAGAGAGAGAAGGAATACATATATCTAAATTAAAAAATTGTGTTTGGAAGAGAAACATAATTAAAAAATTGTATTGTATCTGCCACTCGTGAAACAAGCCTCAGCTTATTTTACACCCTGTTTGTAAATGACTATATTATCTCTCTTACTGTCAGTATCCTTTAAGCTTCTCTGTTGGTTTCCTTGTTTCTATTCTAAGAAATGTTGCCAGCCTTAATGATCAAGTCCAACACACCAACTTGACTGTAGAATATCATACATTACTGCTAAAGCTTATTCCAGGCGTTTGGGTGGCCTAAACTAGCTCAAATTACTTACAAAGTAGTAAGGGTCACATAGAGACTTATTCAAAGGATTTCACTTAATCTGAACTCTTCTAGTATTGAAGAATGAGAGTAATAAAAATCCTATTCCAGGCATTTGATGCCAGAATACTCCTAAAAACTTTTAAGACTATATAACTCTTAAATTAAATATTACAGAATCTCATTTGGGTGCCTCTAAGTTGTTAATAATATTGAGTAAATAATTCAAAATTCTCTACAAAGTTATGAGTGTAATATAAAAGCTTGTTCGAGGCATTTTGTTGAGCCAAGTCACTTCAGAGTAATCTCAGAACCTGGGACATGCCAAGGAACTTTTAGGACCAGAAAATCTTATTACTGTATTACTAGAAATTAACCTCACAACACAATAAATGGGTACTCTCAACTTAAATAAAAACCTGTATCTTCTTCGCCACCTTTCGAATAGGGTATGCCAAAAAGTATTAAAAAATGCGACATTTCATGCTCAATATGCTGTACTTAATTTAGAGAATGCTCCTCCATATGCTTAAAGACCCTTTGGACTGATCTGGAAGGACTGGATTATAGAGCTACATTTAGAATTCTCGGAATACTCATACTTCCTTCTCTCTGTATTCTAACAGTTTGCCACACATGATCACCAGACAAGAAATATGGTATCATCTTACTAGAAAATAAAGAGGTGCGTAGCTTCGCTTTTTTTGACCATTTTTCCATGCCAGGCTTTTATCTAGAATCGAATTAGCATTAAACTGACCTCCTAAATAAATTATTACTTTTAAGGCTTTAGAAATTCCGCTTCTTAACACCATAATTCTCCTATCACTATTTCATTGTCTCATCACTCAATTATAGAAAATAACTACTCCCAAGCTATTTCTAGTCTTGCCATTACTGTTCATTTAGAGTTTTGTTTTACAACTCTTCAAGGATTCGAATACATAGAAGCCCCATTCACAATTTCAGATACACATTATCCAGGCTTTTGAAATCTTTAAGTCTGGTCAAGTTGAAAGAAAAAGTCTGAAGAATATCAATTAAATGATTAAAATATCGCGAAATAAGTAATTAACCCCATCGCATTGTTATGCTATTTCCGATAGCCTTTTCAGTTTGATTAAACTAATTAGTAAGCCTGCTACAGACGTAGTTTTAGACCACGACACTTGGATGTGACAAAATTGTTTACAATCTTTGGTGTTCCAGTTAATTCCTCTTATTATTATCACTTACCAATAATCTCCCTTGAAGTATATCTTGCTTAATTTGCAAAAAAAACTGATACCGAGTAATTTCCTCCAGTAGTTTACAAGGATCGGCGGCATAAAACTTAACCCCGAAGTACAAGGTGTACGGATCGGATCCCTTGATTTGTTTGTTCAGTTTCTTGGCCGGATTCAGCCAGTGGGGCTGCCCGTTCTGATCCAGGAACCTCAAACCGAAATAGGCGGTTTCCAGCAGGTTTAGATGCTTGAAAACCAGGTCGAGCAGCACCTGCCCGGTACTGTTACGTTGCAGCTCGTGCACCAACTCGGTTTCATCCAGGAAGATCACTTTGCAGTGCACCGGCGACTGATCGGTACAAAAACAGTCCATCATCATCATCGTACGTTGATTTCCTCGCAAAGGAAATTAGTGGAGACCTAAAACATTAAAAAGCTTATTATTGCGATCAAGGTTGACCATTAAACCAAATGAAACCGATGATATTTTGCACTTGATTTACGTGCTCTAGCACGTCTAAACAAATGCGTATAGATATTAGGATTAGGTGTCAGAAAAGTGGTTTTTATGCGCCTATGGTCGTGTTAAATCGATTTGAAATGTTATGTAAAAGTAATGAATAAATAAATTGAAAGTTTTATTATTAGTTAGAACAATACATCTAATTCAATGCAAAGAAAGCGCTTAATTAGTGATGATTAATTAAAAGACAATGTACAATACTTTAAAAAGAAAAAGTTGATTTATTAAGAGAATAAGGAAAGGTCTACTTTTTTGCCTAAGAGGTGACACAAGTTACGAAATCGGGATTTTACCAAAAATTTATGGCACCTTGAAAGCACACCCACACACACACCACGAGTGTGCTGCTTTCTGCACATAATGTTCGAGTCAAAGTTGAGTTCTTTTGTGCGGACAATACAATGGGTGAGCTCATGCCTGGTTTATGGCTCAAGTAAGGACATATATATAATATTTATAAGCTTCGAATAACCATAATATTTTCTTTGTTCATTTTAGTATTAAAATTGATAACGGTATATAGGACCTACTACTTTTATTGATTGTTAAGTATATACGGGGTGTAAATAAATAGATGCGAAAGAATGCACTTTATATTATGAATGTATGTAATGAAAAATATATGATTTTTGTATAATACCTGTAAAACCCCTGTAGATATTTTAGTATATAACACTTTCTATGCATCAAAAGGCATTTTCTGAGGCTCACTAATTTTGTTATGTGTATCAGTGACGTTCGTGTAACGTGTAAACTAAATATTTTTGTTGTTATTTTTTTTTGTTTTTGCAATTCTCATTTATATCTGACCAAATTTGATCTCTTGACTTTCTATTATTAATGTTTAGATGTGATTCTAATTTTTGTTTTAAACCAAATGAAAGGAAAGGAAATTAAATAATTATAAAAAATTTTGAAAATGACCACCCTCTTCCATTATGCAATGGTCATCAATATCCAGGACCGGAATCCTAAACACCAAAGTTTTTTTTATTTAAATGGCCCCATGTGGTAAAATCTAGTGGGTTCATATCTGGTGACCGAGGTGGCCAAAACTGAGGACCGCCTTGGTCTATATCCAACGATTTGGATATGTTTGAGTTCTGCAAGTATGTCTTGGAGAAAACGAGTGTATGTCTTCCCATTCAATTTTTGTGGTAGAAAATGTTGGCCAATAAGGTGGTCTCCAATAATTCCATACATTTAAAGAAAATTTTTGTTGGTAAGAACCTTCAACTATGGCATGGGATTTTCATCTGCCCAATTGTGGCTATTATGGTAGTTAATGATTGCCTCTCTGGAAAAATTAGTTTAATCGGTAAACAGAATCTGATGCCTTAAAAACTGAGGGTTTTGCTCAATGACTTCTAACATCCAACGAGAAAATTCAAGATACCACACTCACAGTAATAGAGCCTGGACTCGTTGTACGTGATATGGATATAATAAGTGAGCCTTTAAAATAGTCCATACCATCATATGATTGACGTGTAGCTGCAGACCAATTTTTTTAGCACTGGTGTCAAGTTGTTCATCAATTAAATTAAGTACTGCTTCTTCCAATTCCGGGGTTCTAATTTTATATTTCAGCATACATTTTATAATAGATGCTTGCAATGAATTTCCGTTAGCGAGACCATAAACAAAATGTATATCAGTCATTTCTGCATTCGAATAATTTGCCATTCTGATGAAATGGATCAAAATTGCACAAAAAAAAATCTACTTTAAAAGAGGCAAAAACTGCCAATCAACCAACAATCATCAGCAGACATTTAATAGATTAAAACATTATTTGAAAGGTTGAAGTAAATAGTGGTGTACCATATTTTTCATCAAACAATTCGTTGCACGAACGTCATTGATACAAATAAAAAAATTAGTGAGCCTTAGAAAATACCTTTTGATGCATTGAAAATGTATACCAAATATTACTAAAACATATACAGGGGTTTCACAGGTATTGTAAAAAAACATATATTTTTCTTCAGTCTTTTTCACCCGGTATCTCAAAAGTTAGGACTAAGTTAATTAGGTTTTTTTCTTAAAATTAACCCAAGAATCAGTGCCTGCATTTTTTCGCATCTATTTACTTACACCCCGTATAGTTAAGTCGTTGAAAGTGAGTGAAAAAAGTTCTCTCTGAAGCCTTGTAGAAGGAACTACGAAGTTTACCGAATTAAATCTCAGTTAAGTAACACGGTAAAACTAGAGCATCAAATCAAAACCGAAAAAAAAAATAAACGTAATCTGACCGATATTTCGCAACAACAACGAACGTTAGCAGCTACTTGTATAATAAAATTTAACGCGTTTAACGGCGGTTTTTTTTTTTTAAGATTCGGTAATTGAGGTATCGAGATTGAGACGATGATCAAGACAAAATAGAAAGTAACGGATGAACGTGGGTATTAAACGTGTTGTCGTCGATGTAAAATCGGTAATTATCGGCGACGATTCGCTTCTTTTTTTTTCAGGGCACCATTTCCTTTTTCCGCGAGCACTCTTTTTCGTATCGGTGATCAAAGATTAAGTGATCGTCGTCCTAACTGGTTTATTTCGCATCGGAGACCACACATACATCTCCTTTCCGCTAATTACACTATAGTTGTTTCCATTGATATCAGTTATATGGTTATTAGAGGAGTTTGAAGAGAAAAAATGATGAATTTGAATGTTCAACTCAAAGGGTCATTCAGAAACAGTTTGCTTCGATTTGGTGGCTTTGGAGGTCGGTTCAAAGAAGAACAGGAAGACATGTTCTCATATTTAACTGTTCGGTAGAAAATAGAAAAAATACTTAAGCCAAAATCAAGTTTTTACCTTTAAACTCATCCTCGAGAACTTTTTGATATTAGTGTAAAAAATATCTTAATTAGCTTCAAAGTTATAGAAAAATTGGAAATTTGACGATTTAGAGCACTTAGAAGACACTTAAAGGCAGTAAAAGTGACTCAACTTCCTTGAATTAACTCTCAGATCACCCTGAAGTACTTGGAAGAGCATTAAGTCTACTAAAAAGATACTTCCAGGCACTCAAGTTCCTAGAATAGGTTTTCCAATAAAATTGGAAATTTGACGATCCTTAACTTGATTGATAAAATTCTCTCTAACTTTAAGAGTTTCAGAGCTACAAAAAATGTTTATATATGAAATTGTTGGGTAAAAAACGATCTTTATCCAATTATCTTTAAGTGCCTGGGAGACGCTTTAGAGGACTTAGAAGACACTTACAGGCAGTAAAAATGACTCAACTTCCTTAAATTAATTCGCAGATTAACCTACAGTGCATGGAAGAGCATTAAGACTATTCAAAAGGTACTTCCAGGCACCGGAGTTCCTAAAATAGGTTTTCCAATAACCCTCAAATGCCTGGAAGAGCATTAAGTTTACTAAAAAGATACTTCCAGGCACTCAAATTCCTAGAATAGATTTTCCAATAACCCTCAAATGCCTGGAAGAGCATTAAGTTTACTAAAAAGATACTTCCAGGCACTCAAATTCCTAAAATAGATTTTCCAATAACCTTTAAGTGCCTGGGAGACGCTTTAGAGTACTTAGAAGAAACTTACAGGCAGTAAAAATGACTCAACTTCCTTGAATTAATTATCAGATTAACCTACAGTGCATGGAAGAGCATTAAGACTATTCAAAAGGTACTTCCAGGCACCGGAGTTCCTAAAATAGGTTTTCCAATAACCCTCAAATGCCTGGAAGAGCATTAAGTCTACTAAAAAGATACTTCCAGGCACTCAAATTCCTAGAATAGATTTTCCAATAACCTTTAAGTGCCTGGGAGAGGTTTTAGAGTACTTAGAAGACACTTACAGGCAGTAAAAATGACTCAGCTTCCTTGAATTAATTATCAGATTAACCTATAGTGCATGGAAGAGCATTGAGACTATTCAAAAGGTACTTTCAGGCACTGGAGTTATTAAAATAGATTTTTTAATAACCCTCAAATGCCTGGAAGAGTATTAAGTTTACTAAAAAGATACTTCCAGGCACTCAAATTCCTAGAATAGATTTTCCAATAACCTTTAAGTGCCTGGGAGACGCTTTAGAGGACTTAGAAGACACTTACAGGCAGTAAAAATGACTCAACTTCCTTGAATTAATTCTCAGATTAACCTACAGTGCATGGAAGAGCATTAAGACTATTCAAAAGGTACTTCCAGGCACCGGAGTTCCTAAAATAGGTTTTCCAATAACCCTCAAATGTCTGGAAGAGCATTAAGTTTACTAAAAAGATACTTCCAGGCACTCAAATTCCTAGAATAGATTTTCCAATAACCTTTAAGTGCCTGGGAGAGGTTTTAGAGTACTTAGAAGACACTTACAGGCAGTAAAAATGACTCAGCTTCCTTGAATTAATTATCAGATTAACCTATAGTGCATGGAAGAGCATTGAGACTATTCAAAAGGTACTTTCAGGCACTGGAGTTATTAAAATAGATTTTTTAATAACCCTCAAATGCCTGGAAGAGTATTAAGTTTACTAAAAAGATACTTCCAGGCACTCAAATTCCTAGAATAGATTTTCCAATAACCTTTAAGTGCCTGGGAGACGCTTTAGAGGACTTAGAAGACACTTACAGGCAGTAAAAATGACTCAACTTCCTTGAATTAATTCTCAGATTAACCTATAGTGCATGGAAGAGCATTAAGACTATTCAAAAGGTACTTCCAGGCACCGGAGTTCCTAAAATAGGTTTTCCAATAACCCTCAAATGTCTGGAAGAGCATTAAGTTTACTAAAAAGATACTTCCAGGCACTCAAATTCCTAGAATAGATTTTCCAATAACCTTTAAGTGCCTGGGAGAGGTTTTAGAGTACTTAGAAGACACTTACAGGCAGTAAAAATTACTCAGCTTCCTTGAATTAATTATCAGATTAACCTATAGTGCATGGAAGAGCATTAAGACTATTCAAAAGGTACTTCCAGGCACCGGAGTTCCTAAAATAGGTTTTCCAATAACCCTCAAATGCCTGGAAGAGCATTAAATTTACTAAAAAGATACTTCCAGGCACTGAAATTCCTAGAATAGATTTTTCAATAACCTTTAAGTGCCTGGGAGAGGTTTTAGAGTACTTAGAAGACACTTAAAGGCAGTAAAAGTGACTCAACTTCACTCTTAGATTAATTTGAAGTGGCATTAAGGCTACTCAAAAGGTACTTCCAGATACTCAAGTTCCTAGAATAGGTTTTCCAATAAAATTGGAAATTTGACGATCCTTGACTTGATTGATAAAATTCGCTCTAACTCAAAAAGTTTCAGGGCTACAAAAAATAGGTACAAAGTTATTTCATAGAAATACTATTGCGAGCTGTAAAATTGTTTAAAGAACACCAGCAGAAAAATGTCTCAACCAAAACAGCTTTAACCATTTAAATCGTTAACTTAGTTTTTACCCTAAAACTCATCCTCAGGAGCTCCGTTATATTAATATAAAAAGATATTAAAAATATCTTCCAAGTTTTTTTAGCCAACTGCCAGAACCAGAAGTTCAGTATGGAATCCTTAGATCCAACTTCATTTCTAACATTATAGATGATTGTGTTATACATGATGCTTAACTGCTATTTTGTTACAGCAGTTACTAATTAGTGAATCTGAAGGAGATCCTCGAGGTCTTTAATGGGATGCAGAAGTATAGATTTTATAGTCAATATTCATAGTACATAAAACTCAAGCCTCCTTTAGATTGCAGTTGCTACTTATACTACTTGCTTGTTTAGTATTTAACTTGGAAGAGTGTTTGAATCTCTTTCAAAGAGCAAAAAGGAACAGATCTTTACAAAGAAAGGTGATAAACGATCGTATGTTATTTAATATTGGAGACGCAGATCCTGTGGAGATTGACTGTCTTTTTTTCATATGATATTATCCTAGCTTGCCCAAAAATCACTTAGGAGTGAAGCTTGGAGATCCAGAAGGTTCTCAATGGAAACTAAGACTCTAGTTCTAATTCCAGATTGTGCAGGGCAGATCTGGGACGAAAATATCCACTTCCAATGATGAATTGCTGTGAAGATGTAATTCGCTGTTGGAGAAGTATGAAGATAGTAACTAAATATTATTTTAATTTTTTTGAAAAATGGTGATTATTTCAAAAATGGTTGCTCCTAGCGACTTTAATAAAGTATACATTTTTTATGTAATATTAAAGAAGGAAATTATTTTGTTACTTTTCAAGCCAATATATGGGGCTGCAAAAAAGTTAGGGGATTTAAAAAGGTGAAAACTAACGAGCGCCCTCTACCGAAACTGTATACGAAATTATATTTTTCTTTTTAAAAGTATCGCATATTTTAAATGTCATGTCAGTATGTCATTTGGTTCAGCACCTATGAAAAAAAAACGATAAACTTTGACACCCTGTATTTCAGTTAGTATTGAAGTTAAGATAAAGCAAGTTGATCTCAATCATATTATTTTAACGCAAGGAATCTACTGTTGTTCTATGTCCCATTACTTTCGGGACACCCTATATATATTAAAAACCCTTTTAGTGTAATTTAACCTCAGTTAAAGTTACTTAAAAGTTAACCTCGTCAGTGGAAGATGCAATAGACTTATGAGGAGGAAATAACAAAATTGATTGCGGTTAAAAAATCATCATTTTCCATCCTTTATGTGATAGAACAGGTGGAAGTAAAAGAACGGTTAACAGGTGAAGTCCTTCATTAAAATAGGAAATATTTAGTTCCGCTAGCTGATGGTTTATTATGGGAATAAAGTGCCGCCTTATCTTCATACAGACGTACATATCGAATAATGTCTCCCCATTTCATTAAATCTTCCTTGATACTTGGATTGAACTTAACCACTAATCCGATTTTAGCAATTTACAGTTAGCAAACTGCAACTTTTGGGTCGGTCACCAGCTGATGCATAACGGCACTCATGATCACCATACAATAAAACAACAACAACAACCAGAAAAAAATTGAACACTCGCGCTACCAAAACACACACCAATTACCAACCGTAGCGGTTAACTTTGGTACTCTCGGTACTTACATATATGTATATTTATACTGGTTTAATATTTCAGTTCGTAATCATCGTCTTTTATTATTAGCCTTGAATAGCGGCGAGGAGTAAGTACTTCCTAGCCGTAAGGGCGTTCAACTTTCGGTACTCGCTGGCGGTTCACTGCACACGGAACACTGAAGACTGAAGAGACGCGCGACTCCGTCGGTACGACCGACCAAGTGACTAACCAACCATTTCTTGCATTGTTTGCTCTCGCTCTCTTGGTGCCGGCTTCGACATCCCACTGCTCCGCTTCTTTTACCTTTTTTTGTTTCCATGTATTTCGCGCCTCTTCTATGTCTTCTATGTATATGGCGAATTTGAGTATGTGGGTGAGGCCTTCCTCTCCCTCTTTATTAGAAATGTTTTAGTGAAACAACAAGCATAGTATTCAGAGAACGTTTCTCTACTAGAATGGGTTTTACAATAACCTTTAAGTGCCTTGGAGAGGTTTAAAGTAATTAGAAGACACTTCCAGGCAGTAAAAATGAATCAGTTTCCTTGAATTAACTCTAAGATTACCCTGAAGTACCTGGAAGAGCTTAAGCCTACTAAAAAGATAATTCCAGGCTCTCAAATTCCTAGAATAGGTTTTCCAATAACTTTTAAGTGCCTGGGAGAGGTCTAGGGTACTTAGAAGACACTTCCAGGCAGTAAAAGTGATTCAAATTCCTTGAATTGACTCTCAGATTAGCCTAAAGTGCATGGAAGAGCATTAAGATTATTCAAAAGGTACTTCCAGGCACTCAAGTTCGTAAAATAGGTTTTCCAATAACCCTCAAGTGCTTGGAAGAGCTTAAATCTACTAAAAAGATACTTCCAGGCACTCAAATTCCTAGAATAGCTTTTCCAATAACTTTTAAGTGCCTTGGAAACGCTTTAGAGTACTTAGAAGTCACTTACAGGCAGTAAAAATGACTCAATTTCCTTGAATTAACTCTCAGATTGCCCTGAAATTCCTGGAAAAGCTTAAGCCTACTAAAAATATACTTTCAGACACTCAAATTCCTAGAATAGATTTTCCAATAACCCTCAAGTGCCTGGGAGACGCTTTAGAGTACTTAGAAGACACTTACAGGCAGTAAAAGTGACTCAACTTCCTTGAATTAACTCTCAGATTAACCTGAAGTGCATCGAAAAGCATTAAGATTATTCAAAAGGTACTTCCAGGCACTCAAGTTCCTAAAATAGGTTTTCCAATAACCTTAAGTGCCTGGGAGATGGTCTGGAATACTTAGAAGACACTTCCAGGCAGTAAAAGTGACTCAACTTCCTTGAATTAACTCTCAAATTAACCTGAAGTAACTGGAAGAGCATTAAGACTATTTAAAATGTACTTCCAGGCACTCAAATTCCTAAAATAGGTTTCCCAATAACCTTTAGGTGCCTGGAAGAGGCCTTAGAGTACTTAGAAGACACTTACAGGCAGTAAAAGTGACTTAATTTTCTTGAATTAACTCTCAGATTTAAGAGCATAAACAGGCGAAGTCAAGAATTACTGAACATATAAACAACGAGTTAAGTTGCTCATGAAATCCGAACTGAAGGCCATCAACACACATATTATACTCTATTAGTTCTGAAATATTCTTTTGAAATACTCAAATGAAACAATACAGGAATAGATGATAACTTGCACTATGTTTACCCATCAGTCCAACAATAATATCTCGACCATAAACTGTAATTTGTTTTGACGGAAATGACGGTTTATCGTATATGGCCACATAAGAAAATAACGATGTGTATAAAAGAAGAGTGGAAAATGTAATGACAGTATTAATGATGCCCTAACGGGTATGTAAATCTAGTTTTTGTTTCAAAGAAACAAACTAGCGATTGCCGACTTCCATTAGACTAATTTTAGCTGAATTAGATGTAAATTCAAACGACCCGTTAAATACAGTGGCGTAAAGTGTAAAATCTAGAGGAAAACCTAAAAAATTATTAAAATTACAAAATTTTCTCGTTCCTGGAATCAATTTAATTACTGGCAAAAGTCCCCAAAAAAATGGCATCATTTCCGGGTATTCTTCCAGCTATTTGCAAAGAAAAACTGCTCCATTTTATAGAAAAAACTGATAAATCAATCCTGGGGTACCTGGAAGAGATTATCTCTTAAGTTACTAGCAAAATTTCCAGTTTTTCCGACATAATCAATTGTCTCTTCCAGGCATTTAGGAAGCAAAATCGTTCAATTTCCTGGAAGAACTTGGTACATAATCAAACTACATACATACATATATCCCAATAAATTGACTCTCAAAACTTTCATTTGTTAAAAGTTAAAAATGCGCTAAAAATTAGGAAACTCAACTGGTAATAGATCTGTTGGACCTGATGGACTCCTAAGTTACATCGTAAAGTATGATGTAAGTAATTATAGACCTGTTACTATCTTAAAAGGAGTTTTTATGTTGTTTGAGATAGTGTTAGCTAATTGTTTTTATTTCTTAGTAATATGTATTGAATATTTTATAGTTTAGGTTACTATCTGTAATTGGCCCCTGAATATTGATAGTGTAATAATAAATAGAGAAGTACAAGTTATTATCTCCTTATTTAATAACCAAAAAAACCCCAAAAAATTAGAAGTTCTGGAAAAAATGAGAAGAAACGAGTTAAACCAGTAAAAACCAGCCGAGTTATATAGATTCGGATTTTCGTGTAATGAAACCAGGATATCCAATTTTTTATTATTAGGAATCCTTGCTGATCTATCCAGATCCTTAACAGATCAAATTAATAGCTTCAATTCTACTGCTTGTAAACCGACTTAAAAATTCTCTGTTCAGATATTTAGTATTGAAGATTATTCAAACTTCGTTGTGTATTTTAGTTTGGATTCTCATTGTAAATATTTTCAATTTACAATGCAGTTAAAATTTTTGACACTTTTTTGAAAACCACCACAAACAGAGGTGTAGGTAATTGAAATGACTGGGTATAAATGGTTTCAAATGCTTTTCAAAGGTTCCAATTTTCAAAGCTTGGTATCGGAGATATTGAGAGCGTTTGGTCTCTAAGTATTTAAAAAAAGTGCAACTTCCAGGGACAAGTTTTTTATTTAAAAAAAAAGTCACTGTCTTGGAAAGTGATTTTTTTTTCACTTTCTAACATTCATGAAATAAATTTTTAGAATGCGAAATGTAATTTCCGGACATGGGTTCCTTTACTCAAATGGATTCTTCCGTTGCACTAAACAACCCCCAGAAGTTTGATTCCATAGTTCTGAAACACCCTGTATAATACCCCCCCTTTTATTGAACTTCTCTATTATTTATTCACATAACCATGTAAACACGAATGCTTTGTTTTGCTTAAATGTACACAAAGTCTCCTTTAACGAACATTATCAGCATTTTTTTTTCAATGTACTATCTTAAATATAACAATAACATAAACAAATATAAATTTTATAGAAATAATAGGAAATGGTTTCATTATTGCTCGACTAATTGGTTGATTAACTCTTTTATTTGCAATGAATATTTTCAGGATGCAACAGTAAGTGTACCTATTCAAAATATCACTTTAAAAATTATTTGGTTATTTTCACAGTGAATCAGAGATACGACTGCATGTCAGTGGTAAAGAGCAAATAAGTAAGTATATCTACGTAATTCCGACAACCCTACTACTAACGAATTGTTGTAGTTAAGGCCTCTGATGTCACACCTGACACGACCCTCAATGAATACCTCAGAGACCACCTTCACCTCACAGCCACAAAAAAGATGTGCCTAGAAGGGGGTTGCGGTGTATGCATCGTGGCTATTGAGGAAACCGATTCTGATGGCAACAAGAAGATATTTGCCGTTAATTCTGTAAGTAAGCAAACTAAATTTGACTTTACAAAGAAATATGTTATTCACAGTGTTTGGTATCCATTTATTCTTGCCACGGTTGGAAGATTTTGACCAACGAGGGAATTGGAAACCCAATAATTGGATACCATAAGATTCAAACATTGTTGGCGGCCAATAATGGCACTCAATGTGGGTAAGCTGTTTTGCTAACTTTCTTGCAGACATAATTAATTTCCACAGTTTCTGCTCTTCCGGAATGGTGATGAATATGTACGCACTGAACCAAATAAGCAATTTAACGGATATCCAAATTGAAAATTCTTTTGGTGGTAACCTCTGTAGGTGTACCGGATACAGACCAATCTTGACCGGTTTTAGGCAGTTAGTTCCTAAATCTGGTAAAATTGATGAATTGGATATGCAACCGTTCTGAGGATAACTCAATTTTTTAAGATACCATTGAGGACTTGGAAGACTTGAAGGTCGGATGTAGTTCCGCCAAATGCCATAAGGGTTGTGCGAAGGTTTGCCAGAGAGTGCCGCTGCGTTATAACCTCCAAAAAGCTACTTGGACAAAAGTTTATACTTTAAAGGACTTATTGGAAATTTTGACGACTGTTGGAAGCAGTTATATGTTGGTTGGAGGAAATACTGCTAAAGGTAATATAAATTATAATGCAAGCAGAATAAGTAAAGGTGATTCAGTAATAATAGCCAATAGCAGGCGGATAAACCGAGGAAGCTATAGCTAGTTTAAAGATTGTTGTAAGTTGTAGATAGATTGTTGTATAGTCCATCATAACTTCAACACTATTTTTAAGATTCCTGTTAAGGCGGTTCTTAAAGGCATTAACATTTGTGACAGTCACAGTTTTGCTAGTTTTAATTCTGCTTTAAAACATTTCTAATTTGACAATCATATTGGCCTTTGAATGATCTTTAAATGCTTGTTTTATGAAGTGAATAAAAGAGTGGACTTTTTTTGCAATTATCACTCCTGGGTCATCTTGTTTGAGTGGTTTGATCCGATTATAATTGGACTAATTTAATTTCATTCTTTCTATCTCTGACCATGCTTCTACTGTCTAAAGATCTATTTTTATCTGCTCCACATAAGTAAGAGCATTTGCATCTAGTTTACTATCATCGGCAAAAAGTTTTATCTGTTGTATCTACAAGGTCAATAAGGTCCCTCTGGATAACTTCGCTTTTTACGAGATGTTTCTCTGAAATGATTCCATTCACTTTTACTTGGTAGTATTTGTTTAACTGTAGAATATACGTGTATCATATACGATTCTGTTTACAAAAGGGAGAACATTTCGACATTTAAAGAAATTGACACGGGATTTTCATATCTAGTTTTTAAACTCGATTACTACAGCTCAAATATTTGATGAAATTCCTCTGAAAAATCACTGTTTTTCGTCCAGATTATCCCATCTAATAACGCTGTTTTTATACTAAATATTTATATATAAAATTATAACAAATTTAAATAAATATTGCTAATAAATTAAATATTGAATATATATTTTCTGCTAAAGCATTATTTTTCATCCACAAAACCCTTACCCCCCCACCCACCCCAAACATTTGCCCAGTAAAAAATTCTTTTGAAAAATCACTGGTTTTCCTCCATAATATCTAATCTAAAAACACTGTTTTTAATTTAAATGTTTATTAATATAAATATATATATAATTATATCAAATTTAAATAAATAAACTGTGTTATTAGATTGGATATTAATGACGAAAGCAGCGGTCGATTCATGCATATTATTTTGCAAAACAATGATTTTTGAAAACAATTTCTTACTGATAAGTTATGTGGGGTGGGTGGGGGGGTAAGGGTAGGATTAATGAAAAACGGCTTTTTTTTCAGAAAATAATTGCCGGAGAAATAATGCTTTTTAAGAAAATTATACGTGTTAACAAAATCTATAGTTCACTCTCGTTCTATCTCACATCACCTTAAGAATTTCAAGTCAAACGTGAAAAAATCCTATCTTGGCGATAATTAAAGAACACTCCAGGGAATATCAAAAACAAGAATAACATCATTTTAAAACAGTAATTTGTGAATAATGTTTCATAGTACAGACACTCCTGTAAGGAAAAATTCAAATATCTCATGATTTCCTGCACATATTTCGATGAGTTCCTTGATTGTAGTTAAAGAAGGATTCAAGGATCACGTGTTTCAAGTAGGTTCCTCTTACTACAAAGTGTTCTTTAATTTTTGTTTTTTAGTTTAAGTTTTAATTTATTAAGTAATTTAATTTAAGTTTTATTAATAACAAGTTATGTGGTACTTTGTTAAACGGCCAAGTAAACAACGTCTGTTGGCTGTTATGATATTTAGTCCAATCATTTAGACATTCTAATAAATTTGGTGTAGTAAAGCATTTGGGTATAAATCCATGGTAGTATTACATTATTCTCTATAAATCAGATTGTTAATTCTTGGACAACTACCTTTTCCATGCGTTTTAAGAGGATTAAAGTAACTTTCGGGTTTATGTCTGTTACTGTAGAGCTTCCATTAATCTGTCCTAGCTCTATACAATGTTGCGTCACTTAAAACATAGTGTGTGCATGCGGACACGCGTTTCTGCTTTTTGGCTTCTCCATTACACAGCAACCAAAAACGCAAAGAAAATAGTGAAAATAAATCATAAATAAGGGATTACGAACATAAGCGAACAACTCTATTCGGCTTTGGAGGAACAATACAGCATCCTCTTTAAGTAAGCATATGCTGCCTGTATGATACAACCTTAACTCAACTCAATATAGTATGAAAGAAAGAAAGCTATTAGGGTTTGTGATCATTAATACGTATCACAGGAAAGATTTCTGAATAGGCCAAAAAGCAAAAATATGTACTGCTAAGTAACACCTCTACTTGCCAATTATTTTTTTTTTGTAGGTGTATACTGGCCAACCGGTGGATACTCCGCAGATAACTACATAGATATCACTGGAGTCGTAGAGTTGACAACCTATACTTCCACCTCAAGTAGTTTAGTCTTAGGAGGGAATGTCACGATAACCGATACGATAAGCATTTTCAGAAAAACCGCCAAATTATACTCCAGCTTCGTCTATCTGGACAAAATGGCCGACCATCTGGATTTGGTTGCCCACGTACCAGTGCGAAATGTAATTTTCATAAGACCTTATAATCTTTTGGGTTCTCAATGAATTTTTCTTCTTAGATTGGCACCCTCGCAGGTAATTTAATCATGAAGTTCAATGACAACGGGTTTGCCTCGGATATTTTTTTAATATTTGAAACTGTACAGGCCAGACTGGTAATTGGTGAGTGGTATTCATATATTTTAACCCACGCATTATCCCAATATGCTTATTATAGTGGACACAAGTGAAAATGAGACCAGAGTAACCCCAAAAGACTTTCTGCAACTTGACATGAATAAAAAAGTTATTAAGCAAATCATTTTACCTCCCTATGGAACCGACTATTACTACACCAGCTATAAGGTGAATATTTTCGGAAAAAAATGGTGTGCACAAGTGACGAAATGAAATTTCAGATTATGCCGAGAGCCCAGAACGCGCACGCAATGATGCACGCAGGTTTTCTCTTCCAGTTAGACACCTCAGGCATCGTAAAGTCAGCTCGAATAGTCTATGGGGCGGTCAATCCCAAGTTCACTCATGCATCTGCCACAGAAACGTTATTAACGGGAAAGCAGCTGTTTGATAATGCAACACTGCAATCGGCGTTCGCTTCCTTGGACCAAGAAATCGTTCCGGACTGGATCAAACCCGATCCAAGTCCCGCTTTTAGAAAGCAACTCGCCATTAATCTGTTTTATAAGGTACGTTTATTTATACAGTGTAGCCCAAATTGGGTGTACATGTATGGGTATTTTGGAAACTATAAGAGATAGAAAAATGGTTAAATGGGGGAAGTTGTAGGGCAATTAGTTACCAATTTAGTGCCGCTTTTAGAATGATTTTATCATCTTTTTCCGATTTTAATATATTTGGAAAAAGTTGCATTTTTGAAAAAGGCTTATATTTTCTTTTATTTCAACGTATTTTTGAAATCTAAAATAGCGTTGAAATAAAAAAAAAATCAGTTCTTTTTCAAAAATGCAAATTTTTGATTTTTTCTAAATATTTCAAAAAAAGATAAAATCGTTCTGAAAGCGGCACTAAACTAGTAATTAAATGCCCTACAACTTTCCCCATTTAATCAATTTTCTATCTCTTATAGTTTCCAAGATACACATACATGTACACCTAATTTGGGCCACACTGTATCTGTGAAAATATGCATATTTTCAGTTCGTTTTGAGTATAGCCCCGAGCTCTTTAGTGTCCTCAGTAAATAAAAGTGGTGGGACCCTATTGACGAGACCGGTGTCAACTGCCAGTCAACAAATCTATAGTGATTCCACCTTATATCCTCTGACCGAACCTGTTATAAAGCTGGAGGCACTTGCTCAAACTTCAGGTACAACCCATCAGTCACCAGGAAATAAATTGAAAATTTAAACTCATTTTTATTAGGTCAAGCGCAGTACATAATTGACAAACCCGACCTGCCGGGTCAGCTGTATGGGGTATTGGTGCCAGCACAACTCACTCCCGGATCCACCATTACCCAAATAGACTCAACTGATGCCCTAAAGGTTGATGGAGTGATCGCTTTTTACTCAGCTAAAGATATTCCTGGCACCAACTCAATCGCATTACCATCTATCGCTCAAACACTTGTGGAAGAACTATTTTGTGCCGGAACCGTATAAATAGATCCCCTATAACTTTAAACCAATTTACCTAAACTAGTGCTCTTTAGGTTCGATACTTTTCCCAACCGATTGGGGTCCTGGTAGCAACCAGTCACGATATCGCTTTGAATGCTCGCGATTCGATCAAAGTCACTTCTAATGCACCCACCGCTGACCCCGTGTTTTCAGTCAAAGATGTCGTGGCACAAAACCTTACCAAGAGAATTACCCATTTAACTTCGGTGGTACCAAAAACCAAAGGTAGCGATATCAAAAAAGTGATCGCGGGGGAAGTTTACGTGCCAACTCAGTACCATTTCCACATGGAAAACCAAAATTGTCTGGTGCTCCCGGCAGAGGATGGTCTCACGGTATATCCGGCGACGCAATGGATGGATCATATACAAGGAGTGATTTCACAGGTGCTACTAATGCCCTCTCAAAAGCAAGTAACCGGAGAATTGTTATGAAATTGTCATATGAATCCAGTTATTTTATTCCAGGATAAACGTGGTTGTACGAAGGCTAGGAGGAGCCTTCGGGGCGAAGATTACCAGGAACGCTTTTGTAACCACAGCAGCCGCTTTAGCTGCATACAAACTTAATAAACCCGTTAAGATGTGGATGAATTTAAGTGATAACATGGAGATTATTGGGAAAAGGTATCCGATGTATACGAAATATGAGGTTGGCGTTAATAGTGCCGGAGCGATACAATATCTTGAGGTAAGTATGAATGTTATTATTATTAGTTGCGATTCTGTGAGGTTCTTTAAGGGTCGCATGAAGAATGTATTGATAGATGGGGTTTTTTAAGTGTTGTCCCACTGTATGAAAAATAGAGCAAATGTTTCTTGTGATGAAACACTTTTTTCTCAGCTAAGTAGACTTAATCAGAAAAATGTGATTTTCAAGGAAATTTTTGACCAACAAGTGCCAATAAATTCCTCGTTATTAGTTTTTTGAAAAAATTTAAAATGCTATTTGTTTGGTCCTTAAAGGGTGCATTCATTGCTAAAAAAAAAAAAACTAAAAACCGTATACAGGGTGTCCCAAAATTAGTGGACGAAACGCGAACCCTGTATTCTTTGGTCAAAAATAACCTCACTTTTTCCTATAAACATATATCGGCAAACGCCCCCCAAGGGAGCTACGCCCCTTTTAAAGGGGACACCTGAAGATGGTTTTTTCCACTTATTTTCGAAACGGGTAAATATAAAAATTTTAAATTTTGGTATTCTCCCAATTTTGATATGCTGAATTTAGTTGTCATTTTATAATTTTCATTATTTAGTCAGGTGCGTATCATTTAGGGGGTGAGCCTAAAAAAATACCTAAAAAAAATTGTGTGCAAAGTTTTTGTTTTTTTTTCTTTAAATTTTAAAAATTTGAAGCTTTTTACGTACGTTTTTAAGAAAAACGCTGCATAGTATTATTTTCACTCCCAATTTTTATGAAAACTTAGTAGCAGCCTTTGGAAAACATTGACACACTGCATAATGACATTAACATTTGTTGTAATTGATTAGTTGTCATTTTGCATTCAAATTGTTAATATCTTTTTAACTATGGAAGACTTTTCGACTCGTGAAAGAGTAGATATTCATTTTATGTATGGATTTTGCAATGGAAACGCACATGCCGTAATGCACGCAATTGCAAATGATGCTTATGGGGAAGTATTGAATTTAATTGAAGATATCATTGAGAACCTTAGAAGAGATTACCAATATCCCAAAGTCAAATTTAAGTAAAATTAAATATGATAAATAAATAATTAAGAACCTAATTTGTTATCCAAAAAATTAAATTTAAAGTAATTATAACTGAAAATTGAGATTGGTATAAATAGTGTTGTTATTAATTATTATCGTCGGATCACATTAAATTCATTTCAAAATACTCTAATTACTATTATTATTATTATTTACTTGGATAAGTCTTATCACAAACATCAAACACCCCAAAACAAATCCCTTTTGACGACTAACTGGAATGTTTAGTGGCTTACTAAGGTTTAGGCTTATTTCCTATGCAATTTAAAATATTTAAAAATAATTTCAGAAGGGAAGAATGACTAAGATGTTAGGATACCATCCTTCCCATCATAAAAGGGTTCAGGAGTTAGAAGAAGAAGATTTTCCAGCTCAAGTAGACTTTTGTCATTGGATTTTAAATCACCCAAATCTTCGTCAAAAAATTTTGTGGTCAGATGAGGCAACTTTTTCCAGGAGTAAGGGCTTTAACAGCCCTAATACTCATTTTTTGGAGCATCGAGAATCCATAGCATTCTCAGCATAGATTTTCCTTTAACGTATGGGCAGGTTTGATAGGAGATAAATTGATAGGCCCAATTATTTTGCCACACAGGTTAACTGGTCGTCATTATTTAAATTTTCTTCAAAACAATCTCAGAGATTTACTGGACGATGTTCCCATAGAAACTCGGCTGGAAATGATTTTTCAGCACGATGGGGCACCAGCTCACTACAGCTGATAGGTGAGAACTTGGCTGGACAATAATTTTACAGGCAGATGGATAGGGCGAGGTGGTCCTGCACGATCGCCCGACCTTAATCCTCTGGATTATTATCTTTGGGGTAATATGTGCAATATTATTTATGCCACGGAAATTGATACTCCAGAAGAGCTTCACAGGCGAATTCTCGCAGTTGCAGGCCAAATAAAAGAAAACCGATTTGAAATTCTTAGATCGACCCAAAACATTCAAAAAAGATCCAGTTTATGCATTCAGGAAAACGGAAACTTGTTTGAACATTTGCCTCAAATAAATTAGTATTTTTATCTGTTTGCAATTTTATTTGTGAAATTACTTTTGAAGCGTGCTATTGAGTTTTAATAAAAATTGTTATTAATAATACTATGCAGCGTTATTGTTAAATGCGTCTTTCTCGAAAACGGTAACTCGTAGAGTTATTGACCAAGAGGTACTTTTTTACGTAAAAAGCTTTAAATTTTAAAAATTTAAAGAAAAAAAAACAAAAACTTTGCACACAATTTTTTTTTAGGTATTTTTTTAAGCTCACCCCGTAAATTATACGCACCTGACTAAATAATGAAATGACAATTAAATTCAGCATATCAAAATTGGGAGAATACCAAAATTTAAAATTTTTATATTTACCCGTTTCGAAAATAAGTGGAAAAAATCATCTTCAGGTGCCCTGTTTAAAAGGGGCGTAGCTCCCTTGGGGGGCGTTTGCCGATATATGTTTATTGGAAAAAGTGAGGTTATTTTTGACCAAAGAATATAGGGTTCGCGTTTCGTTCACTAATTTTGGGACACCTTGTATATTTCGCGAAAATTGCTTATTTTGGATTACATGTTTTCTCCCACTTTCTTATACAGTGTAGTACAATCCAAATTTATTTGCCTATGAATTCCACAAATATTTTCTTCTTGACTTTATAGATTTTACAAAAAAAAATTAGTTTTTCGAAAGTTTTATTTATTTTTAGCTAAGAAAAAAAAAACATTTTTTTATGGTTTTCTCTATTGTTAAATATGGATAAAGATTTTTGTACGAAAATAGTTAAGTTCTGTTCTGGAACAAAATGAAATATTACCATAGATTTCTCCAAGGCGAAGTGCCATTTTGTAAAGCGAAATAATAGGCGAAGGGTCTCGTTTACTTCGCAATCTTTATTTCAAAAATGTTTTTAGGTTAATGTATTGTAATATTAAGCCCCGTATCCACTGGCATTAACATTTGTAGCAACATTTGTAAACGTTTGGGAATATTGATAAACGCTTGCAAAACGAAGTACCCACCGATCAGCACATGTTGTTTGAAATTGTTCACAAAGCAGTTTTGAGAGCGTTTGTCGCGTATCCAGGTCTTTTTTTATTTTGAGGAAAACCGAGAATAGAAAAATTGTAAAAATGGCCCTGTTAAGTAGAAAGAAACTTGCCGTCTGCATTAGTATTTTGTGCACTAATAGAAAAAAAAAAGAAGAAATAAAGAAGAAAACATAGATTTTGGGTGTCTCATTTTTCAAAAACTAGAGTTTCTATGCACCTGATTTCTGATATCAAAACTGACAGAAGTAGCCTATTCAAAAATTTTACTCGAGTTTCGCCAAGAGATTTTGATTTTCTGCTCTCAAGAATTTCTCCAGAAATATCTAAAATTGACAAGAACTATCGAGAGTGCGTCTCTGCCGAAATTAGACTGGCCATCACACTTCGCTTTCTAGCGACAGGAGATTCCTATGCCAGTCTTATGTACCTCTTCAGAGTTTCGAAGCAGCTCATTTCTAGAATAATTCCTGAAGTATGTGCCGCCATCATGAAAGCATTAGCGAGCTATATAAATATCTATTTATCTACAAACGTAGAATATCGCGTCTCCACTGAAATCAGGCAGAAATCCACAAACAAGTCAAATCCTTTGAAGTTACCGACTTTTCGCGGAACAGTGACAAACGCCTGCAAACGTTTGCAAATGTGAGTGACCGACGTATCCACCGGATAAACATCGTGTTTGTAAACGATTGTAAATGTTTCTAAACGTTCAGTTTGTCAGGTGGATACGCGGCTTCATGTCTGTGCCGTTGTTTTTGGCTTTTTTATGGACATTTTGTGATAATATCATGTAAGTTTTATTATGTTTTTAATTAATTTATTAGCTAAATAACACCCTTTTATATTTTACTTTTACATAGTTATCCCTTGACAATGGTTTAACAACCGAAACGCCTCGGGATTTTTGAAATAAAGATTGTGAAGTAAACAGGACCTTTCGCCTATTATGTTGCATTGCAAAATGACATATTTTTTGTTTTATGAATTTTACACAAATGAAGGAACTTTCTTAGGAAGTATTTAAAACAATTTAATAATAAAATTATAAATATTAGAACTATTATTACTACTTAACTACTATAAGGAAATTTTTGTTGAACAAATTTTTTTTTTGCAAGGGCCAATATAACTTCTTTCTGGTTCATTTTTGGCGAAAATGTGTAAAATATTTTTTGTTTAGTACTCACAAGGTGCATTAATTGCAAAAATAAAAAACATCATATACATTTCGAGAAAATTGCATATTTAGGGTCTGAAGTTTTTCACGGTTTATAGGCTTCCAGTGTATAGGAAATCAAAATATGGCTCCCACTGTACAGGGTGTCCCAAATTCGAGGGTGACCATTGGAATCTCGGAAACCGTAAAAGTTACGGGGTCGGTTAAATGGAAGCAAAGTTACGCAATTTGGAGCTTAATAAAATGGCGTTTCAAAAATTTTAAAATATCGGGATACTTCCGGAGTAATTCGAAAAAAATCGAAAATTGTCAAAACCGTTTTTACCTTCTACCGACTTTATTTAAAGAGATATCGGGAAACTAAAAACAGTTTTTTATTGCCACTTTTTATGTTCTACAACATGACGCAAAAAAAAATTAATCTGATGTTTCGTTTTTTTTCGATCATCATCAATTTTATTTTATCTTATGTGGCGCCCACATTGGATTTTCTGATTTTTAAAAAGTATTTTTAATTGCCTTTAAAATGAGGTGTCGCACTTGCATGTCCGATTATTCCTTCTGGTACTTCCCTTAAGAACTTAATGGGATTTGTTAACAAGTTTATCTGGGTTTATAATATTTGTTCAATATTTTCAAGTTTTACATACACATTTTTGCATTTAAATTGATGCTGCCATAAGAAACAGATACGATCAAAAATTAGCATCTATCAGAGGTGAGGTATGTTTATGTTTATAATTTTAAGGACACACAAATAAGTACAGTCCATTAGTACTTTCCAGTGGCACAATTAAACAATTATGTCCTCCTCTATTTGGGGAAGAGGCCAGGTAGCAATTCTCCCCCGAATAGTTACCTTATTTAATTCATTACATCACATACGGTCAAACATTTTATTATAAGAAAAATAAATATGATTTTTCAAGTAATTTTTTAAAAATGATTAAGGAAATGCTCGTATCGTAAATGCTAGAAAGTAGTTTTAAATAACGGGGATATTTAGTATACACTATGTTTGTCCTAAATTATGAAAAATGATCGTTCTCAGCATCAGTTTTCAGTCAATCTATAGACTAATTACATTTCTTGCAACATAACTTGAACGACGTATCTCTAGCAACACGTCAAGACAAGTGGCTATAATACGATGGAGCTCCTTCGCACTCCATTTGAATCGTAAGGCAACATCTCGATGCTACTTTTAGTAATCGATGGAATGGACCATCCAATGGCCGCCGCGCTCACCTGATCTGAACCCCCTAGACTTTTTTCTATGGGGATATTTTAAAGAACTTGTTTTCATCAATGAAAGACTGATGCGTAAAAAATAAAACAAGCGGCCAACGTTATTACCCACAACATCTCCGATGCATAAAACGAACCGTTTTCATTTTGAACATTTATTGTTAGCAATAAAATCCCTTTTTTACATTATTGTGGGATAAGTGATTTTTGTCCGAAAACGATTGGCTAAACAAAAAGACTGGTACCACTTTTTCGAAAGTACGAGGGCGGGTCAATAAGTCCGTGACTTTTTGGATAAAAGACAGGTTTTTATATAAAAAGTTATTTTATTTTTCAACATAGTCTCCTTTCAGTTCAATACACTTAGTCCAACGTTTCTCCAATTTTTTTATCCCTTCGGAAAAATATGATTTGTCGAGGTCATCAAAATAGGCATTTGTTTGAGAGATGATTTCGTCGTTGGAGTCAAATCTCTTTCCGCCGAGCCATTTCTTTAAGTTTGGGAATAGGAAATAGTCACACAGTCTAAATCTGGAGAATAGGGCGGATGAGGAAGTAATTCGTAACCTAATTCATGGATTTTTGCCATAGAAACTGCACATGTGTGGACCCTTGCATTGTCCTGGTGGAAAAGAACTTTTTTTTTGGCCAAATGTGGTCTTTTTTCTTTCAGTTCCTCATTGAATCTATCCAAGAAGTTGGTATAATATTCTCCATTGGTTGTTTTCCCCTTTTGAAGATAGTCAATGTGGATTATACCGCGTGCATCCCAAAAAACGGTCGCGATGACTTTATTGGCTGACAAACCCACCTTTGCCTTCTTGGGCGCCGATTCACCCCGAGAAATCCACTGTTTTGACTGCTGTTTGGTCTCCGGCGTGTTGTGGTGGATCCACGTTTCGTCCACGGTAACAACGCAAAAATTCGTCCATATTGCGGTTGAATAACGCCAAACACTCCTGGGAAATTGTCACACGGTTGTGTTTGTGAGCAAACGCGGCACCCATTTTGCGGAAAGCTTTCTCATACCCAAATGATCATTCAAAATTGAAACTACTGAACCATGTGAGATGCCTATGGCTTCCACAATCTCTCTCACTTTCAATCTCCGATCGGCTAAAACCATATTGTGAATTTTATCGATTGTTTTGGAGGTAGAGACCTCGACTGGGCGTCCAGAACGTTCGGCATCTTCCGTGCTTGTACGGCCACATCGAAATTCAGTAAACCACTTCTTTACCATGGAAATGGATGGTGCAGAGTCCCCATAATATTTATCAAGCTTAGCCTTGGTTTGAGTGATGGTTTTTTTCCGTAAAAAATAATGCTTAATGAGCACACGAAATTCACTTCTTTCCATTTTCTTCTCAAAATGAGTGGTAGTCTGCTATCAACAGCTGTCAAATACAAACTAAATGACGCTGCTTGTTCAAATTTTGACAGGCGTCAACTGATAGTTCTCTGTTGACAAGAGCAGAGTTGCCATTTCCATTAAAGGGCGGGAAATTCAAAAAGTCACGGATTTATTCACCCGCCCTCGTATGTCAACGCACGAGAATCTTCATTAA
The DNA here is from genome assembly GCF_022605725.1 of Anthonomus grandis grandis. Classification (NCBI taxonomy): domain Eukaryota; kingdom Metazoa; phylum Arthropoda; class Insecta; order Coleoptera; family Curculionidae; genus Anthonomus; species Anthonomus grandis. The sequence goes on along the minus strand of NC_065556.1, from coordinate 29,708,783 downwards.
ATAAGTAACTTTTCCAGATAGTTGTTAACTTTTTGTAGTAAATTCGTCTCTGGCGGCGTCACTTGAAACGCAAATAATTTATATAATAAAATTAAACATATTGATTAATTTTTTTTTGTTTAAATATTTCCAAATCATAATTATGAAACGATGCCCTCTTTAGGGCTACACTCGCACCAAATAACCAGCAAATAAATTATGATATTCTAGCTACGAATGTTGTCGTACATGATGCATCAAATAAGTTTTATAAAAATCTGAGAAACTATAAGTAATAACTTTTAAATAATTAACAATCCACTTTTAGGATACCCTGAAGAAGGGAGAATATATAAAGACACATAATGTCTCAAAAAAATCTGGTTTGAACACAAACATCCATTATACCTTCATAGAAGTTCTTGAATATAAATTTCTTGTATTGTATAGGCGAGCCTTTATACGGATGCAGGCGTAGGTACCAACGAACCAATCGATTCTTTGGTGGTAGACCAGTTTAAAAACTGCTACATAACTGACACCTGGTCCTACGACACTTACCTAGTAAACACGGATAATCCCAGCAATTGCTACACCAGGGCCCCAGGTAACGATTAAATATTATCAAAAATTAATAAATAATGATTTGGTTATAGGTAATTTTGAAGCTATGGCCTGCATAGAAAATATAATGGACCATATAGCTTACTCACTCAGTTTGGATCCTTTAGATGTGAGGAAGGCGAACTTGAGTGAAAAAGACAATCCCATTGTGGCGAACTTCATAAAAGACATTGAAAAGTCTGATAGTGTTATTACTAAGAAAGCTGCTATAGAAGAATTTAATAAAGTATTATCACAGTTATGTTCGTAATCACTTATCTAGTGTGAAATACTTTTTTAGGCCAACAGATGGAAGAAAAGAGGTATATCAGTCATACCAATGAAGTGGATATTAGAAGTAGCCGGGACGTTTACGACAGTAGTCTCCATTTATCATATAGATGGGGGAGTGGCCGTTAGCCATGCTGGAATTGAAATGGGCCAAGGAATTAATACTAAGGTGGTACTATATTTTACCCAGAAATAATTGTTAACAGTACTGTTATAGGTGGCACAAGTTTGCGCCTACAAATTTGGAATAAAACTGGAAAAAGTATCGGTGAAACCGTCGTATAATGTAGCGAGTCCAAACGCCATGACTACCGGGGGTAGTTTAACGTCCGAAGCGGTAGTTTACGTAAGTGTTTTCAAGCATTTAAAGACGTATTTCTTGTGTTCTTATATTAGCATATAATTGCAAAGAATCGGACGCATAAAGTTCTCAAATGATGGGAATATAAAGAAGTTCTGTGGTTATGTAATTTCTAGAAGACTAGGAAACGATTTACGTTCAAAAATGGTCTATAATGACAAAAATTGCCTTTCTGGGCCTGACCTACCTAATCAAAATTAGTAATTTCCACATAAATATTTTTATAATATAAGATAAAATTTGCAGGCTGAACCCTAATAAGGGCCCGGGGATTAATGGCATACCACCCTCCATGCAGTTTTTTCTGCCTCATCCACTTTTTATTTTAGTGAAGAAATAGTCCATATTTACAGTGGAGTCGTGGGTTAAGGTAAAATAAAAATCCTGCAGTCTCCCTTCACTTATTTATTAAACATTTAGTGACTTAAAATTCCCTACATGTTTCGGACACAGTGGTGTCCATCATCAGGGGGTAAAAGGTTTAAAATTGATATTAGATATACGCTTCAGGGTTTGATTCTATATCAAAAAACCCTCTATTTGTTAATATTGTTTTTTTTTTAATTTTGTTTATGTATGTACATTCACAACAACAACAACTTGTCAACAACAGAATGTAAATAAACAAAATAAAATTTAAAAAAAAAACAATAATAGTAGATAGAGGGTTTTTTTGATATGGAATCAAACCCTGTAGCATATATCTAATACCAATTTTATACCTTTTTATCCCCTGATGATGGACACCACTATGCCCGAAACACGTAAGGAACTTTTTATTTTGTTTAATAAATCTAATTTTTTTGGAAGACAAGCTACTTAACCTGGAAAGAACTAACTGGATCAATTTACAGTCAGATTTTTCCAGAGTGGATTGCATGGATTTGAATCCTGTCAAATATTACAGTATTTGCTTTTCCAAGCATAGAAATGCTACAACATTTGCAAATGCGTTGTAGAATACACTCCTGTCAAATGTGACAACAATTCGGGATCTTGGAGTTGTATTATCGTTTAAATTTAAAAGAGATGTAAAAGAGATATTACAAATATCCTTGCTATCCCCATGTTGTACTATACTTTAATTAGACCTTTTCTAGAGTATGTTTCTTCAGTTTGTAGTCCTCGCTATGCATGTTAGAATACAAAGAGCCCTGAAATATTAAATCCAAAATTGATTTTGTTGACAATTACTCCGATGATTACGGAGTTCTGTATTACAGATTTTGCCTTCTGCCTCTTGTTGTTTGTTGGAAGCAAAGAGATTTAAAGAGTTTGTATAATATTCTGAATCCTTCTGTAGACACTTCAGAATTGCTATATATTTAATACAAAATCAGCCTGACTTTTATACTAACCTTTTTATAGAACAAAGGTTTATAACTAAATCGATTAGACTGGCAAATAATAGTACTTTTCTGAATCAAGATATAGATGCAAAAGGCTTTGCTAAGTTATTATAAGGTTACTACTGTCATTTTGATTTATTATATGTAAATTCATTGCTGTAGAATTTCAGATTGATGTGCGCTGCTGGAATCTAATTTGGCCTGTTTCATAGGGAATTTGTTGTGTTCTTTTTTCACTTATTCTTGTTGCTACTATTATTATCTGTATAAATAAATAAATTTTAGTCTTTAATAAAAGCCTGTGACGTTCTGATCGCCCGCATGAAACCGATGAAAGATAAAAATCCGAAAGCGACATGGGAAGAACTTGTGACGCTGTGCTTTAATGGTAATATTAATTTGAGCTCGAACGGATTGTAAGTGTTTGAAAGTCAAGGGAATATTATAATGAGTGTCAATATTTGCAGTTTTTCACCAGACGAGCCAGGAATTGAAGAATACCCGATATACGGGTGCGGAGTTCTCGACTTGGAAGTGGACATTTTAACGGGAAAACACGAGATTTTAAGTGTGGATATTTTGGAGGATGTGGGCCGAAGCATGAGTCCTCTGATCGACATAGGTATTGTAACAAACGCATTCTTTTACACTTTTTATTGACAACGTCAAGAACTTTAACCTCACTCGCGTTGACTGATTAAAATTTCACGAAGCGTGCTCCCTTTTAAAGAACTCATAGAGCAACTTAGAAATGTTTGGAGTTTTCTATATTGTCGTTACCAATGGACCAGTCAACGCAAGCAAGTATACAAATTCTATAAAATGTAAACACCAAGAAAATAAATAACAACCTAAACTACAAAATCCGAGCAAAACAATATAAAACTATGAGAAGAATTGTACGTATTTGCATAGCAGTATACAGGTTGGGGAATCGATCATTATGCATAGAGACGAGCTTAAAGGCGAACTATGGCAACGCGCACGCATACCTTTTAATTTTGTTGTTATTTGCAATAAAATTACGCGAAAGTTTCTAAAGCGTTTTTAAAATATTTTTGTGATGCAGACTTTACCTACATCAGGATACAACTCACATAGAACCGTTTTCTCATAATCTTTATTATACTGTGTATTTATTGCGGATCTAGAGGGAAATTTTGGAGAGGGGGGGAACTAAAAAATTTAATGTTTGTATTTGTGATAATGCGTCCATTTAATGTACATAAATATAAACATCAATTTTATACATTTTAATTCATACGCATTTTAGAGAATTTTTCCAATACTTCGTCGGATGTTACTTTTATGTCATAATTTACATGTAGAAGAATTCAATCCCTGCAGCATCATAGTTCATAATTTTCATGTGACGCAAAGAAGAAGATGACGTTTCGGCACTAGCTTTGGAGAATGTGATCCTTGTCACACTTTTGTGACAAAATGTGATCGAGACAAGACACCTTCTCAGTGTATCGATCATAGATGCTATTTGCGACATTCTTAACAAGGCAGCTAGTTAATTCGGCTTTTTCTTTTTCTATGAATTTTATGTTAAAAAGCAGACTTAAATTGAAACGTCTTCAGAGAACCTTGCTTTCAAATCTTCTATCACGGGCGGTATGTATACTGAAACCTTACAGTATCCTTCACAGATTTAAGATGTTGCGATGATTTTGATAACCATAAGTTTTATACCATAAGTCGGTCGTTAAACGCACTAAATATTGCAACCAATACGGTTATGACTTCTGAAGATCAAAGTCCGATGAAAAAATTAAAGTAGCACACAACAGTTATCAGATTTGAAGTTCAGTAGTTCTATTTCTCCATTTAGTGAATTTGGTAAGTGGTTTTAGAATTTCTGGAAGAGCGATGGTGCACTGAAGAACAGTATCATGTCGTTGTACCCGTCGTACAATTCTCTTCCCTAAAAATGTGGTTAAAACTGAGCTACTTTCACTGATTTATAAATGCTGCTGTTCAATTTATGAGAAAAACATGGCGATCGAGCACCGTTTGTGGCCTTCTAGTGAATTTCAATAAGTTAACCTATCATAAGACTTTTTTCATAGTTCCAAAAGAGTTTCTGGCGAAATGAAATTGGGACATTCAACAATTTTCTTTGTAATTTCCTTGTAAGTTCAACTATTTTAAAGTTATTGAGCAGTTCTTTAACAGAATGAAAAAATCTTGATATTGTCAGAGGCTTTATAAAAATCCGAATATTTTGAAAACGCATGCAACGATTTTATTGATTTTAGTTTCATGTGAAAGCCAATAAGTTTCTTCACAAAAAAAGCCCTTACAAGTTTCTTTGTAAGTTCAACTGTTTGGGAGTTATTGAATAGTTTTTTAACAGAAGAAAAAACCTTAATAATGTCATGGCTTTAAAAAAATCTCAACATCTTGAAAACTTATGTAAGGATCTAATTGGTTTTAGTTTCATATCAAAGCAAATGAGTTTCTTCACCAAAGAAGTCCTATCAAGTTTCTTTGTAAGTTCAACTGTTTTGGAGTTATTGAGTAATTTTTCAAAAATCATGATATTGTCAGAGGCTTTACAAAAATCTCAATATCTTGAAAACTCAGGTAACGATTTTCTTGGTTTTAGTTTCCAGTTTTCTTCACCAAAAAAGATTCTTAGAAGTTTCCTTGTAAGTTCAACTGTTTTCGAGTTATTGAAAAGTTTTTCAACAGAAAGTTGATATTATCAAACGCTCTATAAAAATTCCAATATCTTCAAAACTCATGCAACGATTTTATTGATCTTAGTTTCCTATGAAAGCCAATGAGTTTCTTAACCGAAAATGCTCTTACAAGATTCCTTGTAAGTTCAAGTGTTTTGAAGTTATTGAGTAGTTCTTCAAGGAATTGACAAGACCTAGATATTGTCAAAGGCTTTAGAAAAATCTCAATATCTTGAAAACCCGTGTAGGAATTTTTTTGATTTTAGTTTAATATGAAAGCCAATAAGTTTCTTTACCAAAAAGGCCCTTACTAATTTTCTTGTAAGTTCAACTGTTTGGAAGTTATTAAGTAGTTTTTCAATTGAATGAAAAAATCTTGTAACGCTTAGTCTTTATCAATGGTCTCTTTAAGATAACCGCAAATCATTTGAGGACAAATTTGGAGAACTTGAATATCGCCAGATCCACTAATAAGGTGATTAGGAAAAGTATTTGTTAAAATGCTAGCCAAGTGTGAATAAGAAATTTTATTTAAATATGAAGTATTGTGTTTCCTATGTAATGAAAAAGAAGATTCATCTAAAAAATAAAATATTTTTTTAAAAAATTTTATCTTCACTCTTAGCATGTTTACACAAAAGATTCGAGAAATATCTCTTGAGTTTTGAAATATTTGTTACTGGATACAATTTGTTGGTCGATACCTAATTCTTCTTGATCGTATTAAATTAATTACAAACCATTTCTCCCAGTCATTCTTGTTCCTGGACCCATTCGATAGAAAGGATGACTCAAAATTCGAAACCACCTTAGACATATCCCTACGGCTGAATTGCCTCCATAAAACCATTTAATAATTTGAATACTTTCGGAAGGAATATAAATAACCATAATAAGTCAAAATTCAATGATGCAACGTCACATGAGAGGAAAAGGTGTTGCACTCTGCGTAATACTGAATTCTCCAACCTGTATAACACCTAATCCCTTCCCTTTACCTCCAAATGGTTTATGAACGTAATTCGTAGGTCAAGTAGAGGGAGCCTTCATAATGGGCCTGGGTTGTCACTCAACTGAGGAAATAGTCCAAGACAGTACCACTGGAAAAATCTTAACGAGCCGCACTTGGAACTATAAGCCTTATGGATTCAAAGACATACCGCAAGATTTTAAAGTACGCTTCAGCAATAATACACCTAACCCTGTAGGAGTATTAAAGTCGAAAGGTATTTGACAGTTGTGCCTAATTAATTAAATAATTTACTAAGGCCCGGTTGTACAAGCAGTGGTTCAACTTAAGTTCTTCGTTGAACGTAGTTCAGAGGTTCGTGTGTTCTTTGGGTACAAGTTTAGTTAAACTAGGTTCTATTTAAAGTCTGCAATGGCCACATAAAAAAGAAGAAAAAGAAAAGAAAAACCTATTCATTAAAATTAATTTATTTATTTACTTTGTTTTTTGTATGTTGCCGATTATAAGTATTTCTTGAACACAAACAATACCGTCAATTCCGAAGTGTTCCGAAGAAATACAAGGAAAGCATAGAATATAAGAAAATGAAGTTAAAGCAGAGGCCTTGGAGAAAATTTGTGAGGAATTTAACAGTGTTCTCGGAGAGCCCCTTAGAACTGTTACATTTCTAAAAAATAAGTATGAGAATATAAAAGAAGGGCCAAGCAAAAATTTATAACAATAACTGCAAGCGAGAGTGATATCCATGAAATATTAGGAAGCCAACTTACAGGACTAACATCAAAATATGACACTGATGCTATGGCAGTTTTTTTTTAACTTATTTTAAATAATTTTCAATCTTAAATATTGTAAAATTTTTAGAATCAATTTGTTATTCAGATCGAAAGCGAAAATGCTGACGATATTCTATCTAAGATCTAAAACTATTTTTAAAGTCTATAAATAGTGTAATTGAACTAATACAAATCAACATACTTGTCCGTAACCGATGAAATTTGTTCAGAAATTCTATCTACTATGAATCTTACAGCTTGCTTTTCCAACCCAAATCTAGCCTTAAATTCTTTATCATCCCAAATGTTCAAATGATCTCTGTACACCTGTGATTATCTAGGGTGTACAATTTTATTTATTAATTCCAGAAAATTTTCGTCATCCATAGTATCTTCCCAAATAGGATCCATTTTTATATTTATGGTTTGTAAACTAAATCTAGGGTACCTAATAGTAAATAATAATAAAACACCTTACCAAACACAATAATTATTGAAGGGCGGCTGTATTTACATAAATAAAAAATATCAAAATGATATATACTAAATATCAATTTAATCTCAAAAATTTGCTTGAACTCCCATTGAACGCTCCAAATTAGACGTTCAAGATGAACCGCAGGTTATCATTTGAACCAACATTTTACAATGGATTAATTCCGCTGAACCGGAGATCTTTATAAACTGTTGTTGAACGCTCATTGTACAACCGAGCCTAAGTGTTACATCAAAGTTTACAGTAAACTTTGGTTATATCATTTAAGCGATTGCTGAACCTCCCATGTGTTTCTCCGTTGCGTTTCCGCTCGCTTTGCGACATGCTTTGGCTTCCGCGAGGGGTGACTCATCGTCTACAGCATCTCCTTGGTATTCTATAGGTGAGAAGTTTATATGATAGTCTATAAATTTGTTTTTTTTTAAATGCTTTTCAGATGGCCCGTCAACCGTGCAACAAACCCTGCTTCAGGCTTTAAGTGACTACAAGCAGTTTACGTTGTAGGGTTTTAGTTTATATACAGTAATAAGGGATTAAATGGGAATTTTATCAAGTATCAAGCCGTTTTGTTTTATTTTATTTAGTTCAAACTCAACAGAGATAAACGTCCATTTACATAGTAGTTGGAAGTTAACTAACAACTATTGATGTCGTAGCATAAGTTACATTAAATGCCTTACAATAATTATGAATCCCTACATTCTAGATGCTTTATTAGTTATGTGAATTATATGACACAAGATCGTGCATTTTATCAATTCTTGCCAACTTATAATTATATTCAACCTGGATTTTCTTTCTATTGAAGCCAAGTACAAAGTTAAACAATTATCGGTATTAAAATGTAATTTATTTTTAATAGACCAGGCATCAGGGCCGTATCTGGACCAAAATTTTGGGGGGGGGTTCGACCAGTGACATTTGAGATATTAGGGATAAAAAAAACTTTAATTTATAAATAGGTTTTACTAAAAGAAGATACCAGCTTAAACTAAAAAACACATTTAACAACGTTAAAATTTTAAAAATAGTAATTATAATAACAACTGAATATTTCTTTGCTTTTCCCTCGCAAAACGATTTAAGACCTCTGCGGTATCAGTTATAATATTTCTATGCACGCTTAAAAGGGCAATAGTCCTGTTAGCCGCTCCTCGACCAGTTGAATTGCGCAAATAGTCTTTTAAACGCCTTAGCGATGAAAATGATCGTTCTGATGAGGCTGTAGATACAGGTAACGTAGCCAGAATTTGCAACAGAGTATGAATATTGGGAAACAAAGATGGATTATATGCTGATAATGCATCAAGAGTATTTTTTGGCCTTTCTGCTTGAGGCAGCTTAATCCATTTTTCTTTCCACAACTGTAGTTCTGCAGATAACGTATCTAGGTCCAAAAATTCCACAAGTCTTCCATTTTTACTATGTGTGCTTCGCACATATTTGGTACTAGACAATATAACAATGAAAGTGATTTTTCGTGATTTGCAAATCTTGCAGATTTTCATCAGTTCTTTTATAAATTGATCAAAAAAATGAATTGCAACTGTGATTCGAAAATATTCCTCTGCAGTAGCTGCCATGGCATTAGAACGATTCTGCTGTCGTGAAACTATTCTAGGTATTTTTATGCATTCTTCATCATCTATAGACTCTATAATAGCTTCAGATTTTTTACAAATATTTTTGAATTCTTGATCTATATTCAGTCTCATATTCCTGACCTGACTAATAACAGTATTCACATGCTCAACAGCGCTAAATAGATCAAAATCCACAGTCTGGAGAATTCTGCATAACGGTAGAGTAAAAGCAAATAAAGTGGACGCTGTTAACATACTGAACTCTCTGGTCATAATAGGTCGAAGAAACTGCAAAGCTTTTGAAGAAGTTTCGATGTCTCTTATTTGTTTTAGTTCTTCTAATGTTTCAATAATGGGTTCAAAAACTTCAGTAAACCTAATTAGTCCATCATGATTTTCCACCCACCGAGTTACACACATGGATGTTAACTTACTCCATTTACTATTTGGAACATGTTCTTTAATTTTATTTTTTAATATCTCAGTGCGCATAGCTGATAATTTTATAAAATTTGCAATAGATTTTATTGTTCCAATACAATTTCTGATACTCTGAACCTTACAGGAATGGGCAAGAGCTAAATTTAAAGAATGAGCACTACAGTGCACATATATTGCTGCTGGATATTTTTCTCTAATTATAGCCTGGACACCTTTAAAAAGTAAATTAAAAAAAAAGAGTTATAGTTACCAGTCGTTTCAATTTTATTTTACGTTATAAGATTTTCGAGGGGGGGGTTTGAACCCCCAAAACCCCCCCCCTAGATACGGCCCTGCCAGGCATATATCTTTTGTAAGTTGTGTTAAATATTTTGATAATCAGGGATAGTATTGGCAGATTAACGTTTGAGGTCATCAGTAGATAATAGTGTGTTGGAACGATTTACCTCCTTAACCCAATCATTGATGAGCAAAAGAAAAAGCGTTGGCCCTAGGTTGGATCCCTGCGGAATGATCCTGATTGATCATACAATTTTTGAAGAAGTATGCTGTGTTGACATTGTCAAGTTTGCGCTTTAATTATTGGTTGAACGTAATTCAGACCGGCGCCGCATCATAAACTACTTGACCGCGAAAATGACTGCACCACGCATACCACTGAATACGGAGATTTTTTCCCATGCTTTTACGCACAATCAGACAGCGTCCAAGATCGTTTATTTCTAGGACAAAATCTATTTTTTCGGAATAATTAATTAATTAGTTAAGAGAGACATGTTTGGCATAAATAAAAAGAAGTGAAAAACTATATGGAATATTTTATATACGGTTCTAAATCTGTCACAGCTCATTTTCAATACTGAAGCCTAGATCTTTCAATAACAACCTCAAAGATGTATTTAATCCTTGTTTATCATAGAAGTTCTCTAAATAATAAAAAAATCTTAGTAACAGTTCTACATTTGATATATGCAATCTTAGTAATAAAATTGTAAAACAACTAGTAAGTGAAGGTTTAGCAATCCATAGTCAATAATAATTAATGAATGTGTTTTATTTCGGGCTTTTTCCCAAAGCAACTAAGTTTAGTAAGATTGAACAAATTTCAAAAAAAGGGGACGAAAAACATCATCCATCGTATCTTACCGGTTTTATCAAAGCCAACAGAAGCATCTTTGAGAAGTCAGATCTGAAACTTCCAAAAGCCTTTGACTGTGTGTCACACTGAGAGAACTAGCAGACTATGATATGAGAGGTAATGTTTTAAGACTTATTGATTCATACTCAAATGATTTGAGATTTGAATAATTTTTTTAATGACTAGACTTAATGTCAAAATATTCTGTAATATGATAGAGCTACCTCATTTTTTGTCTCACAATTTCATAATACTTGATAGTTTTGTCCTACTGCCTGGCATTGTTTTTCTTAAAAGTACCTTTAGTAGTCTATGATAAAGTAAAAATATTGAAAATTACCTTTTAAGGTTTAAATGCGAAAATTTTAAAAAGTACTTACTTAAATTGCGTCAAACCAAGTACCCTTGTAAAGAGAATTAAAAGATCTTTCCAATGAGGTATCACTCGACCCCCTTTCCTATTTAAGATTTTAGGGGTAGTGCCACCCCCGCTTAGGGGGTTGTAGGTGGGAAAGTGATTTTGTGATTATTAAGTGTCCCCCTCGAAAATAAAATAGACAGGTTTGAGCATTTTTTTAAAAAGTTAATGGACTGCCCGTAATTGGGTCCGTTTCGTTTTCGATGCGCCACCCAGTATAAGGAGCCCTCGTTTTTTAGAAAATGTTCACTCTTCTTCATAATTTTACCACAAAATAATTAGAAAATTCTTAAAAGAGTTTCAGTAAAAGAAAGATCATTTCTTATTGAATAATTTCATATATTAACCATTTTAGTACCTTAAAAACCTTCCGAGCTAAAATCACTTTTGTCGGCCAAGGTCCGAGAGCCACCACATTTGATGTTCTTGAAATAACTATTGCAACATTAACAGATTAATGAAATATACCAAGTTTCTCGAGTTCCTGGAATGTTCATAACATATTCCTTGTGTCCATTTTCATGAACCAGTCGTACCACTGCGCCCCCATTGTAAACCACCACGCCAGGTACTCCGATATACAAATTTATCATAATCATACTGCAAGTTCATATACTTTTACCATCGCGTTACCAGTTTGACTAGAAGCTATACATACGCTAACGGGCGCGGTTTTAAAAAAATTCAAAAAAGCTCGGCTCGAAGTTATAATTACCGAAACGAACCCGGTACTTACCGGTGCTTGCGTGCCTCGCCACCAAATTGGGTTCTACCTGGTAGAATAGCCGGAAGCCATCGCGGGATCATCATCTCGGGACTCTAATATCTTTTAAATCGTTCCGGCCTTGGTCGGAAAGGGATTTCTTCAGGTTTTAATGCCGCTGCTGCTGCTGCTGAACTGAACCACCAATAGGACGCGTCACGATTATTATTCATCATCTTCCACTTGTTTTTCTATCTTTGAATTGTGCACCAGAGGCGTGACCGTATGTTTATATACATCAAATGACGATGCACTACATTTAATTATTACATATAAAATCCTATCTGATTTACAAATTAAATTTTTCACATCTCATATATCTGATGCAATAAAGCTTACCTATGCATGTTTGTGGATCTGGCCAAAGCGTTTGATACAGTTTGTTAAAATACACTTCGTCATATTCATTATTTATATTCAAAAGCAATTGGTCGTGCTAATTTAAACTTGGAGCTTATATTGCTCTGTTGTCCATTTATAATACCGCATATTACTCATTTGATAAATTCATGCATAATATCAAATATATTTCCTAGCTAATATACTTCCGTTGCCCAAAGTTCGATTCTGCCTATATTATGGAAGGTTCTAGAGAACTGTCTTGAGCAACAAATTACCTTGAGTGATGGAATTATTATTGAACATCTACTTTTTAAAAAGGAATAAATTTAATTCAAAATAAATTCTACACAAATTTGACCATCGATTAACTACAACTTTATTCGTCGAAAATTAATAGATAAGTGATTTTATATAATGCAATTTTTATGGAGCCTAATAATATTAAAATGCTTATTTTGTTAATTCAGGAATATTTGTAATAATAACAATTATGTATGGGGTCAACTGAGGTTCTTGGCCTGGTTGCATCACATAACTCCTCCCTCCTTAAGTTCGGAAAATAAGGGCTGCAATGGCTGCTCGTTTTTTCGACTCGTAGTGGTGGCTTCTTCTCGTAGTGGTCGTTCTCGTAGTGGTGGCTTCTATGAGATGAAACAGGCTTTTTCCATTTCTTCCATCCAATATACAGCAGGATTCCGCATATGAGGGCGGCAATGGATGAGATTGGAGCGATCCACGGGTACGTGGAATTTTCGGGCGCCTCTAGAGGGTGTAACTGGATTGTCGACAATATTTTCTGCGCTGTCTTCAGTTCATCCAAGTTTATTTCCTAGAGGGTAAATTTGGAATTGTTGTTGCTGCTTTGGACATATGAAAACTTTGGCAATTCTAACACATATTGGAATTCCGTTTTTCTTTCGCCTTCGTATGTTTTGTTATCTATCTGAACGGGGCACATAGATAGGGTAACAATACTTGGTTCAGAGATCTTGTAGAGTCCTTGTTGACATTTGTCTCGGGCGATTGTCATCTGCACAGGAATGACCAAAATTTCGTTACCATTTAGGCGTTGAATGGTACTTTTTTGGTAATTAACATTGGTTAACGGGCATATATTGGTTGACGTTGTTAGCAGTTGGAAGAGGCAATATTCGTCTTTTGAGAGGGTGGTTTGCTTGCAGATGAAAACGTCTTCTAGCTGCGGGCATTCTTCTTCTGTGGTCCAGTAGTTATCGTTTGTGAGTAGGATATAAGGATTGGAAGGGAGAATGGTTTTGTTTCCAATGGGTATTGGGTAGAGTTTGTAAAGTATATAGTGGTTGGGAAAGACAATTGGAGTGTGTATTGAAAATAAAATTGAGCTATTTTTGATAATTACTTGAACAGATAAATAGTTATAAAAGTTTACTAATTCTTTAAATTCAGGTATTCGGTTTGGACCATATATTGTTTTTATATTTTCTATTAAATTTAAAAGTTGGTTAGGATTGAGTATAGAGTTGTGCATTTTATTTACATGAGCGAATGAGATTGCGTTTTTGATGTTATTTATTACGGAATTTAAAGTGTTTAATTGCAACATTATATTGTCTAATATTAAAGACATATATAGGGCATTAGATAAATCTAACTGATTTTTCTCAAGTAAATTTAGTTTTTCCAATATAATTGCTTGATTGGTATTTATTTTTTCTAAATTTTTAGTAAATTCTTGTGTGATAGAGGATAGAATTGATTGTTCTTTATTAAAGTTGTTATTTAGAATTTCTTGATTTTTTGTTAGCATATCGATATAGTTATTATGAGTCAAGGGTACCGAAGAGCCATTTTACAGCGTTACCTACTACGTTAAGTAATCCTCTTTTTGATCAATTAGGTTTGTGAAAAATCTTGGTATTTCTTAAAATTGTCTGAAAATATTCATAGGTTTGATTAAATTTATAGGATGTAAGAATTGAGAAGCTTTCCTTTTGATTTGTACTGAAAACAGTTTTGTTTGCCTGAGTTAGTATGTTTTTTATGTTATATAGGGGAATTTCGATTTTTGTGAGGTTTATGTGAAAAGTGGATGTATATTTCGTAGCTGATATATAGGTTTTTCCTATGGCCATTGGTAGTATGCGATTTCTGATTATTTTTACTTCTAAGTTCGTAGCTATGGGTAGGAGGGGCAGGAATGGGATGATTTGTCTCATGATTTTACTTCTCGCAACTGTGGTCTTCTTGCCTTGGGTTGGTTTCAATGCCTCAACAAACAGTTAAAACTGACGATTTCTTGGCTTCAGCAACGTTTTCTTGGACTGCTTGCACAACCAGGAATCTTTGAGACACCTACATCCTACCGATTGCGCCAGTGATAGAATTATTATTGAACATCTACTTTTTAAAAAGGAATAAATTTAATTCAAAATAAATTCTACACAAATTTGACCATCGATTAACTACAACTTTATTCGTCGAAAATTAATAGATAAGTGATTTTATATAATGCAATTTTTATGGAGCCTAATAATATTAAAATGCTTATTTTGTTAATTCAGGAAAATTTGTAATAATAATAATTATGTATGGGGTCAACTGAGGTTCTTGGCCTGGTTGCATCACATAACTCTTGTTTTTAAACAGCAATTTTATCCTTCCTTTGAGGCAGTCTGGATTCCGTTCGAATCATAGCTGTGCGACTGCTCTATGCGATGAGACGGATAATATTATTCGATCTTTAGATGAAAACAAATCCGTTGTAAGTATGGACGCTAGATTATAGCAAAGAGCTTTTATTGTCGATACTTGGTTTTTTAGAATTTTCTAATGCTACAATGAAACTCGTGGAAAGCTTTATCACACATCGAAAGCGAAGAGTTTGTTTAAATGACAATTCTTCGAAAAACATGGCTGTAGTTATGGGAGTTCCTCAAGGCAGTGTTTTTGGTCCTTTTCTTTTTTTGATTTATTCCTGCGTTTTGTTTAAATGTTTAAAGTATACTAAACATCATAGTTATGCTGATGATACTCAGTTGATGTCGTTTGATTCGTCAAATCTGGTTAATGCTTGTGACTGTTTAAATGAATTCTATTATAGTCAACATAATGTATCTGTAAAACATGGCTTACAGTTAAACACTAAGAAAACTGTTGCGATGTTGTTTACCAAACAAAATTTAAGACAGCACCTATTGGTAAATTTAAATATAAAAAATAATTACGAATCTCTCGTATTTCAAGATATTTGCAAAAATCTCGGTTTGTTCATTGATGTAGGATTGGGATTCTCATATCATGTGACATGAAAATTGCAGAAATACGCAGCGCCATGAATTAAATGTAGATACTAAGCGAATTCTGTGCGACTCTCTCATTTTGACTTTTGTAATATTGTGTATGGTCCTTGTTTAGACAACAGAGATAAAAAGCCCATACAAAGTTGCAAAATGCATGTATAAGGTTTATTTTTGGTATTCGCAGGTCACATGTTAAAATATCTTGAGTGGCTTAATATGTAATCGAGGACAGAGTTATATTATGTGATAATTCGCTACAATAGTCTTAAGATGAGGTGCTGACAATATCTTTTGGACAGGGTGGTATTTAGAGCTGACATTTGTCATCACGCATCAATAGACGCCGCTTAGATATTCTTTATTATTTATATTATTCTTTATTAGATAAATTTTGAAATTATAATTTTCTTATAATATGGCATCTGTAGTAAATAAATAAATTACTGATCTTTCGCGAACGACAAACGGCTTCCGAAAATGCATGAAATCTAAGCTCCAGATTATTATTTAAAAACAGAGCAATGCATTTTGAATTTGTTATAGGTTTTTATTTTTCGTATATTCTCTTTTTTATCTTATTTATGTAAAAATGTTTTAAATGTGTTTCCACGACTTTTGTGCATTATTTATTTATTTTTCTTTGGGTACTTACTATTGTATTCTTTTTTTGGATAAATTATTCTACTTTATAGGCTACAAGCGCCCTCAACTGCATTGGGAAACTGAAATTATGCCTTTCAATCCGCATTTTGTCTGTCATTCTTACAATGATGTTTTTTTACAGTTTATTTTTTGACTACCTGGAAGTAATTTCTTATTTCTTCCAGGCTGTCGATCGAAGTCATTTCCTCTTATATCTGGGCACTGTAACACGCATGAGTATGAAATCCCTTTAACTGCCTGGAAGTAGTTTTTCATCTCTTCCATGCACTTGAAAGGCAGTTCTCAATTATTCTCAGTTGTGGTTGTTCCTCATTTCTTCCAGATAATTAAAGTCATTTCTAATGTTTCTAGGGCATTAAGAGTTCATTGTTCAACTGTTTTGCTGCTGTTATGTCTACAGACCATCCGTCTAAGGACTTTCTCATGATGAATTCACTATATATGTTAAAAAGGTCAGGTGATGCCTGACTCCACGTTTCGCTCTAAATTGTTTTAAAAACCTTGAACCTATATTTGATTCATAGAGGTTCGTTATAAAGGATACCAGATGGCCAGGAAATCCCATATTAATCATGATGGTCGAAAGTATAACCTAGTTGATACAATCAAACGCCTTTTGATAATCGATGAAATATATTATCATGGGTACTTGATATTCTCTAGATTTTTTTATACGCTGTTAAGGAGGAGCATGTGCTTGCACTTCTTTCATTTGAAAAATTAGTGTAAAAATATTTACACAAGACGAAATATCTTAGTATATACAACAAGAGCTAATAAAACTCATAGCCAAGGAAGCTTAAAATACTTTTTTCGACAAGATTATATAAAATGCTTCCTGAGTAGAAAACTAAAATTAAGGACTGGATATTTTTCAAAGGCAGAGACGCTTTTAATAATTTAATTAATTTAAAATACAGAGTGTTTCAAAATTGAGTGCAAAGATTTCAAGGGAGTATTGACCCAACAAAAATAAGAACTTTTTTCCATATAAACGTAAGTCCTTACTTGCTTCGTTTTCTAGATACAGAGTGAAAAGTTTTTTAATAAAATCGGTTTTTTGTCCATTATTCAAAATCCTTTCAGCCGATTTAAATAAAACTTGGCAGGTTTATTTGTCGTCATAAAGGCCCTCCTCTGGTGGGAATAAAATAAATTTATTAATTCCAGTGGCGTTTCGGGGGGCTACGTACTTGATGCTTCTAAGTAAAATTATAGTACGCCACCGCTTTTTTGACAATTTAATTTTTTTTTTAGATTAAGCGGTCAATAATGTAACTTTCTTGCCTCTTGAGCCTTACTCGTATCTAGCTCTATTTCTAGGAAAAAAATCTATTATTAAAACAAATAATAAATTCGCATCGATTATTGAGATTCATTTAATTTCTTTTCAAAATTTAACTTAGCCTAAGTAACAGATACATACAAAAGCAGATTTTTATAACAATTTAAGGAAAATTTTACACCCTATATCTAGAGAACGAAACAAGTTAGAACATACGTTTTTACGAAAAAAACTTCTTATTTTTGGCTGGTAAATACGCCCTTAAAATCTTCGCACTCAATTTTGAATCACCTTGCATTTTATATAAGTATGTTTTTGGATAGTGATACCCAATATGGACTTAATTAAATCCAGGACGTAACCTTTTCTTACTTTACACCGAATTTGGACAAAACCCTAAATTTGCCACCTTATTTGTGCTTACATTTTATAACTATTTATATTGGAATTAATAAACGTTATTATTTGAGCTGTAGGATCTCTATACCAGTACATTTGCCTTGATTAAACCAGCTTCCTTAACAAGCCACGTATATAATATCAATATATTAATTACTTCCATTTATTAAAAGACTAGAGAGAGAGAAGAAGAACATCCGGCAGATTATTTAGCGCCTATGGTATATAATATTCCGCTGGTTTTACATTTAATGGGCATAATGGCCCCGCTAATTTCAAAGCCGGTCCTGAATGAGACACAGGATGTACGGAAAAAACGACTTGAATTCATTTTCATACATTATCTCTCTTGTTTTGTCGCTTTTTTATTAATATTATTATTGAAGGAAACCAGGGAACTTGTTGGGTCAATCTTTTTTTATTATCCCTGGACGCTCACACAAATGTTTGATCAATAAAACGAGTTCTTGCCACACCATGCAATATCCTAAAACCTTAATAAGAAACCCGAACGATGTAACAATTAGTTGGGAGAATATTTATGGAGAAAATCATAATGATTTCAAATTGCAGATACGCGATGAGTTCAAACAATGGAAAACGGTCTACCGGTGAGAACTTTATTAAATTATCCGAGTGTTTTAATTATATTTTCTCCGGTAGAGTGCAACTGAATTATTCATAGTAGTTATTAAAAATGTCACGGTTGAAATAGACAATGCACAAAAGGAGACTAGTTATGTGCATAAATAGTGATTTGGATGTAATTTTAGAGGCCCAAAGACCTTAACAAAAGTAGACGGTCTTGCCCCATGCACTTGCTACCAGTTCAGACTAAAAACTGATGAGAACAGTGAAGAATGGTTGGAATTTAAGGCGGCAACCGAAGATATTGGCCCTTACACATCGGTCATACATATGACCAGGGCAGTTAGGCTTGGAAAAACCTCGGTTATTAGGAAAATCGCACAAATGAGGTAAATATGTATATTGGAATTGACTTAATTCTCTCTCGGCTAGTCTGGATCATCCACCATATTTTTGTGTCAACTGAGTAAAATGTATTTTTAAGTAGGTACTTCTTGGCATTTAATATTGTAAGAGGACGATACTTAACACACCAAAAACGGTACTTTATAATTGGAAGTGCCATTATGCGATCTTGCATTATAAATTATCCTGTTCTTGTATATGTCAGGTTTATTTCAATACTTCATGATAAATTAAAAAAAAAAAATTATTGTTTATTAGTAGCGATTTCAATTTTAAGTCAAGTTTTATTATTATTATTATTATTATTATTATTATTATTGAATTGAGAGGGTTTAATTATGGTAATTAGGATAAGGATAAATTTTAACAAGTTTTATAACGAAAGTTCTTGAGCAATATGTTTATAATAAATTAAAAAAATAAATAATATCTTTTGGGGGCATATAATATAATATGGAATACTTTTGGAATATTATTATTTTGTTTACATCGGGTTTTTTGCGCGGTAGGAAGTGGATAAAACTTAGAGACCATCAGGCCACATTTTTTTCTTATTATATGTTTGCATATTACCATATAGTCGACTGTTTTTTTTGTGCATTTTTTTGTGGAATGACATGGAATTTGGAGGGATGGGGCGGTGGGGCGGTTTGGCACGGGTTGGGGTGGCGAAGGGTTGACGTATACAATGGGGGATAGTTTTGAAATCCTGCAGGATCGGCAATCTGAGGCCAATTTCAGTGTTGCTCATTTAAATCTTCGCTCCATGAAAACCGGTTTCGATGAATTTCTAAATTATGCCAGTGAATATGACTTTGATATTTTGGGAGTTACAGAGACTTGGCTTACACCAGATGATGATAGCTTGATTTTTAACATACCTAATTATAATTTTATAAGGAAAGATCGGAATGGGCGGGGTGGCGGGGTTGGTATTTATGCAAAGAAAGTCATTAAGTTCTCTTTAGTAACATTTCCCCATATAACTGATGAGTTTGAGTATTTAAGTATAAGGTTTATTGCAAATAAAAGAAATATTTTATTAGTAAATATGTATAGGCCACCCTCTTCTAGCATGCCTACATTTCTTGAACTTGTTGAAGAAATTTTTACTATATCTGTTCCATGCTATGACAGTATAATTTTTATGGGGGACTTAAATATAGATTTACTTAGACCAACTGCAGCAACTCAAAACTTTAAGTATCTTTTGGAAGTATTCGATCTTCGGCAACTGATTAATAACCCTACTAGAATCAACAATCGGTCTAATACCCTTATTGACGTCATTGTAGCTAGCAGTAACATCGAGTGTCTTAGCTCTGAATCTACCTGTATATCGGAGTCCATATCTGATCATAATCTAGTTCAAGCGATTTTAAACTTACCAAAATCTAAATTATGTAAAAAAGTTGTCAGGTCCAGGGACTACAATAGTATTAACATGACTTCATTTGGGGAGGAGGCTCAGTAGCTACAGTGGCATAATATTTCTGACATTAATCAAAAAGTGTCATTACTTAGCAATAATATTTCCTATTTAATAAATAAATACGCTCCGTTTAAAACAAGACTATATAAGGATAGACCATTTACGCCGTGGATAACGAGTAATATTAAACATCTAATTAAATTAAGAGACAAAGCTCGGAAAAAATATACTCGACAAAAAACCCTCGTGAATTTGTCATATTACAAGCAATTAAAGAATTATACTAAACACGCAATTAATCGCGAAAAAATTACTTTTTTCAAGCAAATGTCTACAGAAAAGGGTAAAGAATTTTGGAACAAAGCAAAAAAACTTAATTTTACTAAAAAAAAGATTGACTCTATTCCTGAAAATCTCAATTTACCCGAGGACTTAAATAATTTTTTTGTCGAACACCGTGGGCCCTACTAATTCAACATCATTAGAAAAACTTAACTTTTATAATTCAAATACATTTAGTCACTTTGAGACGGAATTTAATATAAGTCTTATAACTGAAAATAAAACTGTCGATATTATAAATAAAATAGGGTCAAATGCAATAGATGGTGATGGAATTTCCATTAGAGATCTTAAACTATGTCTTCCTTTTTGTCTTAAGCCATTAGTCAATATTTTAAATTCCTGCATCTTAGAAAACCAATTCCCCGATGATTGGAAAAAAGCGATACTCATTCCCTTACCAAAAATACCTTGTCCAACAGATTATAAAGACATTAGGCCAATAAGTATTCTGCCTGTCATTTCAAAAATCTTAGAACGTCACGTATATAACGAAATAGCTGACTATGTTTATAATTTAAAAATTATTCCTGATTGCCAGTCAGGATTTCGTAAATCTTATAGTACTATAACAAGTCTTAAATATCAGTATTGTTAATGATATTAGGTTTAAAGAGGATTCAAAGGAAACAACTTGCCTAACTCTTTTAGATCTAAGTAAAGCATTTGATACCATAGATCACCGAATGCTTTTGGCAAAACTGCACTATTATGGTTTTTCGGCAAATGCCATAAATTTTTTTAGCTCTTATCTTAAAGATCGGTTACATTGTGTCCGAACGGTGAATGGTGGTGAATTTAAATTTTCAAGGTTTTTGTCATTTAAAAAAGGGGTGCCTCAGGGTTCCATATTAGGCCCCTTACTTTTCTCTTTATATGTTGCTGATATGAATCAGTGCATCGAAAATTCCCCATTTTTACTCCCAAATTTATAATTCTTTTAAAATATCAGACGCTCAGGTGGCACAGAATAAAATTAACGCCGACTTAAATCAGATTGCTTTGTTTGCTGAAAACCATAACCTCAAATTAAATGCTTCAAAGTCATGTGCAATGTTTTTTTTTACAAAATAAAAGTCATCTTCTAGATTGCATGGAAAATTTTAAAATTAATATTAATGGAACAGCTATACCAACCGTTGCGGAAAAACGTAATCTAGGGGTTATATTCGATTCAAATCTCAGCTTTGCCTCCCACATTAAGAACAAAATTAAAATTGCTTACGGTCGTTTAAAAAACTTATATCAATACAAAAATCAGTTACCATCAAACACCAAATATTTGCTTTGCAATTCGCTTGTACTGTCTTTGGTGGATTATGCGGACATTGTGTATGGCGACTCACTAACCGTATCTCTGTCAAGGACGGTGCAAAAACTGCAAAATAGTTGTAGGCGTTTTTCCTTTAATATATCGTATAGAGACCACATTACTCCTTATCTAAATTCACATTTTATATTAAATATGAGAAATAGAAGGAAGTGTCATATGTATAATTTAATTTACAAAATAATTAAATCAGGTCAGCCGCCATATTTAAGAGACTTATTTTTTCACCATGATTATATACACAATTTAAGAAATCCAAATTTAATTAGAATTCCATTTCATCGAACATCAGGTTTCAAAAAATCATTCCAGTATGTAGGCATTCATATGTGGAACAGGTTACCGGAATACATTAAAAATAGTTCACCAAAGAAATTTATTGCATATGTTAAAGAAATTCTTCTTGATTCTCAATTAACATTTTAACAAATTCACGCCATCAAATTTTTATTAAAAATATAATTTAATTATTTTTTTTTAATTGCAACCATATTATTTTTGAATTTTTACTTTTTAAATCAACACTGGTCTTGTTGATCTTGCAGGCATAAAAATAAAATTTTAAATGGTTCATTTTGGAATATCTGTTCATTTTTGCGTCGTGTTGCCTTGGTTTTCCAGCCTCGGCTCGTGTTTTTTGCCGCCCTTCCTCCTCTCTGTCTATTGCACAGATAGTACCTATATTAATGTAATTGATATAGTAAATTATTACACTATATTTTTTTTTTGTTTTTATCTTTTATATGTTTTTAGGGTTTAATGACTTATTTTCTTAATAATTATAATTGGGAAAGTCTTTATTCTTCTTTTAGTTGTAATTAGGTTAGTATGTTTTAACGGTCTGAGCAGCACATGCGCGCTAACTCGTGTATGTGTTATCGGTTGTTTTTATAATCGCAGTTCAGTCCGCATTACTCTTAGCATTGTGTAAATTCTTGTAATAAAAAAATGTAATTTTCTATGTACAATGTTTAAGTGGTAATAAAAGTCTTTTGAATTTGAATTTAAATCTGTAAAGCTTCTGATACCGCGATATCCAAGAAGGAGCGATTGATTGTTTCTGTTGTAGTGTGAGTGAATAACAACATAAATCCTAAATTTTTCAGGATTTTCTTTAACCAATAGGAGGCATAACAGAATGTTTATGGTATGGATGCCCCCACAAATTCAACATTTTTATTTTTTTTTACATGATTATGGAGGGTAAAAATGTGCTTCGAGTTTCATTATTTCTGTAATTAAAGCACCTATATACGAAAACTATTATCATAGTAGTACTTATTCTAAACAAAGATAAAATACCATTTTCAAAATACTGTTGCGTACTATTAATGCGATATAAATCAAAAAAAAACTTATTGAAATCGATATTTCTTTATTTACGATAAGAGCGTATGAGAGTAATCGGATTTTAGCTTAAAGGTGGCTTAAACCTTTGGCCAAACAATTTTATCAGCTTATTATTAATTTATGCGTGGAAAGTAAAGTATGGGTAGTCTATTTATTGGCACTAGAAAATGCAAAAATATTCGATTACCTTTCTTAGACATGTTAGACTTACTATTTAGTTTAGATTTTTAATTAGAATAGTTATCCCAGAAGTGTCTCACTGTCTTAAATGTTTTAGGATAGGATAATGTAGCTAAGAATCGTCCTATAAATTAGATATTAAAAATAAGAGAACATTAAAAAAAAATTTAAGTCAATTATCAGAGTAGTTAGAAATATGCGATAGCTACGTAATAATGACAAATCAAATAAAATAAAAAAATTATAACTGGTTGCATGGTTGAATGCCACATGCCAGAAAAATAAAAAAGTTTTATCAGCACTTAAAAGAAGCGTAATCGTGTTTAATAAAAAATGATCATATGCATTACTAGACATATATGAAGGAAAGGTAGGATACATTTAACTTAATCGGATATCTTGAAGGATAATCTTGAAAGCAAAAGATTTTGCCCCAACTAAGAAAAACAAAGTGGTTTATACAAAAAACTACAAGCATTTATTACTAAATAATTATTACAAAAAGCGTGATATTACTTTTGTAACATTTCTTGTATTTCCCGGATACTTTTCCCTTTGGTCTCTGGAACCCATAAAATGGTAACCAGGAGGGCCACCAAGGACAGACCGCCGAACAACCAAAACGTGCCCGCCCTATGAATCGTGTCGTTCAAACTATTGAAAAACTTCGTGATAATAAACGAAGAGATCCAGCAGAAAGCTGAAACTGCCGCGGCCGAAATCGCTTTGACACTGTTAGGGAACAATTGGGAACTGATGGTCCAGGGCAGAGGCCCGAAACCTATACTATAAAATAATATATAGCTAATTAAACCGGCTATGGGTAGCCAAAAAATGTTTTCTGTGCCCAAATCGGTGCTGTCCTTGATGTAGAAGAACGCCCCGAGGACCCCTAGGGATAGTGCGGACCCTAAGGCGGATATGCCCATAAGTAACTTGACGCCAGCTCGTTCAACAGTGAACGTGGTTAAAAAGCTGAAAAGGAAGACAAAAACCCCGAAAATGCTCGAACTTACTGCGGCGGACAATTTAGTGCCAGAGGCCTGAAAGATGGGCTCTAAGTAGTACAGTACCGCATTGATCCCGGAAAATTGCTGAAAAAACACCAAAGACATTGAAACAACTAAAGCCTTCCTCAACCCCTTGTTTCTGAAAATATCCGACAATTTACCATCTTCGTGCTCACTAAAAGCCTCCTTTAGGACTTCCACTTCCTTCTTGGCACCAGTTACGCTGCTTTTTCTAAGTTTTCTTAAAACCGCCATTGCTTCGTCGTCGCGACCCTTATGCACCAAATAGTGCGGGGTCTCGAACCCGAAAACGACAAAAAGCACCATAAAAGTAATCGGAACGGCGGCCAAAATCAAATTGAACAACTTAACAGACAAATAAGGCCCTATACCGTAAGGCAAAAAATTCCCAAAAGTCCAGAATATATTCAAAGTAACCGAGAGGGTGGACCGTTCGGAATCCTTGGACACTTCGGCGACATACATGGGTAGGATGGCATACCCGATCCCCACGGAGATCCCATTGATGAACCTCCCGATATAAAACATGTAAATATCCGTGCCAAAGGCATACATCAAATAGGCGGTTATATGGGGCAACGCGACCCCGATTAACGTTTTCCTTCTTCCGATTTTATCGGCGACGAAGCCGGCCGGTAGGGCTCCCAGGATCGCCCCGATGTTTACCAAACTACCGATCCAGGAGTCTTCTTCTTCGGTTATGGGTCGTCCCAAGGGATTCACGCTGGTATCGTTCGAGTACAGTTTGGGGTACATCGGCGAGGTCCATGTCGCCGTTATGTCTCCGGAGGTCGCTAGTAGATCAACTGTAATACGAGAGGAGAGTTTTAATTAACAACTGAGTAATTTACCGGTTAAGGAAAAATATCTTAAAATTTTTTTTCGAGTTTTTTTAATAGCTATTTGGTTTTTGGAATGTCTAAATAATGTTCAATAACCTTTAACGTGAAATGTGACATACGAGGGCGGTTCAGTAAGTCTTTAGAAACCAAAAAGTTAATCTTTAAATCCAAAATTCAAAAATGATAAAATATTTGTATATTATTATTAAAAACGTTAATAAAATCGCAACAGTGTATTTTTTTGGCTGTTACTTTTAGACAGGTCAAAACGGAGTCCACCGAGTCCATGTAATAAATATTAAAAGTACTCAATAAAACCTTTTATACTCTATTTCAGAAGTGTGTAGAGCAATAAAACCTCATTAGGTATGCAAAAGTGGTACCTGGTGATCCACCAATATTTTATGCCACTACCTTAGTTGGGTATTAGTTTCAATGTAAAATTCTTTCTTTTCGTTGATTGCAGGTAGTGCCACCCGGTTTTGGGTCAATTTATGAGTTTTGCCCATTGTTACCCACTGATAAACATTGAAAACGGTTCGCCAAAGGCGTGCAACTGGGACTTGTTTTTTACCTTATAATTAATGTACTTAAATGCTATTTTATTTTAGAAAGTTAATTTTGTTTAAATGGAATAATATATTTTTTTCACAAATTTATTGAAAATAATATGTAGAGTAAAACAGTTGAAAATGTCACTTTTGGATCTGGCACTTTTTGAACAGTGTATAACAATTTTAAATTATAATAGATTGTAGTCTTCTTCGTCATCTGACGAACTATCATCACCTCTTGACATTATAATTAAAGGATCGACTGTCTGATCGATAAGGTTGTCAAGATCCCACATTTTGTCCTCTTGCTTAATTACATGCTGGGCTGCTTTTCGCCAATTCTCTGGTGTCGCTTCCGTAATGGCTTGATCAAACAGTAGCTTAACATCTTTCATTTTAAAAGTCGTGTTTTGTCTTGCTACAAATCCTTTTTCCTGCGCCCATATCAGTTCTATAGGATTTAGTTCGCAATGATATGGCGGTAAGCGCAGTACAGTTATATTATATTTTTCGGCTATATCTTCCACGGCGTATTTCATGAAACGAGTTTTGTGTAAGTTTGCTATTGCCAGCAGTTCTTTTTTTATCAAATTTGCTTCAAACGCAATACCTTTTGCAGTCAGCCAATCGACAATTTCTTGCTTTCTCCAACTTGAAGTTGGCGTCTTCTCTATTCGCCGTGAATGATAGCTTGCGTTATCCATAACCACCACCGAATTAGCCGGAAGAAATTTTATCATTTCACCAAAATAGTCCTCGAAAACGTCTGAGTTCATGTCTTCATGGTAATCTCCTGTGCGAGTCGACTCAAAGGTTAGCAGACCTTCTTTTAAAAATCCCTCTTCGCTTCCAATATGTGTGATTATAAGTCTTTTTCCTTTTCCCGAAGGTACTTTAATACCCGTAGACAGGCCTTCTATGAAAGCTTGGCGAGCACTGGTTATATTTTTGTCTTGCCACATTTTTTGGACTATATAACCTTCGTTAATCCACGTCTCATTAAGATAAAAAACTTTCTTTTGCTCCCTGCGGTACTGCTTGATACTTCTCAAGTATTGTCGTCTCCAATAAACAATTTCGTCGCTCTCCAGCAAAAGTGTTTTGCGGTTATGCTTTTCCCAGGCAAAATCCATATTTTTTAAAGTTTTCCATAAAAGTTTTCTACTTATCAACGGAATACTGTCATCTCGGCCAAGCTCCATTAAAATTTTGTCTAGGGTGGGTATTTCCTTTTTAAAATAAAAAGAGTGAACTTTTCTTCGAATTATACATTTAGCATTTTCATCAAGGACTTTTGTAGGTCGTCCTGGCTTTTGCTTGGGAGATTCCACTTGACCTGCTACTTTTCTTTCCCGCAACAATTTGAAAATGGTGGACTTTCCAATTCCACTCATTCGAGAACATTTTTCAACAATTTCTTGCACAGTAAAACTAGGGTAATCGTGTTTTATGCAATCATGTACATTTAAAAAAATAACTTTTTCACTCAGCGATAGTGGAGAATTTTTAGTACATCTTTTCGTTGGACTGAATACCTCCATTTTTTAAATATTGGGAAAATAATATTGTGATTACACTACAGCGTAGCAGTGACTACTAACGTTTAAAATATGATTTAAAAGTATTTATTTAGTATTTAATCTCTTTCAAAATAAAGGCATTTAATCCGTGAAAATTAAATTCATAAATATTATAAGTACCTGCGCCTATGAACTACCACGAAATGTAGCCAAACAGAACGGAATTCCCCAGTTTATTGCTCTATACACTTCTGAAATAGAGTATAAATGAGGTAACACAAGATTTCTATTTAATGCATTTAGTCAAGATGGCGCTTATGTGTTATTTTGACATTTAGAACTGTCGTTTTTATGTCAAAATAAAATAGTGACGCATTTATTTTCGTACACTGATTTTTACCTATTCAAAAATCATAAAAATGTAATTTAAACGTTAAAATAAAAAAAAATACTTTTTTTTTATTAAAAAAAATACTTTTTTTTTATTAGGCCGCCATTTTGAAACGAGTTGAGATATGGGTCTAATACTTGAGGGTTATAAAGTACGCATTGAGACCTTTAAAATGAGGTACCACACGACCCCCCTTTCTATTTAAATTTTTTTCTCAAGATGTCGCCCAGCCGCCATCTTGGAATTTACAACTACCTAGTTTACAGTGAAAAATAGTATCTATAGACCAATTTACTTATGCCAAGTTTCAAAAAATTTTTTTGACCCGTTCAAAAAATAAATGGGGGAGACTTCAAAGAAAAGCACTGTATATTTCTTAATAGGTTTTTATTTAGGCTTATTTCTATGATATTATTTTACGTTTATGTTGACGATTCTCCCTTGACATGATGTTATGACAGTAACGGTAATTACTTGTGAAAAGATCGGTATGAATCGCCTTTTCGGCATCGTAACAGTTCACAAAAACACTCAAATGAGACCTTTTTTCTTTTTTTAAAAACTAAAGAGGAAACGCAAAGAAATTAATTGGATTCTGAGCCACAGGCCTCAGTCAGTTGAGATTAAGGGTGACAAGAACTTTGTTGTGTTTTGCAACAGCTTAAATGATGACGTTGGCGGACTATATACAGTACTAGCCCAGTTTGCCGATGCGTAATATCTCACAAAAACTGTCAAATAGCCTTAGATCTTGCAAACTCTACGGCCTTATAGATACAAAAGTAGTGCAAAATCAGTTAGTCCTTAATTCAAGCAAAACAAAATTCATTCATTTTCAAAACAAAAGGTAGACTTTGAAAATAATTGATAATGATATGCCCCTAGAATCGGACGAAACTAAGTTTTTGGGTCTAATTTTGCACACAGATTTAGATTGACAAAGCCATATTGATGAAATATGTTAAAAGATAACGTCGGCAAACTTCGCTATTTACAACTTAAAAAACATTGTCAGTAGGGCATCAATCATTTCAGTTTTATTATGCATATGTACGTTCACGTATAGCCTATGTCATAATGTTTTGGGGATCAATAATAAGAACATTTGTTATTCAAAAAAGAATTGTACGGACAATGTGTGGATCCGCTTTTCGAGAGTATTGTTTAAAAAATTACGAATTATTACAATATACTCTCTTTACTTGTACAAAGTATGCTGTTTTGCCTCCAAACATTAACATTTATTGTGATGTAATTATTAACAGTAATAAGACAAGACATAGATTCGATTTTGTGGTGCCTAGACATAAGACAACCATATATGAAATGAGTCCCTATTATATGTGTGTCAAAATATACATTACCCAATGAAATTAAGAAGACAGAGGGGTACAGGCAGTTCAAGCCAGTAGCTAGAACGTTTTTTGTTCAGCACCCTTTTTATTCAGTGGGTGAATACATAACTCATTCAGATAAGCTTACTCTGTTTGGTTTTGTTTGTCCATATTGCTAGCAGGTTTTTTTTTTTTAAATATATACCTACTAGTTTGATAAGTCCGTGTCTGCTGGTGAAGTTAGTGTTACGTGGTGTGTCTTTTACTTTTTATGTTACTTAGCACTAACAGTTTTAATCCTATTTCTAGTACTATCCTTAAATCGACGACCTTATATTACTTTTATTTAAGAGCCATAAGGTAAATCAACATTAATATATATGTGAATATAAAACTGAAAATTTCCTCTTTTGAAAATGTGTGTAAACTTGACAGCAGAGAATCATTTGTGCTGTAAAACCGAACTGACAAATATACTAAAAATGTTATTCGCTTTGATAGAAGTTAGCATACGACTTTTCACCGGTTTCTCTATGATTTTTTAACATGGCGGATAGAAGTGTTGACCCGTTTTTTTCTATTTTTAGTAGAATAAGTTAAATTAAATTAATAAAAACAGCAATTTTCAAAACCGCGTATCTTAGAAACAGTTAGACAAAAGTATGCCATGTGATATATCAAAATGTTTATAATTTTGTGTAGAATCCAAAAATGTAATCATATCCAGGGTGTTCTATTTAAAATAAGAAAGTTGGATTGACCACGGCTACATGAGACACCCTGTATACGAAATTTTTATTGAAAAAAATGCGTATCAGTGTATATTATAGGCACATAATAAACACCCTAAAAACACTGTCTTACTTCAACATTGAGAAAATCCCCAATATTTTTTACAATAAACTGAAGATTTTAATTTTTCTTTTCGGGAATATCTTGGATTTCAGTGTTGTTATAACTCAATGACTACTACTAATTTGTTTATTTAATGTTTTTCATATTAATATATAAAGAAAGGACTTACCTACTAAAACTGTGAACAAAGTGGTACTAATGCACAGCATATTAATCGAGATATAGAGACCAAAAAAAAAACTGAAATTCTTAAATGATTCGAATTATCACGCCATCACAAGTGATATGCTTCGTATACAATTAATTGTTTTAAAATGAAAAATTTGATAAATTTTTGTTTAATGAGCAGTGCTTTTGATTATGAATATTTTAAATATTATCAGGACCTATAAGTGTTATTGGAAATGTACCTTGTTAATGTAAAGTGGACTAAATGTGTTATCACTCAAATATTTTTTTTCAATTTTGAATTATGTAGCAATTAATTGGATAAAACCTTTTATGGTAAACTTGAACTTGACAGTTGATCAGTGGCTACAAAAACGTTTTTATTTAAAGCTGTCGATGACACTCCAAGATACAAATTTACAAAATAAACTAATTAGGTCTATTACATTTAAGATTTTCTCTAGGATTAATTAGTAATTCTGCACAGGTTTAATTATAGTAAAATTGTTATTTAAAACATTTGTGCAATTATTTAAAATATTGTTATATAAAAAATCAATATCAGGAATGTTAGTTACCCAGATGCAATTCAACAGTAAAACATTTATGTCATTAAAAACTCATGGGGAATAATTTTTATAAATTAATGATTTGCTATTTAAGGTTATTCTTTTGTAGTCTTTGCCTTTTTGCTCCATTCCATATATTTGCAATAGCTTTTAGTAATAATTAATTTCTTTCACATGCTGACCAATAGTACTAAATGTCAAATATCAAGAAAAAAGAAATCAATGTTTACATCATAGGGGTCATAAGTTCTCTAAAAAACTGAGAACAATCTACTGATTTGTTTATAGTAATTAAAAATTGTATAGTCTTCTAAATACTCATAAACTTATTTCAGGCACTTGAATGTAATCTGAGGGTCTGCTCCGGGAGTTTGAGTCACTTTGATTGCCTGGAAAGGTTTTCTAATTATTCTTAAGTCTCTTCCAGGGGTCAAGGTCTATTCCAGGAATTTAAACCACATTGACTGCCTGTAAGAGTCTCTCAACTACTCATAAACTTATTCCAAGCACTTGAAGGTAATCTGAGGGTCTGTTCCGGGCGTCTAACTCATTCTGACTGCCTGGAAGTGTCTTCTAATTATTCCTAAGTCTCTTCCGGGCATTTGAAGATAATTTTAGGAGAAAATCAGCAAGGCTAAAAGTAATCACATAAAAACATAGTTTTCTTATAACCTGAAAATCAAGAAAAAATAACAGAAACTCAAATTTATGTTTGAAATTATCTTCGAATTTTGTTCCAAGTTCAGTAATGCTTCAAAAATTATAATAAGATAATTGAAAGCCTTTTTTCATGTACCAGTATGACTTTCGCAACCTTAAGACAATAAAATAAAAAAAGTAAGAAGATAACAATAAAGATATTTTTATTAGGAAGTGGTACAATACAAAAACTAATATTTCTTCCAGGATTGCAATGAACTAAATAATTATTGACACATCTCAATTGTATCTATGTTTCAAAATCTAGAATAACAGATTACATTAAAATAATGGAATCATATATCACATATATTAAGCCGACATGTGCCAAAATAATATTACCAAACATAAGTTGGTCGACGCCAGAAAGAAATATGAAAATGGTCTTACAAACTCGGCCTCGCCAAAGAAACTATTTAAATATGTAAATCGCAACTTAAACTCGAAAATCTCAACCATAACCCTAAAAGATACAGCAACCCAGCAGTTTCTAGACAGCAAATCCATGGCGGAAACATTCGCAGAACAGTTTGATACAGCATTCACGAAGGATTCATATCTAATTCCTTTATTGCCTAATCACAGCAGGGTGCAACCCTCAATTGTAACTATTCATTTTACAAAAGAGAAAGTCGAAGAAGCGCACTCAAGCCCAGGACCAGATAAAATCCCAACAGTTTTCCTTCAAAATTACAGAAATTCCTTCAGTCCCTTGCTTTCGGGGGCAATGCAGGAATGCTTAGAGCAAGGAAAGATACCAGAAGAATGAAAACATTTAATTGTGACACCACCGTTCAAGAAGGGAGACCGGAACAAACCGGAATACTACAGACCTATCAGCCTCACATGCAACCCACTGAAATCTATGGAGAAAGTAATAGTTAAGGAGCTCATAGCATTTTTTCTGGAGAATAGTTTGATACCTGCCTCTCAGCATGGATTTTTGCCTAAACGTTCAACAGCAACAAAATTTTTAAAGTGCTTGAATGACTGGACAAAAAATCGCGACAATGGCCAGCCAACAGACATAATACCTTTTAAATACCTGAAAACAATTATTTCAACTGTTTGAAAAAAATTGAAAAAACTATTCCAGGAACTTGCAACACATTAAAAACAACATTGACTATCTGTAAAATTGGCAAAAAATATCTCAACTGCCTGGAAAAAATTTAGAAATAATTCCAGGAACTTGAACCATATTAAAAACGATATACATCTTGCCTATGAAAAGGCATTTGATAAAGTTCCGCACAAGCTCTTAATGGCAAAGCTGGAGTCAGAGGAAAGCTGCTTGATCTGAATGAGAGATTCTACCAGGTTATAGTCAATGGGGAGCTGTCCAGTCCACATCGAGTGAACAGCGGCGTTATCCAGGGATCGATAGTTGGCCCAGTGCTTTTTACATCATATTTGTTTGATCTAGTTGAACTTATAAAGATGGACACAAGTCTGTTTGCAGATGACTGCAAAATATATGCTAATCCTCTAACCAGCGCAGAGCTGCAAAATGTTGAGATGTGGTCAAGGCAATGGGGTATGAAACTAAACACATCCAAATGCCAGTGGCGAAGCGTGAACTTTTTTTTCGGGTAGACAATCAAAATCGTTAATTATAAAAAAATGTGTACCTATTCAATATTATTTACTTTAAAGAAATAGAGAATGAAAGCGCATGAAATATTAACTCAAAGGGAAACATTATGTAAAGATACAACAAAAAATTACTACTAGCATAAAAAGATAGATAGATAAGAATAAATACTACTTACAAAAAAACACAACTAAAATACAATTGCTAATATCGAACGGTCGTTCATAAATAACCACTAAAATATCTACTAAAAAAACTTTTCTATACACCCAAAAATAAAAATACTAATTATTAAATTAGTATAAATATATTGTTATATGTGTATATATTGTGTTAGTAATTAAAATAATATAAATACTAATTACTATAGCACGCGCCCCCACCAAATGCCAAATGCAGATTCATCAAAACAAAACAAAACTGAAGATGTATTGCGGCCGACCAGATCAAGCGTGTCCATAAACAATAACCCTCAACAGCATAATAAAATAGCTGGTCGACTTTGATAGACAAAAGCTCGAATGTCTTTTCCGCGAGTAAATTTTGCATACGTAATAGGCTGAATGCTGATGCGGCCGGACCTCTCTAGCCTGCTTGATGCGTATTTGGTTCGATTAGATGCTCCAAATTTCGGAAGACAGATATCAATGTGTCTTCCTGGGGCTCGTATACGTTAATTGGGTGTTAGCCCTGTATTTTTATCTTAATTTTAGGTGCGGCAGGCGGGGGCGCCTTCGGATTAATCATGTTTAGATACTATATAATAATAGTAAGGATAGCGACTACGTTCTGTCTAAATTTTTCCTTTAATTTTAATTCAACAATTACATAATTACGTGATACAAAATAATTACGTGATAAATTAATGACAAATAACTGGATAATTTGGGGTAGACAGTGTCTACCTTGTCTACTCGTACGCTTCGCCACTGCCAAATGCACAGTGTTGAGGATCGGTCCAGATAATCCTGATAATGAATATTTTCTGGATGGATGTGCCTTAAAATCAGTGAACGAACAAAATGATCTAGGAGTCCTAATAACATCAGACCTAAAATGGGAACGTCATATAACCAGAATTTGTAAAAAAGCAAACTCGCTAGTCTATCTGATAAAACAAGCTTTTAGGGACCATTCTATTGAAATGATATCCACTCTATACATAAGACCAAAAATAGAATATGCCTTTGTTGTATGGAACCCATATTATATTAAAGATATAGACCAATTGGAGAAATTACAGCGCAAAGTAACAAAAATCCCTTACGAATTAAGCGAGGTGCCATATCCAGAAAGATTAATCAGGTTTGGTTTGACCACTCTCAGAGAGCGAAGGCATAGAGGCGATCTCATCGAAACCTACAAGATTACCAGTGGTTATTACCAGTGCAATTTGGCACTATGATGCTGATGATCATAGTCTCCGAGGACATACAAGGAAGCTTGAAAAAGAAATAACGGCAAAACTTTGTAACAAATCGTGCAGTGCACTTTTGTGAAACTCGTTAAATCAGGAAACGGTGACGGCCCCAAATACGAATATCTTCAAGAATCGCGTTGATGTTGAGCTGGGACAAAATTCGGAGAGAATGATCCACTACTGCATGTGAGCAGGTCCACCTACTCAAGCCTGAAACATATACGGAAGAAACAATAGCTTCATCGGTCTCACCGCCTGCTATTGTCTACATAATAATAATAATAATAAGAATATTTGGGTAAACCTGAAGTGGTCAGTAGCAATCAGTATCCAAGTGATTGAAACTTCACTTGGATTATGGGTTTGGTAGTGATCCAGGTAACAATTTGATCTAGTACACTTAATGGAGGAGACACAGTTGAGAGTTACCAGTGGTTATTACCAGTGCCAATCAATTAAGCATGAATTCTAATAAAAATCTACTCTACTTTGGATTTACAGGAATTGCAAATAAATCAGTTGTGTTTGCACATATTATGTGACTTCTGGTATATTTGCTCTTTGAAACTTATTCCTTAGAGGATCTACCAAGGTTGCGTTAGCCTATTTTGCATTTACTCATTCAAGAATATTGTATGGAATTCTTGTTTGGAGTCATGCAAATGCTTGTATTTTCTCCATTCAAAGAAAGTCAATAAGAATTCTTTAAAATAAATTGAACTGACACAATTTAAGAAATTTCCTCCTTCTAGGCCTGTCCTCTTAAATGCAGAGAACAAAGAGAATAAAACGCCGATTTTCCAAGCAATCGAGACGGGTGATCTTCAAATAATTCAGCTGCTGATAACATTGGGTGCGAACGTAAATAAACCGCAGAGACATACCAAAAGAACCGCTTTGATGTTTGCAATATACAGGGGGGAATTACAAGCTGCCACTCTTCTTATGGATAAAGGTTTGATTATTTTTACCTATGTATATTTAAATTTCGCTTATTTGGGTTTTAGGAGCTTCTATTTATTGTCAAGATATTAATGGGTTAACAATTCTACACTATGCGGTCGACTCAAACGAACTAAATAATGTAAAGTTTGCAATTGATTGTAAAGTTGACATTAATATGCAAGATAATAGTGGTTGGAGTCCGTTACTGAGAGCAGGTAATTATCAATGTTTGAAATAGTTATGATTGCCCCCCTTTTTTTGCAGGTATTTTACAAGTAAAACCCGAGATAACTGAGCTTCTGTTGTCCAGTGGAGCCGATACAAATATTAAGGATTCTAATGGTTTTAATTATCAAAAACATTTGGAAATAGCAGGAAGGGTTTTTCATAGGTCTTTGAAAAAAATGTGAATTATTAAAAAAAAATATATATTAATTAAAGAACTTTTATGCTTCACTTAATACAAACTCATTTCATAACTTACTTGACTAATTTCCTGTTAATAAATCAATTATTCTTTCAACTCGGCCAACAATTTCTCCTTAATAGCCTGCAACTCCTTAATGCGACATTGTGTAGCACTCAATCTCGCGGTTAAACCCTCTAATATAGGGATAGAAACGTTTGACACGATATTGGCCACAGCCACAGTTTTAACAGCATCATTATGTAATTTCACAAGGGGGTCGTTGGTCTCACCGTCATTATTACTATGGATCTCCAGTTCTTCCTGAATTAAAATTTTCGGCAAATCGACTATTTGTTTCAGATTGTATGGGGCCAGTGGAGCATTTTGGATGAACAACGGGACTTCTCGCCTCTCCAGTTGATCCCCGTTAACTTTTGCCTGGAAGCAAGTTAATTGGACCTGGTTGCTTTTCGTTTGTGGGTCGCTGTTGTACACGGAGAAAATTAAACCGACAAATAGCGGATCCATCATTTGGTAATTTGCTTGGGTTTTGATGTCTTTAAAACAAGGAATTTTGAGTGTCAGGTTTTCACTAAAAAGGAAATTAACGTACCTACATGACTAGGCCATACAGTAATGTGCGGATGAGAGTGGTACCAGCCTATAACCCTTATGGGCTTCCTCAGGGAGGAGGCGAGCTCTTCAGCATAGGCAGAGGCCCCGCATAATTGTTCTGGCGATATTTCCACTCGGTCGGGCTGTTTATCACTCCTATGGAGTATCATGCAAGCTGATATTTTTGAGATACATTCTTCTTCATCTATCTGTTATGTAATAATGTCAGTTTAATGTAAAACTATTCAGTTATATTGGTATTTACCTCGCCCAGGAGCAAACCCATTACTTCTTGTTTTTCTGTTATTAAAGCGTGTTGAATGCATATCGCGTATACGTCCGAGGCTAGTTCTACTTTCTGTAAATGCTTATCGGGCTCCATCACTATTTTTTAATACAATACTTATGGTATATAGTATTTTATAATTAACTATTAGTTTCTTTTTAGGTTAGGTCACAGAACACAAATATAGGGTTAGGTTAGATTAAGTTTGACAGTTCACTGAACCCAAGCAAGCCGAGGTGAAGAAAGAATGATTTCCTTGGGAGTCATTTATCCGGTAGCAACAGTACTTTATTTTTTTTAACGCGTTATTGGCATTAAATAAGATTTAGGAATTACTTATTAAACTGTTTTAAAATTGAATTAATTAAATAATATTAATTTAATAAGAAAATATATATTTGGTTGCTACTGGATTAATTTAGTAGAAAATATTTGCCCAGTAGCAACTACCCAATATCTTTTAAGTTTTATATTATTTGTAACAAATAACTCTTAGGGATCATTTAGGCAATCAGACTGTTTGAATTAAATGATATTAGTTAAATTTCAAAAAACAAAGCTGCGCTCGGTTGCTACTGGACTAAATAAACTTTTTCATAACAAAAATACTTATCCAGTAGCAACAGAGAATTTATTTCAGTTTTTAATTATTTACGGTTAAAAACTTTTAGAAATTACTTAGGAAACTGCGTTGAACTTAAAATAATTAATCATAATTAATTAACTGGAATATTTTATGTTATTTTAAAAATATTTGTCCAGTAGCAACCACATTTTTTTTTTGTTATATTTTATGTTATTTGCTGTACTAAATGAGTTTTAGGAATTAGTTAAGACTGTTTTGAATAAATTGAAATTAATTAAATTATATTGGTAAACCGAGCAAAAATGTTTTGCTCCTATTGGAGGGAATAAAATACTTAACAAGTGTATTTATCCAGTGGCAACAGCATAATTTTATTCATGCTAAATACAGTTATCAAAAACCTATATAATTATTAATATATTTATATAATTTATTAATATTTTTTAATTATTACGTTACATATTATAGTTTTGTACTCAATAAAGCTTGGTTGCTACTGGATTATGTGTCTCTCAACTTACTTCACGTCAGTAGCGTTTATCTCGCTCTAAGCAAAGTTAAGGGATTGGGCAAGTCTACATTTTTTTTTCATGCTCCACGTCATTCTAGTCAAGGGCGTGGTCAATATAGCGCTCTTCGTTCATATTAGCTACGTTTACAACGCATGTACCAAATATATAATCCTTAAATCAAATGACGTCACACACTAAAATTTTGTCACGTGAAAATTTATTTTCCTTTGGTGTAAACACCTAGGACCTATTTTGCGGTACCAAAATGACAAGTTTGACAATTTATTGGATGTTAGCTTACGAAATTTTTATTTTTGTATACAAATTTAACGAAGAAAAGAAAGAGAATTACTAGCCTTGAAAAAGAATTTGTTAGTTTATTCTTTTTAAACAACAATAACACTTTTAAAGGTTAAGAGGTTATCTCTTATAATTCGTCTAAACTGATAAACTCTCTTCAAATGACATTTCGATCCTAGAGATAATTTAACCCAAAAAATCAATCCTTGTAAACAGGACTGTATTAAATAAAAATAATCTATAATTTATTCATGGACCTAATAGATCCGTGCGTTGTAAACGTAGCCATTGCACAATTGTTCACCCATACGTCAACTGTCATTAGTGTCAATGTCACTATAACATTAATGTGGTAAACAAAACCTAAAAAGTTTTTCAACCTAATCTATTGCTATTAAAACAAAAATCCCAGAAAATATGTCGTCTACAAAATCGAAGCAAGATCCTAATGTTGCCTACAGTGAGTCCGCCATTCGAAACAACTTATCCATAGTTGAATATTGCAGGACTTCTATGGCGGCCCTTTCGGGCTGTACCGCAGGTATTTCGACCTAATTACACTTATATAATCAATCACAATGGGTCATTTTAAGGTTTATTAGGTCTTACGAGCTTACACGGGGCCTTTTTCTACATTTTCGCCGTGTTCAGTCTATGGGCCATGGTGCTTCATAAAGCCGGATTCTCCTCCTGGAATAAGTTCTTTATTTCGAGAAGGTCCTTGTTGACTAACGGTTTCTTCGGACAATTGTTCACTTATATATTGTGTTGGACTTTCATTTACGGTATGGTACATGTTTATTGATCGGTTAGGTTATAATCTTGTGTATAGGTAATATAAGATTTGTTGAGTTGTAATAAGTAATGACGCATTTTTATTAATTATTAGTTTCCAATAGATGAATGAAGTTGATTGGTGTTACTAAAGTGTAGAATTAAGGAAATTTTTTTTTTTTTTTTTAATAACTTTATTTATGACCCAAAAACAGTTTACAAACTGGCACCAGGGCCTAAAACTTAACAAAAAAAGAAAAAAATACAACAAAATTAGGAACATAATTCTAAATAAATTTAGTACAATATTACTTGATTAATATAGAGATTATGGCTTACAGCCTTACACATTTAATATATTTATTTAGTTTACCTTAAGGTATTGTTTTAGTCTTTTACACATATTTTTGTAGCTTTTTAGATTCACAATAGTTTCTGGAATTTTATTGAAGACACTTATTGCACTATGTAATGGAGAGTCCTGAAATTTTTTTGTTCGCACCAATGCATTTCTCAACATGTTTTTATTTCTTAGCTGATACTTTTGACAGTCTTTAATTTGTAATAATTTTCCCTTTAAACTAGTCTTAATAATATTTAACTGTATACATTTTATAAATTTAATTTGTTCATAGGTTCTTAATTGATTAATGTTTAAAATACCAGTATTTTTATAAATTATATCACTTGGTGTGTAATAATCTAAAGAATAAACTAATTTAACTGCTTTATTTTGCACTCGTTGTATTTTATTTAATAAATAATTTGGAACATTTGCCCAACATACTATAAGGTACCTCAAATGTGGTTCAATAAAGCTGTTGTAGAGTAATTTTTTTGTTGTAATATTTAACATGTGAGATCACCTTCTCAAAGCACCAAGCATAGGAGATATTTTGTCACTAATTTTTTGTATATGATTATTCCATGAAAGTTTATTATTTATATTTAAACCTAAATATTTGTAGTCTGTCACTTCTTTAAGTTTATTGCCGCTTACATGTACACTAATATCACATTTTGTTTTATTTTTATTACTTACAATCGTGTAGACAGTTTTGGTAGCATTTATACTAAGCCTATTATAACACAGCCACTTATAGTATATATCTAAAGAGTCATTTATTTCCTTTTCAAGGGTTTTAATGTCTTTGGCTGAGAACACTAGAACTGTGTCATCAGCAAACATAAAATACTTAGCCATAAGACTAGCATATTTTAGGCTATGCACATACAATAGGTAAAGTAACGGTCCAAGCACTGACCCCTGCTCTACCCCCACATTTAAAGTCTCTGTCTCACTGTTTTGGTCGTTTACTGTTGTGTAGTGTCTCCTACCTACTGAATATGTCCTTAGTAAGCTTCCACATATGCCTCGAAATCCCATTTTACTAGTTTTACTTAGCAGCAATTCAATATCAACAGTGTCGAAGGCTTTTTGCAGGTCGACAAAGACAGCTACAACATATTTTTGTTGATCAATTTCATTTGACACATACTCTAATAGGTCCGAGACAGCTCCCAAGGTGTTACTCTTTGTTTGAAATCCATATTGTTGGTCATCGAATTAAAAATTCTGTTCTATAAACCTAGTCATACGTTTCTTAATTATTTTTTCTATTAGTTTGGAGAATGTACTCAGTAGCGAAATAGGCCTATAGTTGTTTAGATCCTCACATTTTCCATTCTTGTGCACTGGTATTATATTTGCTGTTTTTAAGTCTCCTGGAAAAATTCCTGTCTCTAATATTCCATTAACCATTGTCACTACAATATCTCCTATTACATGGGTTAATTTTTCTAAGTCTTTAGTGGTAACTTTGTCCAGGCCTGGAGAGCTGTTTTGTTTCAATTCAGAAATTGTATTTATTATTTCATTTTTGTCTGTAGGTTTTAAGAAAATGGTATTTATTGTTTCCTCCTCTATAAATGTTGTAGTTTGAGTTTTTTCCATTTTAAGGGCAAGTTTTTTTCCTATAGATGTAAAATGGTGATTAAACTCCTGTACAATTTGTTTTTCGTTTGTAATTTTTTGTCCATCTATCTCAATTTGCTTTATTTTAGTATTGTTGTTTTTCTTTTTCTTATAAAGTCTTATAAATCACTCTCCATGTCTTCTTAGAATCTCCACTCACTGCCTTAAATCTCATCTCAGCATACTTCTGTTGCAAATTCTTTCGCATATTATTTACTGTATTTTTCATGCTCTTAAATTCTCTCTCTGTAAACTCATTTGGGATCCTCTTCCAGCGAATATATAGTTCATCCCGTATTTTTAATTTTCTTATAAACTCCGGAGTAATCCAATCATTAGCAGATCTAATCTTTAGTGTATATTTCTTAGAACATTGGTTTTTAGAGTTAACAATAATCTCAGCCAATTCTTGGAAGGATTGTACACCATTATTTTTTCCATGTAGTTTTTCTTGCACCATTTGAATCCACCTTTCTTCATCTAATTTATATTTAATAATTCTTTCTTTCTTTCTTGTATTTTTCCACCTTTCTATTAAGAGTTATTTTTATTATTTTATGATCAGAAACCATATGATCATCTAGTTTTATTTTGCACTGTAGGTTCTTATTTGCTATGATATGATCTAGTATTATTTTACTTGTTTGTGTTGTTCGAGTAGCATTGTCAATAGTTAGCTTATTTTTTATTTCAAAGGCGTTGATTGATATTACATTTTTATATTCATTTACTAAGTGAGAATCTATTAATAAGTTTATGTTTATGTCACCTATAATTAAGCAGGGATTTTTTTTACTTTCCATGATATTGTCCAGTTCACTAATAAATTTTTGTGCATTGCTGCTCGGTGGTCTGTATATACTCCATATAGTACATTTAAGTTTAGTCAAGGTTATTGACAAAAAATTGCACTCTTCCAAGTTTACAGGAAATAAAGGTCATTCTGTTAAGAAATATTTGTTTATTAACCTACACATGTAATAAAAAATGAGTTACTACAGTATACTGAATGTATCCATTAAAAATAATCCTAGAACTAATTAAAATATTTTTTTTATTAAACCCACAATAAATAAAAAGTGTCACTTTCCACACTTGGCTTTGTACTATAACAGTAGGATAAGATGGAGTTCATCCCTTTATTAATGGAAAATCAATGCAAAAGCGACAGAGGAGAACAATTCCTGAGAAATCCTGATCTTTTGCTGCTACATCATCATTGAGTCAAAATCAAATTTTATCCATAATCTGTTAGTGACTTCATATATCAGATCGCTTTAGGCCTGTCGTGAACAGTCAAAGGACTTCCGTGGTGCTGCCACATATCAATAGTTTTGTTCACGATAATGTCGGCAGTCTCTTCAGGTATCTAAAATAATAATAATAATAAAAACTATAATTTATTTAACACTAAAATTGTCACTTACATTTTGAATGCATTGAGTTATGCTGTTGGCGTCACTTAAATTAACTATTTTGTGGCTCAATGTGGTCAAAGTGACTGTGGCTAGATAGGCCAGAATCTTATAAGAACCTCCACAAATCTTATCCCAAATTCTGAAAAATAAAATAATAAACATTCGGTCTGGCATATAAGTTCATATACCAACTTAATAATGCAATTTTCATTGAGTACTCCGGCAAAACAACAATCAAACCACTGATCCAGCGGTAACTTTTCCAACAAGCCATTTTGCATCAATATCTTATAAAACTGGGGGTTTTCTTTCTCTAACAAATGATGGGTGGCATCAATTAACTTAGGGAAGTCCCTCTTCAATTCCATAATATTCTCACAAAGCCTCCTGGCGATCCAAAAGATATCCACATCATCATCAAAGTAATGCAAAAGACACTTTACGATTGCAAGGAAACCCAAGCCATGCTCATTTCTCCCTATATTAAAATTGAACGTTAAATTGCCAGTCAAAATGAGCCACATGGCCATAAACTTTTCAGACTTTGGTGCTTTTTCATCAGGAGGTATTCTTAGGACCCCCAAGGTGCGATAGAGGTCATCAAATTCTTGTTTTCTTTGACTCATAATGAAATCATGTATGTGTACAAGTCTGGGGACAACATCTAAACAAAATGGCACCAATTAGGTTTACTTAAAACCAAGACAAGCAGTGGTTTAAAAGTGGCATACATAAGCAGTAAAAAGCTTACCCAAAAGGAGTTTCCACACGTAGCTACGATAAGCGTGGGGAACTGTGAACCGAAGACAAAATTGCCTTAATTTCGTCAAGTCCAGGGGCCTCTCTTTAAGTAACATTTCCAGAGATTTCTTCTCCTCGACACTTTTAAACCCCACTTTCTCATAATAAATGGATCTAAAGTTACGCTCCTCCGCGCTCATTTTGAAATTTAAATTATTTATTAAAAGGTGTAATATAGTACTCAGGTACTAACGCCGTCAAGCCACAATTGTGAAAGAACTTTTTTTTGTTTGGTTTGGCTTGGCTTGGCTATTTTATGTAAACACATAATATTATGACAGAGCGTTGACATTTCAAAATGTAAACAAGTTTACTGTCACTTGGAGACACCACCATGATTCGAAATAGGTTAATCTTTCCTTCCTATTTGTTTATCTAATGCAAAGTCAATTTCTTTATTAATGTTAAAGATTGATAGTTTTTTCTATAAAAATCCATACAAATTATGATATTTCCCGAGATTTCCGTAACTATAACGAACGCAAATAATTAATTTACGTGGGCCGAACAGGAGCGACAACCTGAATGTTACGTTATGTCAAACTTTTTAGGTTAAGTGTGGCCCTACTTATTAAAAAATGAACTTATCCAGAATTTTTTGCTTAAATAGCGTAAAATGTAAGTAATTCCTTACCTATTCGAACTTACACCCAATGAATTAAGTTTTAGCGGCCCTCCCCACAATCACAAGATGCTTCAGCACACAAATTCAGACACCGAGGGTCACATTTGTCCCTCCACTAAACCCATGGATATACCAGCGGAATGATAAAATTAAGACACCGATATCGTCGACAATTATAAGTAGAATAGATTTGCCGAACGGTTTGTCTTGGGTGCCACCCCTAATTGAGCCTCTGGATAAACATGAGATCATTGCTCCGACAACTGAGACGGCAGAAACGCCAAAAGAAGCAGTTCGGATGATAGTTATAAGGAGGAAGAAAATGAAGAAGCACAAGCTTAAGAAATTAAGAAAGAGAATGAAGTTTGAGAATGCAAAAGTGAGTAGTTATTATTAGACTTGTTTTGGTTTGAATGATTTCTTTAGTTTACGTTAACCCTTTCAGTACTGACCTGTTTACTACCTATTATAATAAAACATATTGAAAAGCATACAAAAATTCTTGATATGAATGCAAAAAATACATAAAAGAACTAAAATTTTTCCAAATTCTATAGCACATTGCTTGTTTTAGTTTAAAATTTCATATTTGTCTTTGGTATGATAAACCTCGAAACATGGAACTATGCACAAACTTATGTTACACTCCCTGCACATATATTTATTTATTTATTTATTTTATGGGATCAACCCCATTACAACAGTAAATTAAATACAAAATCAATCAATTGAACCTAACCTTACTTAACAGTAAAATACTAACTATTAAGCAGTAATAAAGCCTATTTATAAATGTAAAATACCAAAAATAGTTTTATAACTTAAATCAATATAACAGAATTCTAAAAATACTAAAAACATACCCTACTAAAGTATAATATTCAGTATTGCACTAAAAAAAAAAAAAAAAAAATTAAACAATTTCTCTTATTTGACTCTTAAATCTAGATAAGGAAATGCCCAAAATTTCAACCTCCCTAGTATTGACAATTCTTAGAGTTCTTTCAATAGGAGCATGTAATGCATAATTGGCGCTACGAAATGGTAATGAAAAGACACGATACTGCCTTAAATTCCTAGATGGAATATTAAATTGTATTGTGATCAGAAGTTCTGGACAAATTATCTGACCATTCAATAATTTATACAAAAAAATTAAATC
This sequence comes from Anthonomus grandis grandis, assembly GCF_022605725.1. NCBI lineage: Eukaryota > Metazoa > Arthropoda > Insecta > Coleoptera > Curculionidae > Anthonomus > Anthonomus grandis. The sequence continues at coordinate 29,663,946 of NC_065556.1, read as the reverse complement.
TGCATATATCCGTCTTTGTCTCAATGTCTTCATATCAAGCATTTCTAAAACAATATCATAAACATGATCATCCGGAATTCTTATTCGAAGTTTATAGAGACAAAACCTAATAAATTTGTTCTGAACTCTTTCCAAGGACAAGCAATTATTCATGTAAAAGGGCGACCATATCACTGAGCCATATTCCAGCAATGAAACAACCAATGACATGTATAACCTCTTACAGGTCTCTATAGAAAATTCTTTACAGTTCCTTAGTACAAAACCCAGATTCTTAGAGGATTTGAGAACAATATTGTTTATGTGTGCATTAAAGTTTAAATGAACATCAAACGAGATACCAAGATCTTTAACTATGCTGCAATATTGAAGTGTACTTCCTTGAATGTTATATGAAGTGACAACCTTTTTAGTTCGCTTTGAGAAAACTTATATAATTGCATTTGCTTACATTCAAAAACAAATTTTTGTTAACACACCACTCATTCAATCTATCCAAATCACTTTGCAACAAAATCTGATCAAGTATTGATAAAATCTCTCTAAAAAACTTCAAATCATCAGCAAATAAAAGGAAGTCACTGTTCTCAAAACAGGCACCAATATCATTCACAAAAATATTAAAGAGCAAAGGTGAACAGTGCCCACCTTGTGGAACACCTGAAGTGACATTAATATAGCTTGATCTTGCATTACCTATTCGTGCCTGCTGGGTCCTCCCTGACAGGGAATTTACAAACCAATTCACCATAAGATTAGAAAATCCAAAAATATCCAACTTTTTTGCCAAAATACTATGGTCAACTCTGTCGAACGCCTTATATTATATATCTGGAAGCCTTTTTCTTTTTTTGGCCTAAAGTGGTTTGTGAACATACAACACATCTTCTTTGAGCTGTTTTAAGTTTTTCAGTACCTGGCACTAAGTTTGGAAAATGTCGCTCTCTTAATCTGGAATTTATTTCAGTGTACATCACTGTTGGTTTCTTTTCGTATCTATACCTAAAAATTTCAAAATATTTAGCTAAAATAATGAAGAACGAGAAACAAACATTACTAACCTTAGAAACATTTAGCGAATAACTTTCAACTGGAACTTGGCAAACGAAATTTGAGTGGTTGTGGAGTATATAGCACGAGCATTCAGCATACAAATGTCTAAGCTATGAACAAACAATTTCCGATACCATTTAACTGTCTTACGTAGACAATCAATGCTGCTCATCATCATGTCACAACGATCTACTGCTCTGCTGCTGGTTTTTTGACTTGTTCTTTTGTAGTCCTGTCAATTTTGTCAAGAGTAACCATTTCATTTTTATGCATTGTGGTTATCATTGTTACTTCTCGCCGGTCCTTCCATTTTAAAACGAGACACTTGTCCGAACTCCTCCAGGCAATGTCTCCTTTACTTAGTTTTTCATTAAATAAAAGCATGTGCAAGCTTGAAAGTGCAGGGCTGCTATAAAAGTTATCTGTAAAGACCGAATGACCTTTCTCTTGATAAAGCTGAAGAAGCTGGTCAACAATATTTCCAGAAATTCCTAAACCTGGAATGTTTTGTTCTGAAACGTAAGTGTCCTTCCCAATATAAACAATAAAATCGAGAAGGTATCCAGTCTCACCAGTCACACAAAACATAAAGTTTAATACCAAAGCGGTGGCGCTTGATTCGAATAAATTGTTTAAAGCTAAGTCTTCCCTTAAAAAGCACCTTACTTTCATCAATAACTAATTTAATAAGCTCTAGAACCTTTTCAACTTTAAACAAACATTATTGGCAAAATGCAAATTTCTTAGGATCTGAAAATATCTGTCTCTTGAGATGTGTTTTCCAAAAACAGGAAAAAATAGCAAGGGATCCAAGGACCAATATTCTTTTACTTCTAATTTTTTATTTCTGGGCATTAGCATTGTAAGAGCAATAAAAGTAAAAAATTCATTTAAATTAAGTGCTTTCCAGTTTTTTTCTTTCTGTTAATCTGCATATCTATTGGTCTCTTGGATAACATATAGAGCAGTAAAAAGATTAAAAAAAAAAATCTAATTCTGGCGAATTTTCGGTCAACGTCTGATTTTTTACTCCACTATTTACCATATCGAATTCATGAAGCTTGATGGGTTCAAAATTTAAATTGGTCCATTTCGATGTGATGTCGCTGTACTCTATTCTGTTCATCATCTTCCTGCTGTTCACCAAACTGGTCGTCTGCATCCCTTACCTCGTACTCCATGCTGTCATCACTCTCAGTTTCGTTTGGCAAGTATTCACTTCCACTGTCCATGAATGGATCATCGTCACTGCCCTTATCAGATAACTCACGTTACAAGTCATTTATATTTTGCACTTCGCGTTTTTCTAACCCACAATAATTTTCCAAATCAGCCTATGCACACTATAAAAACTCAACTAAACGCAAATAGTAATACCGAAATACCAACAAACAAACCCTTATTTCGGCAATTGTATATTGCCGATACTGTCATATATATCAGTCGCTCGTATGCCAGGTACCGTTGTCATGACCGATATATCGGTCAACCGTTCATACTGCAAAGAAAATTTTAAACTTTGTCCTATATTTATGTCAGTCGTCTAAGGGGAGTGTTTATTATGATGTCATATATATCGGTCAGCCGTCCATGTGTCAATTTATTATCTGACATATATATATGACAGCAGTATCGAAAGGGTTAAGCCATAGATTTATCATTCACGTCAAAGCAGTTGAACAAAAATTGATTATTTTTCCTTATATTATAGTCTCTATTATAAACTTATCTTTAGTTACATCTTGACATCAAATGAGATCAAATTTTCAATGATTTTGTCATAGTATTTTTACTGCATCTTGATGAGCTGCAGTCAGTTCACTTACAGATTTATTTGTTACTTCCAGGCAGTTGAAGTGTGCTTTCATTTCTCAATTTCAGGCAGTTTAGTTAGAAATTAATTTCTTAATCCCATGCAATTGAGTTAGGGATTAATTTTTCAATTCCAGGCAGTGGAGCCATGGACTGATTTTTCAATTCCATAGTTTAATTATTGCGTTATTCCAGGCCAAGAATTGATTTCTTAATTCCAGGCAGTTGAACCGTGAATTAATTTCCCATTTCCAGGCAGTTGAATCATGGATACCTATACAAATTCCTCTTTATTGAGTTGCTTTTGAGGCACTTTTATATTTATAAAGTTTATTAAACCACTTTACATCCTTTATGTTTGATATTTGTTTAAATATATTAAAATCACAAACATGTTGATGACTTCACTACAGCTGGTAAGTCATTAATAAACATTTATTCCAGGCACCTCAATCTCTTGTGGTAAACTCTAATAAAATTAAGAAGTTTTGGAAGGAATTAAAGCATTTCTTCATCTTCTTTTTAGAGACGCCAAAGGAGGGAAATGAAGAAAGAGAAAGAATTTCAAGCGGTTTTAATCCAACAGTGTAAACAGGCTGAAGCCTTTTCAGCAGAGGAATACGTCAACCAAAAACTCGATAAGTTACATGAAATAGTGATTCCCAGGTACTGGAAGGGAAAGAGACTGCCCGAGTTTTTAATTAGGCAGAAAATGGGACTGCCTCCAAAATAGTTAAGTGAAATTTAGCCAATTAAAATGAGTTTTATTTGATAAGTAACAAACTGTTCACTAATATTTAACATTTATTCATATTGTATAAATAGTTTATAAAACAGTAAAAAATTTTATTAATTAAGTGTCTTACTATATTTTCCTTGTAAATAATTCTACTCTTCTTGGGTTGCTGCCGTATCATTCCCGTTCAAAATGTCCTGGATCTCTTGTAAACTCTTCCCGGTGGTCTCGGGCAAACATTTATAAACAAACACTAACGCTATCGCGCAGCACCCTCCAAACAATCCGAAACTTCCAGATTTCCCGATTAATTCGGCCACCACCGAGAAGTATTTCGTCAAAATGAACCCGAAGAACCAGCAATTGGCCGCGGTCACCGTTGATGCAACGGACTTAACATTAGCTGGGAACATTTCGCCCATTACGGCCCACGGGATGGGTCCGAAGCCCAAACAGTACGCGATAATGTAGCAAATCAGGCAAAGAATCGGTAGCCAGGAAAGAGCGGACACGTCCGAGTGTTTGTCGTCTTTTAAATGGAAAAAGTAGGCCAGAGCGCCTTGGGAAATGGCCATCCCCAACGCGGAAACCATCAGGAGTAGTCTTTTGCCTTGGCTGTCTACTAACACTGAAGCCACCCCACTGGAGATCACTTGGACTATTCCGATTATGATGGTGCAAATTTCTGGAGCAAGAGACACTCCGGCATCCTAAAAACAATAAAATAAGACCATTATTAGCGACAGACAAAAAACTTTGCAATTTTATTTAGTTACATCGGAGCCAACAAGCAGAAACTACGCACAGTTATTTTGATTGATTGATTTCAAAGTTGGTAAATTTATGGTTCTTGTTTATATGATACTATTTTGCACTGTCTTCTTGTTCCCGTAATACGCTAACATAAACGGTTCGCGAGTGATTAATGTTTTCGTTGAAAACAAGAGAAATTCCGAGTAAGGTATTTTAAGACATTTTTTAAGTCACCACCGCTTAAGTCAACGAGTTCAGAGATCTAGATTTTATTTGAATAAATCGTCGGTGTAAATTCTCGTAGGTGTTTGTTATCATCAGTAGGGTTTTAGTGCGAACTGCGACGAACACGAGCGATTGATTACGTTCTGTGTTTACAAAGACAAAGAACTTTATTGGTGCTAACACAAGTCAATTAATTCCATATTGGCCAATAGTAAGGGCACACTTACACAAGCTTAAATCTAATGTGCATAGTGTGCAAATTATTAGAGAAAGCAAATCGCCTTATTCAAGTCCGGCCCTATTAATAAACAAAAAAGATGGGAAAAGAGATTAGTAGTAGACTACCGAGCATTAAATAAAATAACTATAAAAAACAAATTTCCAATGCCCATAATAGAAGAAATAATCGATAATTTATCCGACTATAAATTTTTACAAACTTGCATCTTGCTTCTGGGTATCACCAGATTCCCATGAGTCAAGAATCAATCCTCTACACTGCCTTTGTAACCCCTGAGGGCCATTATGAGCATATCAGAGTACCCTTTGGGTTACGTAATGCGCCCTCGAAGTTTCAAAGGTTTATGAATGAAATATTTTCTGCTCTTCGTCGTTATAAAGTGAGGCCATACCTGGATGACCTCTTAATTCCTTCCAAAACACTGTCTGAAGGTATTGACATTCTAAACAAGGTATTGGAAATTCTGAAAAATTATGGCTTAACTATTAAATTAAAAAATCTTTCTTTTTACTGGAAAAAATAAGCTCTATCTTGGCTATGAAATAACTTTCAGCAAAACATCACCTTCAGACGCTAAAATCAATTCTGTGTCTAATTTTCCTTACCCTAAAACACAACACCAGTTAAGACAATTCTTAGGCTTGCTTGGCCGGATATTTTCGCAAGTTCATTTCAAATCTTGCACGCATATCGGCTCCCTTAACATCAATGTTAAAGAAAAATTCAAAATGGACTTGGAACCATGAACATTCAAAAATTGTGGATTTTCTAAAGAAGTAAATAATATCAAAACCAGTTTTAGCAATTTTTAATCCTAAATTGCCAACATCTGTATATACAGATGCTATTAGAGAAGGCTATGCAGGTATACTCACAGAAAAATCAAATAATGTCGAACATCCAGTCGCATTTTTTAGTAGACAAACGGCAGAGCCGATCGAGTTAGAATTACTGGCAATTGTAAAAACTTTGGAGAAAATTCGATATTATCTGATAGGCAATGAATTCACTATTTTTACAGATTGTAATGCAGTCAAAAATGCCTGGAATAAACAATCAATTATTCCACGTATTGCTCGTTGGATTCTATTTCTGCAAGATTGTTCATTTCAAATGTGCCATAAAGCAGCTTCTCAAATGCAACATGTCGACGCATTAAGCCGGAATTTTCAAAATCCAGAAAAAGAATCAAATGAGCTTCAAATCTGTCTTATAACGGAAAATGATTATTTGCGGGAGGCGCAAGACTTGGACCCTGATATTAAAGATTAAGTGGTGATGATACGGATAAAAAGGATATTTTTAAGAACTATGACCTTCGTGAAAATAAATTGTTTAAAATAACTCCGTATGGTCGTAAATGGGTAGTACCTAAACTTTGTAGGTGGCAAGTCGTTAAAAATAATCATGATGATGTCGGACATTTTTCATTCGATAAAACGATTGATAGAATTGAACGTTCATCGATTTGTAAAGAAATACATAAGCGCTTGTCTACATTGTCTTTATCATAAAGAACATGGTGGTAAACAACATGGCTATCTACATTTTTTGCCCAAGTATGCTAGACCTCACCATACTCTGCACATGGAGCACTTAAGCCCTGGTTTCCTCAAAAGCGGTACCGATAAATTGCGACCGCAATAATGCGTTGAATGACGTCATAGAAAACTGTACTATGCACATCATTAGCAATGGTTTTTAAGGATGCGTTGGTGGTCGCCGCAACGCAATATGACTGTACCGGCATAATGAATGCGGCAGCCATTGCGGCGAGAAACAGTTCGTTGACGATTTATTACTGTGTTGATGTGTTGTGACTTGTTGTGATTTCGTTTATTTTTTTATTATAAAACTGATAAAATAGGTATTTATGTTTTATATTACAAAGTTAACGTTATATAATGGTGTTTTTTTAGCGAAATGTGTTCTGGTATAAAACACCATGAATGGACAAGTGAGCGGGATGAAATATTGATAGATTTTGTTAGAAATCATGAATGTTTATATAATGTTCAATGTAAAGATTACAGAAAAACCCGATTAAAACAGAGTTTATGGACGGAAATAGCCCATATACTACAAATAACGGCTAATACAATAATACAACTTCTCATTACCATAAAAAATATATGTATATTTTTAATATATTACATTGTTGTGATTGATTTAGTTTTCTCGGTAATGCTGTTTTTGCCATGCTACAGCACCGGGTCCATTAAAATACGTTTTAAATGTCTCACGAATTTGAACTGGTATATTTGCCCCGCGTACGTTGTTGTGAATTAGTGGAAGTAAATTTTCTGTAGGAAGTGAGTATTTCTCTGTCGGACTGTCACTGTCACACCCTCTGTAGTTCTTTTCTTAAAAAGGTCAGATTCACTCCTTCTATGTATCTCTTCATCTAATTCCTCTCCATTTAACACTACCAAAAGAGCAACATCGAGATCGTCCATGTCGATTGTTTTTAACGCAAAACGGTACTGGCGACGCTTTCTGAGTTTACACATTTATCTACCGCAATTAATAACCCTGATTTTTCCACCGCAATCTGTCGTCATTCAACGCATTATTGCGGCCGCAACTTATCGGTACCGCTTTTGAGGAAACCAGGGCTTTAGGACCATTTGTTGAAACCGAAAATGGTAACAAATATTTGTTAGTTATTGTGGACGGGTTTTCCAAGTTTACCTATATTAATCCAGTTCCAAATACTTCTGCTAAACAGGTGCTAAAACAGCTACAAAGCCTCTTCTCCATCCTGGGTAACCCCAGGCGTATAATAGCAGATGCCGGAACCGCATTTACATCGAGTGAATTTAAAAACTACTTGGATAGTAAAGGTATTCGATTGTTTACAACAGCTGTAGGCACACCCAGAGGGAATGGACAGGTCGAACGGGTCAATAAGGTGATCTTAGATGCTCTTGCGACGTCAGGTGCAGACATTAGTAAAAGTCAGTGGGACTCAAAAATCGGTCAAATACAACAGGGAATAAATAGCACTAAACACCGAATCACACAATACACGCCCTCAGAATTACTTCTTGGATTCAATCTTAAAACTGACAGCGATCGACATAACATGTCAGATGAGGAAATTCTGGACGTAACCAAAAAAGCAGCTAAAAATCTCGAAGACAACCGAATTAATCAAAACCTTAGCTTTAATAAAAAGAGAGCCCCACCTCAATATTTTTCAGTCGGCGACCTAGTTCTTATAAAAGTTACTAGTTTTCCAGCCAACAACGAAAGTAAGAAGCTACTACCAAAGTTTAGGGGGCCTTTTCGAATAGTCGAAATTTTGCCAAAATGATCGATATCGTGTCAAAGAGGACATCCACACCGAAAGATCACAGAAACCTTACGAAGGGGTCTTCAGTCTGGATAACATCAAAACATTTGAATCCAAAAGTCATCAAGTCGTCATGTAAAGTAAGTAGAAAAATCTTTCAAAAACTGATCATCATCTTTGGCTTAATTGATCGCTGTTTTTGGCTTAACTGATCGCCATCTTTGGCGCAACTGATCGCCGTCTTTGGCATAATTGATCGCCGCCTTAGGCTTAACTGATGAGCGTTTAGATCTTGGCCTAAAACCTTGTTTTCCTTTCTTCCAGAATCCTCGCGAGGACGCAAGGACTAGAGGATGGCCGTGCGGTCATATCACACGTGTCTACCAAAAGTAGTCAGGCATTTATGAGTCAGCATAGTAACGACGAGTTTCGGGGAGAATAAATTAGAACTCCCAAGCGTAAACACGCAAAGGGTATTGTAACGTATTTTCGTATTGTCAAATTATTATTTATTGATAATAATTGTTGGTAACGTGTTCTTTATATATTATACATACACTTTGTGAATTTGAAACAGGCTTTCATTACAAAAGCCCACAATAGTTTGTAAAGTCAGTAAAGTTATAATTGATATATTCATCGATATTAAAAAAAACTCTTGCCCACAAGATATTTTTTTGAATTGGCAACTTATTATATAACATGGGGCCATAAAAGGATACCCTGTTTTTATGCGATGAATTGTATGAAATTCTATGTGAATATTAGTGTTGCTTCTAGTGAAACGTGAATGTACATCTTCAAAAGTCTTATAGTTATTAATATTGGCCCTGACATGCGACAAACAGTAGTAGATAATATATAAACAGGACACAGTTAAAATATTGAGTCTTGAGAAATGTTCCACTTTCTACACTCCGCCCTATAATCCAGGTTTTCCAGGAGGATCCTAATGGCCCTTCTCTGAAGGGAGAAAATAGGGCCCACATTGGTTGCATGCCTCCAAACTAGAATCTCCTAGGAGATTCTTGAATGAATACACGCAAAGTAAGCAGACACATTCTGCATCGAGCTCCGAAGTGCAAAAACGCCAGATGCGATTTTAGGGCATATGTAATCAACATGTGCATCCCATAGATGGTTTGGAATCAATTTTTTATTTCAAGAAAGATAACCGGTGCATTTTTCACATTAGACGAATCTAAATGGCGAGTAGATTTATACAGTTGTTGGTTTTTATCTGCATTGATATTTAATTGGTTAGATTCGATTGTGTCTTTTGTAGATTCATGTGTAAATCACCAAGTGCATATGCCTTTATGTCGTCAGCAAAGAGAATAAGATCAGAACTGCACTCGAGATCATTAATGTGTATCAAAAAAAGTAGAGGTCCCTGCACTGTTCCTTGAGAAATCCCAAATTTTAATTCTGCAAAATCAGATTTCGAGCCATTCAAATTAACCACTTGAGATCTACAGAGAAATAGGATTCTAGTAATTTTATGCTACAGCTCGAAAAATTATAATATCTTAATTTCATTGCAATTTTAAAGGAGACGCAATCAAGCCTAGGTCAAATCGCAAAATGTGGCTGCAGTGAATTTCCCTTTTTTAAGACCATCATTTATTATTTCTATAAAGTGATTAATTGCCATTGTTGTTGATTTAACACCTCTAAAACCAAACTGTTTATTACTAAAAAAACCATTGCATTCAAAGAAAAGAGTAATTCTAGGTTTTAGGGCTTTTTCAAAGATTTTTGAGAAAAGAGGGACTATTGATACTTAGGTCTATAGTTTGTCAGGTCATTGCGAGGGTTTACATCTCTTCGAAAAAATGTATATTAACCCATTGTACACATGTACTTTATCCATTAATTTAAATTATTTACACGAAAACCAATTGCTGCAATTAAATGCTGCCGTTGAAAACACCGCCACTTTGGGTTGAGTCTAATTCCTTCAGAGACTTGGGGGATTGGGCCGTGAGTTTCATAACATTGATACGTTGAAAATATTGAACTTTGTTAAGTTGGAATATGTCTTAATGGCTTGGTCCCCATACAGAGACCCTTGAAGAAGTCCAGACAAGGCTTTTAAAGGTCCTGTACTTTAAGACTCATCGATATTACTCTTCTCTACAGGAGAGATTGCTTTCCATGTTTGATATGCATGATATGACATGCTTTTCTCAGAAATTTTTGTTTAAATTTCTTAATAATCAGATTGATTGTCCTGATCTCTTGAACAAAATTTACTTTCATAGTCTATCTTCACGTCGCAATTTAGTTTTTGCTTTGTCAAGAGCACGACCTAATAAGGTGCATCATATGTGCAATACTCTTAATGAATTATGCCAGAACTTTGACATTTAAAGCACAAGAAACAAAATCTTTTTAAGTACAAGACTGCTGTCATACTTTTCCTGGTCTAAATTCGTCTAGTTTCCTAAATTGATATTTACTGAAATAGTGACGCAATACCCAAAACAAATACGTTAGGTAACTAAATATGATTTACTTGCCTGGAAAATGGTCTGGGCAAAAAACAGCACCACATTAATACCGGAAACTTGTTGGAACACGAGCAATCCGTTGGCCAATATAAACGCTTTGGTCAACCCCTTGGACTTAAATATATCCATGAAGCCCGCCTTATTAGCCAAAGAGTGTTCCACGGCACTTTTCATCGTTTCCAGTTCGTTTTTCACGTGTTCCGGCGAACTTCTCCCTCTTAACTTCATTAAAGCTGCCTCGGCTGCCTCCTGTTGGCCCCCCTGAAGCAAATAGTAGGGGCTCTCGGGTGCGAATAACGTAAAAGTCAGCAAAAATGCTATCGGGATCACTAGACAGGCCGCATTGAACATCGTAACGCTCATATAAGGCCCCACGGCATAAGAAAATAGCAGTCCGATAACGGTGAATAGTTGTAGCAGGGTTCCTAAAGCCCCCCTAACGTCGTCCTCGGCTATTTCTCCCACGTACATGGGTAAAACCGTAAAAGTTAGCCCGACAGATACCCCGCATAAAAACCTGGATCCTAACCAGTAAACTGAGCTAGAAGTGGTTAGATTAATTATTAGTCCAAGGACCAAAGGAAGATTTCCGAACAGTAACGTTCGTTTTCGTCCGATTTTCTCCGCCAACGGTCCGGCTATAAAGGGTCCGAGGACAGCGCCCAGGGGCAAAAGGGACCCGATCCACCCTTTGTCGCTTGCCGAAATCACTTCGGATAAAGGGGTCTGAGAAGGGGACTCGAGTTTCGGTATTACAGGTGAGGTCCATCCGAGGGTTATCCCTGCCGCGAATGCAGCTAGATTTCCTGCAAAAAAAACGGTCATTTTTGCTTAAACTTATTATCATTAAAGCATATTAGAAAACCAGCAGCATCCCATTTCAAAGAACTGCAAAATTAGTAACAGAAAATATAATGAAGCCATATTACTTTGTACAAAAATTCCTGAAGGATAAATTAAATTAATATGGCAATTTTACTAAGTAGTCTTTAGAATTCCTAAACGTTTGTAACATATTTTCTATATATTTTGACAGTCCTCGTTTATAATTGTGTGTATAGTATAGGTAGGTACTTGATATTTTATTCTTGTTTTATTTTTTTTTGTCTTAGGATTTTATATTCATGTCCTTTCATGAGATAACTCCGTACAGTTTATGTAAGCTTCTGTACCGTTAACAAAACTGTTGTGTAAATAAATTGAAGGTTGAAACTGAGATAAACAACATAACAAAGCTTTATAATAAAATACCTCTGCATATAAAGAGTATTGAGTTTTTATTGATCGATTTTGTATAATGTCTCATATTGTAGGATTACTGGTGATGTAGTTCAATTAAGGTGAGTTAATGTTCGTTGAATAAGTGGAATGACATACATAGTTGCTGTTATCTGATCAAATCTGGCTTTAATACTTAAATATAATTTGATATACAGTTCTGTACATCATTTTCCCTAATTATCCTATTTGCTATTGGTTTAGTAGAATAGCTATTAAGATATTGAGTTAAAAGCCATTATTATCATTAAATGTTAATCATAGGCACTTGGGAAATCGTTTTATTATAAACGAGAAAAGTATGCAAAGTGTAAATAATATATAGGGGGGCGGAGAACGCATCGTAAAACGTCAGCCTAGAAGTATTTAAAATGCGCTATAAAATAATTAGAGAAAACAGTAAACGTAAAAAAAAGTACAGTAAACTGAGTAAACTGTAAACAGTTTACACTTGATAACGGTTAAAGATACTTACCAACCGAAACATCGTGTTACATTAAATAAATAAGATAATGCAAGTTCGACAAGATGTTTTCACTGTACCATTGTCTACCACCTTCAAAAATAAATAGAGTTAGAAAATACTTTAAGGGTCTCAAAAGCCTGGAAGAGACCAACAATTATGCTAAATGCTTAAAATAGAGTTAAAAAAATACTATAAGGGTCTAAAAAAGCCTGGAAAAGATGAGCAATGCTTAAAATAAAGATGAAAAACGCTCCAAAAAGTTTCATATAAAGTTTCCCACCACAACCGATAAAAAATAAGAAATTACTTCAGACTCCTGAAAGAACCTGGAATAATATTTAAAAAACTACTGCCTGAAAAGCATTGAACCATAGAGCGAAATAGAATTAGAGACTTCAAGTGCCTTGAATAATTGAAATATGACTTCATATCTACAATGTATACGCATGGAATATAATAAAAATTCTTCAAGAGCCTGGAAGATGTAAACAATGCCTCGAAGAAAGGAAAAACTATGATTTTATTAAATCTGCTTGCCTGGAGCGTCAATAATGTATAAATTGCAATATGACCCCCAAATCGAGAGAAATGGCTTTCAAGTTCATATAAAGTGTATTAGCCTAACACACAGAGAATAAGGAACGGCTTGAAATAAGATTTAAAGAACTTAATTGAACTGGAAAACATGAAAATGAATGGTATAAAAGTTATTTTCAAATCCCGATTTAACCCAAAAATCATGTTTAAAGAAAATGTAATGTAATGACTTCGGGTGCCTTAAATAATTGGAAAAGGGCTCGAATCTACAATGTTTTAAATATTAACTGCCTGGACGAACACATTTGAAAGTTCTTCCAGGCAGTTGAATCCAGTAATTTAGAAAACTTACTGCCTGGAAGAAAATCATTTTTTTTTTATCAAGAACTATGTCTAGAATGAAGAAAAATCTAATTAGTCGAGTAAAACTGTCTTTAAAAACAAGAAGAAGAAAAATCAGGCCTTAAATATGCCTGAAATAAAACAAAAAATTCTCCAGAGTCTTAAAAGGTATGTGAATTACCTAGAAGAAATAAACCATGACTTTAACTGTCTTTGAACGTTCAAATTCTTGAAACAAAATAACTTAAGAGAACACTTAAGAAACCCAAAATGCCTGGACTATACCCCAAATCTGAAACATAAAAAAATAAATCGAAAAATGTATCCATTTTCAAATGCTGGTCATACGTTTTATAAAAAGCAACATCAGACAATAACATTCACAAAACGCTTATGGTGAATGTTATTGTCTGATGATGCCCTATAGTCAGGCGAAACATATAACCTTCATCTTTTTATTAAGTGTTTTATGTGATGCTGTAGATTTTGTGTTATTGCTTTTTGTGAAAATACAAATATAACACTAAAAATTAACCTGTGCATGCCGCGACGTACAAAAACGTCCTGCTCGCCGGAACTTGCTCCACGTGAGCGAAACTGATCTCGACACGTCCGTCGGCACTCGCCTTTTCCGACTTGGACACCGGCTCGTATGGATAACTGTATCCCGTCTGGTCCTTCGGTTTGTTTTCTTCGGGCATTTTCAAATTTTACGAAAAATAAAAATGACACAAATCGGTTCAACAACTGACGAGTCGAGTACTAAATAAACGCGTTCTGAACCACTCGAACCGATTCCATATTTTATCGTTTTTGTGTTTCAGTGTAATCGGACACGTCGAGTGTTTGATTTTATATATATATGTATATATTTATATATAAAATGTGTAAATACGAGTAAAAATGATCTGATCTGAAGTGTTTTCTATATGGTTAATTGATAGGCACGTTTGAGGAGTTTTTCCATGATTGTTTGTCTCTTGGTTCTTCTTCATTTGATTCTCGTTTTTTACTCTTGTTCCTCTCTCTATGCATCGGCAAGAAAAAACATGGTTTCTCTCTTTGTAATGGATGTCATCATGTACTTTATTTTGTTTTTTTATCTTCTTTCTCTGATTATTGTCATTATTCATTTTATATACTTTTTTTCGTACTTTCTTTCCTATGCCTATAGATTTTCTTTATTTCTCTCTCGTTATCCTTCTGTATAAGTTTCCTTCTATTCTCCCCCTTTTTAATTAATTGCTTTGTTCTTGTTCTTTGTAGTTTTCTCGATATTCTTCTCTGCTTTTTTCCACTGTTTACTCGAATAAAGTTATACTTTTAAAGAGCTTTTCAAGGTATTTAACGGTTTTCCTGAATTTTGGATTTTAACTGCCTGTAAGAAATACATATTTTCCCAAATATTCATAAAATTGCTGACAACCTCCTGCTAAAATCCAGGAAAATGGAAGCCACCAAAATTGTCTTTTTAGGCTCTTTGTTCACCAATTTATTAATAATCTACTAAATATTTTTTAGGTTTCTCAATTTTCTTGTTTAATTTTCTCTTTATTTCTTTAATTAGTAATATTTTCTGTATTTTCTAAATATTTTGTTAACGGCACTAAGAGTAACTAAGAAAGTGGAAAAAAATTAGGAACAACTAAATAAGCAAACAACCTAATATTAAAAATGTGATGTAATATAAAATTAATTTACTTGTATTTATGTTGAACTACTTTTATATACATAAATAACTTTTACTCGAATTTTTGTATTATTGCTTTATTATTATTTTTTATTGGTTGCTTTTTTTATCCTGTTTGTTTTATTATTCTCATTGCTTTGTTTAATAAGTATTAATAAGGTTTTTGCAGATATTTAAAAAAAAAAGAGGAATAATTGAAGAGGGATGAACGTAGGCACAATCGATTTAAGGAATTTAATTTTTTCTTCAAATGTCCAAGTGCCTGGAAGAAATCATTGATTTTTCAAAATTTAGTAAATTTGGGACAAAATCCTTTGCTAGATGCCACGGAAATGAAAACCATCAAAATTGTCCCTTTAAGCTGCTCATTGTTTCACCTGTTATTAACGATTTACTAAACATTTTTTCTTCATCACTTCAATTTGTCTTTTTATCATATCTTGTGCATCTTGTATACTCTTTTTCGTTCTTATTAATTGCTTCGTTCTTCATGACCCTCTCAAACTGGTTATAAGAGCATCCTTTCCTCAGTGCTCCACTTGTTTCTCTCTTTTTCCCATACTTGAATTTTTTTCTCTGTCATGAGGTTATTGCGTCCCTTCATTCTTTTTCATATAATTCTCGATTCGTTGCTCTTCTTCCCCTCTTTCTCTCTATCTCTCTCTGCATTGACAAGAAGAATCATAGTATCTTTCTCTGAGATGGATGTCATTATGACGTCTTCATCATTTCAATTCTTTAATCATATCATGTGCTTCATGTTTCTTCCTTTTATTGTTGTTTAATCATCTTGTGTGCTCTTTTTCATTTTCTCTTTCGTATGATTATAGATTTTTTTTTGTTTCTCTCTCTATCTTTTTTTCCTGTATAAGTTTCCTGATGTTCTCTTTTTAATTAATTACTTTTTTCTTCATGGCTTTCAACAACTAGTAATAATAGCTCGCTTCTCCTTTTCAGTGCTCTTCTTGTTTCTCTCCCTCGACCCTCGCCCCCTCCTTGAATTTCTCTCTCTATTATGGAGTTATTGTGTCTCTCTGTTCTTCATATGACTCTCATTCCGTGATTCTTTTTACTCTCTCTCTGAATCACCAAGATGAATGATGGCATCTCTCTCTGATAGGGATGTTATTATGTCTTTATCATTTCAATACTTGTCTCTCTCTTTCGTATGCCTATCGAACCTTTTTTTTGTTTCTCTCTTTATCATTCTTCTTCTGTATAAGTTTCCTTAAGTTCTAACTCTTTTTAATTAATTGCTTCTTTCTCCATGGCTCTCTCAAGCTCTCCCTTCCCTTCCTAGGTGATCTTATTGCTTTTCTTGAATTTATTTCTTATGTGCCTTTATCACTCTCCACACAACTGAAATGCCTTTTCTCTCAGTTTCCTATTCCGTTTCTCTACAAGTCATCAACATCTATTTCATCATATAAGTTTCCTCAATTGGTTTATTATTTACTTAAAAATCATCAGGTGCATTTTCAGAAATTCCATTAGTAAAATGAACTTTTATAATTTCCTAGATAAGATAATAGAATCAATACTAAAAACTGTGCAATTATTAATCTCGCCTACTTGAGACACCTAAATACACTAATTAAAGTAAATCTACTTACTACCTTATAAGGAACCGTCATACCGAACGTGACCTTCACAACATCAAAGTGTGTAAATAAAATAAATGAAAAACTCCATGACGACACCCTAAACCTTTTTAAAAGTCCTATTTTGGTCCCCAAAGTAGCAAAATTCCCAGTGTATCTAATATATAAGATAATAATAATAATAATGCCTGAAGACATTTGCTACCCGATCCAGTACGTGCCCTACTGTTTGCCAGGGATGCCAGAGCAGATAATTTACACCCAACTGCCGGGACAGCCCATGTTTATTAAGCCCTTCTGTATGAGTCCCACCCCCTGTCCTGACCCGTGTGCTAATAAACATAACCCCAAGAACGGAGAATCCGGGGGTAGGAACGGAAATGAGGCCAGTAAGAAGTGCTAGTTTTGTGATGTCAGTCTTAATAAATGGTGGAATTTATTCGGTGTTTTATTTGCCTTAAAGATTTCATTAGTAGAGGGTTTTAATGGAGAAAATTTTTCCAGGCAGTTGAAGCCGGAATAATAATGTTTTGGAATTTGCAATTATTTGGAAAAGTAAATTTATACCAATAACTTTTTAGTGAGGAATTGATAACGTATGTACTTCAATTGCCTTTAGAATGAAGAAGATTCTTCTAGGCAGTTGAGGCCAGTTCCATGACTACATACCTGGGAAAATGCATCTAGAATAAGGAACTGAATTTCCCTAAAATTAAAGTATCAACTGCCGAGACTGTACAACTGAGAGACCGTAGGTAATCTCCTCATCGACGTCGATGGTAGTAAAAAAGTTGTCACGTTTCACATTTTATCTGATATAATTTTATTTATTCATGTTGTATAATATGTTTTTTTTCTGTCAATAAACTACGTATTAAAATTAATACAATCAGTGCTGATTATTAATCATAAACAATTAAATCACCGTAAGTATCTCCTAATCTAATCAAGCGAACAAAAACAATCAAAAAAAATATTATTTTGCCATTAAGCAGTAGGTAGCATAATATTAAAGCCCAATCGAATCTTCGTTTTTATCTCTAATACATTTTGCAAATATTTCGTTACAAAATCATTAACTGATATATAAGTGGTTTTATCTACTTGTCTGTCGATTAACCCTGACCCATTAGACCAGTTTTTAATATGATTTAAGCACGAACTTAATAAATATACCTGTACTGCCAATTCAATGAAAAGTAAATGACCACTATTAGGTGGCCGCCATTTTGCATGTTTGTGTTCTTTCGATGTTGTTGGTCACTCTGACAAATTTCAGTTGTGCCAATTGTAGGGAAACAAAACAATTAAAGTTTTTGAAAGGTTATGTTTACAAATTCAAAATAGAAAGTTACATAAGAATTTAAAGGTAGTTGCCTTAGATCTGTGATTTTTCTTGTACTTCTTCAAGAATTTCGTTAAAATTTATGAAAGAAAGTATTCCTCACCTAAAATGAGACAAAGTTTCAATTAACTTGAGATAGATAGATGCACTTTATAATATTTGTTTTATTATTCTGATAATCTTGAGTAATTTAATTATTCTTCCAGGCAGTTGAGGAAGAAGGGTAATTTGAACGCTTAGACGAAATATCTTTTTCCTTTTGAGATATAAAAAGTCTATTTTTGAGTCAAAAGAGCAGCGAAAAGGTGAGGTTTCAAAGGGTTTTTCATTAGTGAAAAACGAAAATTTCATAGTTTCATCAATGTTCTCTTCCCAATTTCTTTTTCCTGAACAGCAGTATCGGGAAGTTTTCGTAGAACCTCTTGCGCATTACATGAATATAGGCCGGTGGTGCGAAATCCTGATATTAAATTTTGCGACACTGTGTCACTTATGGCCACCCAAAGTCTGTTCAATAAAATGGGAAATTGTTCTTTTGGAATTGACCCAGGATATCGACTTTTTCTTCGCCAGCTTTCAAGAATATCACGCCATCTCTTCTTCATTGGTCCGAATACCGTCACATCTAATGGTTGCATTAGATGTGTGGCATTGGGAGGAAACGGGCTCATATTATATATCATGTTCTTGTGCTGCCTGTACGACACTTGGAGCAAAATAGCTGGCCAAATTGTCTCCTACGAGGATCACTCTTTTTCCAGGTTCTCTTGTTCTTAGAACATGTGGAAGTAAAATTTCCTTAAACCATATCTCGAATAAGTTGGCGTCAAACCAGCCACTTGAACTATTTTTGTAAACTGTTCCTGGTGGGCCGCCTTTACACCAGTTTTCATAAATACACACAACCGCAATGTCTAGGGATATTTTGAATAAATTTGTATATATATTTTTTAATATGATCTTTTTTTTTAAATTTATTTGCAAGTTTAAGAGTAGTTTATAAGGTAATAAAAAAACCCAAAAAATTTTAAATAATTTATATTTTTTCTAAAAAAATGCAAAAAAATTAAAGTTGTTGAGAAACTAGGTTTTACAAAAATTTAATTCTTAATTTTAAATTAACAAAAAATAAACAAAAACAATATTCAATAACTTGTATGACCTCCACGACTGTTCACAACTGCTTGACATCGTCTGGGCATGCTTAGAATTAAATGATCAATATCATCTTGGGGTATCTCATTCCAGGCTTCTTGAAGTGTCAGAAACAAAGTTCTTCTATTGTCTCTTGGTCTTTCCATACGAAGAACTCTTCTTTGAAGCATATCCCACATGTGTTCAATGGGGTTTAGGTCCGGGGATTGAGGTGGCCATGGTAAGACATCGATATTATTCATTTCTAGAAACTCTCTAGCAACCCTTGAAGTGTGTGGTCTGGCATTGTCGTGCATGTAAACAAAGGTTTGACCAATTGCTGCTGCATACGGAATAACAACAGGTGCCAGTATCTGATCCACGTATAATCTGCCAGTTAAAAAGTTTTCTAATAAAATGAGGTCTGTTCTTCCTCCAATACTAATGCCTCCCCAAACCATGATGGTTCCGCCACGAAAAGATTGCACTTCCTGGACATTGCACAGGCGGTTTGCGTTTCCAGGCTCTCTCCACATGCGAACTCTTCTTGAGTCGGGGTAAATTCCAAACCGAGACTCATCAGTGAACAGCACATTTGCCCAACTTTCATTTTGCCACAACAAATGTTCTTCCGCCCACAAAAGTCGTACTCCTCGATTACCCCAGGACAACGGTTGCACCCTTAAAGGCCGACGACTACGTAGGTTGTTTTCATGCAAACGTCGGCGTACAGTATCGGCTGAAACCTCAACGTTATGCACTTGCTGTAGCATGATTTGCAATTCTGGTGCTGTTACAGTGGGGCGTCTTCGAGCATTTAAGTGTAAAAAGCGGTCCTGTAGAGGGGTTGTAATACGTAAGCGACCTCTATGCCTTTCCGCCACATCGCCTTCTTCTCGATACCGTGCATATAAGCGTGAAATTACGCTTTGAGTAGTGCCCATGTTCACTGCAACCTGTGCTTGCGTCATACCACCATCTAAAAGGCCCACCGCTCGTATCATTTCTTCTCTCGTTAAATGTCTGCGCTGCATGGTTAGCAAGAACTATACTGAGCTCTATGAACAAACTTTTTTCCAAAAAAACGCAAACACTTTTTTTTGGTAAAAGAATTCAAGACAATAAATAACGATATGTGTATTTGTTTATTTATTTGAGATAAATAAATTAAGTAGAAAAATGTACAGTGTGGTTTAAGCAGTCTAAAATAAGGATAAAGTCTAGATATTTTTATATTTATAGCAAGTATATAAAATTTTAACAAATTAAAAAAAAAATTAAGAAAATTCTAAATTATCCCTAGACATTGCGGTTGTGTGTATTATTGGCTTTATATACCACCTTGGGCGGCAACAAGACTCCATTGGCGCTACCGCAGACCATTATGCTAATTGCTGTCCTGGAATGATTTTGGACACGTTCGACCCTTTTCGAGTTTCGTGGAACAATGACTTTTTGTGTAATATTTGCAAAAAACTTCAAAACATCCTCTTGGTCCTCTGAGGATCGGAATCTTTTGATATTCGAGGCTATTCGAACAGATAAATTGTTTCGTTTGATGAAAGCACTAACCATATCATCCCCAGAGGTGTTGCCTTTTAATACAGGTATAACAATACCTTTTTTGTCAAGATATTTTTTAATAAGAGCCTTTATATCTGCCTTTGTTAGTGGAAATCCCCATTCTGCCACGACTCCCAAGGATCTTGATATTAACCCTTCTTCTTCCTTACTTCGGATGTCCAACAGACTTTGGGTGCCTTCCAAGGCATTTATAGACTAGAGTCATGCGTGGGATCCTATAGGTTTGGGCCGCTAGTTTTTTGCTCATACCACTTCGAACGGCCTCCACTGCTTTTTCTAAATTTTCTTCGCTATAGTTGGCATATGGCCAGGGGTTTTTTCGTAGATCCTCTTGGTTTAATTAGTTACTTGGATCTGTAACAAAAGAACTATCATTATGTTTTAAATTGCAGCCGCACATTTTTCCCTTCATAAAAAAAACAATGGCACGCTGCTGGACATGACAAAGTTACCCCGGGGTGACAAAGTAACCCCGGTTTACGGTAGTTATTGTATACTTCCTACGAGTAGGTACGTACAAATAAATATGTGATGATCAAAATGAAAATAATACTTGAGGTGACACGCCAAGATACAACAAAAGTACCTAAAATAAACCCGTGAAAACAAGTATTAACACACTAACTAAAACGCCAGTCATCACTTGAAGACGGCGGGATTTGCCGACAGGTAAATTTTGAGCGTCGGCCCGTCGAATGTTGGTGTATGGGTGGCTAATATTTGAATTATTATCATAATATTTGAATTATTATATATTATATGTAACCCAATATATATTCTTTATCTATGATTATTATAACCCATATTCTCAATCAACGGTTCGAGCCAGAGCGCTTTGCGATTTATAGCGAATTTACGTTTACACGTTTAAAGTAACCCTTTTTCTACCTGCCGTCGGCATGGAGCTCTTTCTGATTGAGGAACAACGAATGAACATCATAAGTTTCTTGCAAAGCTAGGCAAGAATGGTCGTGAAATTTTCGAGTGTTTGAAACAAGTTTACAGAGACAATTCTCTAAAGAAACCAACTGTCAACAATTGGTTGAAAAGGTTTCGGGAAGACCAAGAACACGTGAAAGATGACCAACGTTCAGGACGCCCCTCCACATCGACTTCTCAGTAAAAACGTTAAACGAATTCGTGGTTGTGTCCTTAATGACCGTCGATTGACAGTTAGGATGATAGCTGAAAAACTGTCAATACTTAAAACAATCGTCCACGAAATCCTGACAGGATCAGGCAAGTGGATCCTTCGTCACGACAACGCGCCTGCACACACATCTCTCGTTGTGCGTGAGTTTTTGACTAGGAGCTCAATCATTGTGACAGAACACCCACCTTATTCACCCGATTTAGCCCATTGTGACTTTTTTCTGTTCCCCAAATGCAAAATGGTGCTTCGGGGGCGGCACATCAAGTCCAAAACTAGCACCTGAAGACTTCCAGCGATCATACCAACAGTGGAAACGGCATTGGCAAAAGTGCATCTTGTCTCAGGGGGAGTACTTTGAAGGAGACCATAAGGAAATTTTTGAATAATTGTAAAATAAAAATATTATTCCACTTTTATACGTATTTTTCGGACAAACCTCGTAGATTTTCGAATACCTTCATCTTGTGTAAGAGGTATCTTACATTGCCATATGGCCACAGGTAACTTTAATAAACGTAGCATAATTACTTCTACTAAAGTTGGCATGTTCAATTAATTGATAAATAAGTTACAATTATTGGCTATATATTCACCAAATTGTTGTCTCCGTATAATTTAGAGACACCCAATCTACAGGAAACGTTACTATAAAAAACTTTGTTATTGATTCTCACTTTTTTTGGATTGAATAAAGAATGTAATACATAGGTACTTTTATAGTAACAATTGACATAATGGTTGTGTTTATGATGCTTACTCATCAACAACAAAAAATAATGTTTGCGATAACCATTTTTATTTTTTGTTAATTTTTTTAAGAAGTTATATAGTTTTATCGCGAATAAGTTACTTAACTACGCGATTTTCTATAATAACTAATTTCAATGCTATACAGCTTTAATAATGGTAAATCCGTACACGTTTTTAGTAGATATATTAAGGTTGCCGCACTGAGGTCGTTTATTTTTTAATTTAATATAATAAACTCTAAATGGGAATACCTTGTGTATAACATTGTGGTTATATATAATATAAAACCATCGGTAACTTTTGTTGGACATTGTGTGATAATCGTGCATAGTAATGTTGGTATGTCAATGATTGTGTGTCGGTGTTTTTCATTGTGCTCTATGTGTTAAAATGGAAATTATTTGGTTTAAAACTTTGGAATATTCTGTGGTTACTGTTTTAACAGGTGAGTTTGGTTTAATCTGTAATTTGACAATATGATCAGAGTATTTAAAGCCATTCATTTACTAAAGGCTATAAAAAATTATAAAGTGAACAAAATAAAATAGTAGGAAGTCATGAATAGATGAAGACACTCACTTTTTTTGCACAAAAATAAATTGTTTTATATTGGATCCTATATAAAAATAAATATTCACTTGAGTTCTATACATTTTAAATGGAACAGAATACAATTTTTTTAAACAACTATAAACAATTATTGTTTATTTTTGAACCGCTTAAAATACGAATATTCGCTTTGACTACCTTGAAGAACAAAGCAATCTTCTTCCAGGCAATTGAATCCTGTTGAAAAAAGTGAAATTAATTTAAATTAATAATTTGTTCCAGGCTACTTCTTTCCATAATCATTACTTGAATTACTTGAATACACTTTCATTAATTCAACTGCCTGAACCTGAAAACTTACCATATCTTAACTGAATGACTGACCTCAACTGCCTGGAACATGTTCCCAAATTCCCAGTACTTCCAGGCAATTGGAATAAAAAACACTGTTTTTTTACCACTGCTTGGAATAAAATGAATAATCAATTATACACATATTAAAAGCTCATATAGGTTTTAACAGGTACTAGTTCATTTATTATTGTTCAAGGCAGTCAAAAGCGTAAATAATAATCAACTGCTTGAAATAATTAACAGAAAATCAAGCCTGGAAAATTGATTTTATTCTTCTTCAATAGTTAGTTAATTGAGTTCTGCTTACAAGAAGTACTGCCTTGCCTGGAAAATTAATGAATATTGAGGATTTTTTGCAGAAATTCTTCCGCAAGCATTTGAGTCCTCTTTACAATCAAAAATCTCCTTAACAACTACTCTCAGGCAAATAAAAACTGTTTGAGCAAGTCATGATTTTTTGAAGAATTTTTCCAGGCAGTTAAGGTCCAAAAAACCAGTCGCAATCTTCTCAACTGCCTAGACTGTCACGGAAAATGACTTTAACTGCCTGGAAAACTCGTTTTATTCTTCCAGGCAGTTGAGTTCTGCTTGGAAGCAAGTTCAAAAATGAATAATGGACTGTCTGGAAAAATCATGAATATTGAAAGATTTTTCAGAATTCTTCCAGGCAGTTGAGGTCAAAAAATAAGAGTGAGCTGAACTGAACATTTATGTTTTTTAAAAACTGCCTCCAGGAAGTCTAAATAAAGAGTCAAAATCTTGTCAACTGCCTGGAATATGTAACTTTTAACAATTACTATAACTGCCTGGAAAAATGTATTTTATTCTTTCAGGAAGTTGAGGTTTGAAAAATATACATAGATACATGAAAGATATAAAAATCTTTTAAAATAGCAGTTTTCTCTTAAATTCTTTTCAGCAGCTCAATTCTCCTTGAAAGGGAATAAATTTCTTAATGTTTGCAGAATATTGAATAATGAGCCTGGACGACTGCCTGGAAAAGTATTGAATATCGAGAAATTACATATATTCTTCCAGGCAATTGAAGTCTAAAAAAAATACTTCTAAATCTCCTCCAATGCCTGGACTAGTTGCAAGCAGTTGGCCATTTTTTTTTAAAGAGAGTTACTTATTACAAAAAAAAATTACAAATTTGCTCAAAAATCTTAAGCCTGAGAATAGGTTACACGTGTGATCAGATCTGATCAACAGCTTGTGAAAATTACATTCTTAAAAAGCAGCAATTGTAAGATGTACAGTAACAGAAAATCAAGCCTGGAAAATTGATTTTATTCTTCTTCAATAGTTAATTGAGTTCTGCTTACAAGAAGTACTGCCTTACCCGGAAAATTAATAAATATTGAGGATTTTTTGCAGAAATTATTCCGCAGGCATTTGAGTCCTCTTTACAATCAAAAATCTCCTTAACAACTACTTTCAGGCAAATAAAAACTGTTTGAGCAAGTCATGATTTTTTGAAGAATTTTTCCAGGCAGTTGGGGTCCAAAAAACCAGTCGAAACCCTCTCAACTGCCTAGACTAAGTCACGGAAAATGACTTTAACTGCCTGGAAAACTCGTTTTATTCTTCCAGGCAGTTGAGTTCTGCTTGGAAGCAAGTTCAAAAATGAATAATGGACTGTCTGGAAAAATCATGAATATTGAAAGATTTTTCAGAATTCTTCCAGGCAGTTGAGGTCAAAAAATAAGAGTGAGCTGAACTGAACATTTATGTTTTTTAAAAACTGCCTCCAGGAAGTCCAAATAAAGAGTCAAAATCTTGTCAACTGCCTGGAATATCTAACTTTTGACTTAAAAGAGTTTAACAATTACTATAACTGCCTGGAAAAATGTATTTTATTCTTTCAGGAAGTTGAGGTTTAAAAAATATACATAGATACATGAAAGATGTAAAAATCTTTTAAAATAGCAGTTTTCTTTTAAATTCTTTTAAGCAACTCAATTCTCCTTGGAAGGGAATAAATTTCTTAATGTTTGCAGAATATTGAATAATGAGCCTTGACAACTGCCTGGAAAAGTATTGAATATCGAGAAATTACATAAATTCTTCCAGGCAATTGAAGTCTAAAAAAAATACTTCTAAATCTCCTCCAATGCCTGGACTAGTTGCAAGCAGCTGGCCATTTTTTCTCAAAGAGAGTTACTTATTACAAAAAAACTACAAATTTGGTAAAAAATCTTAAGCTTGAGAATAGGTTACACGTGTGATCAGATCTGATCAACAGCTTTTGAAAATTACATTCTTAAAAAGCAGCAATTGTAAGATGTACAGTAACAGAAAATCAAGCCTGGAAAATTGATTTTATTCTTCTTCAATAGTTAATTGAGTTCTGCTTACAAGAAGTACAGCCTTGCCTGGAAAATTAATGAATATTGAGGATTTTTTGCAGAAATTCTTCCACAGGCATTTGAGCCCTCTTTACAACCGAAAAATCTCCTTAAAAACTCCTCCCATGCAAATAAAGACTATCTTCGACTGTTTGAGCAAGTCATGAATTAATGAAGAATTTTTCCAGGCAGTTGGGGTCCAAAAAACCAGTCGCAATCTTCTCAACTGCCTGGACTAAGTCACGGAAAATGACTTTTTGACTTAAAGGGTTTAAAAATGACTTTAACTGCCTGGAAAACTCGTTTTATTCTTCCAGGCAGTTGAGTTCTGCTTGGAAGCAAGGTCAAAAATTAATAATGGACTGTCTGGAAAAATCATGAATATTGAGGAATTTTTCAGAATTCTTCCAGGCAGTTGAGGTCAAAAAATAGGAGTGAGCTGAACTGCCTAAAAACTGATAAACATTGAGGAATATATATATTTTTTAAATGTCCAAGCAGTCCAAGAGAGCATTTCGGATGTTGGCAATTATGTTTTTTAAAAACTGCTTCCAGGAAGTCTAAAAAAAGAGTCAAAATCTTGTCAAAAATTTATTTATTTTAAAAATTTATTTTCGGAATAGTTCTAGAACGGTCGATCTTGGTCTTCTGACATATCGTGCAACATTTTCAAATAAAACGAACGTTATTCTGCCGATGTACGGCTCTTGATTCTCGAATGCCTAAATTAAGCTAAACGCATATTGGCAAGTGTGCGCACGTATACCTACTTCGGCAATACTCGCTGTGGGTCAACATTTTCTTTGATTTACTGCCTCGAGAGCGAGCATCATGCAACAGGCAGTTAAATCCTACTAAAAGCAAGAAATCTTTTAAAAAAACTACTTCCAACAAACAAACGCCTAATAAAAACCTTTAACTGACTGGAAAAATCCCAACCGACCCAAAAATTGAACATTTAACCCTTAAACCTTGACTTTTCTTAAAACCTAAATAATATTTTTAAATATTCGGTATATACTATATCTCTACTAAAGTTTCTCACCGCGTTCGTCACTGTCCAAACAACAGCATGTTCGATTTAAACAATAATATCGGCGATAAGATTTCCTTCAATAAGTGGCCATTATTTATTTAAACTAATCACGACGATCGCATTATTATCCGTTCTTGAGCTACCGACGCGACGGGGAGGTTGTACGGGGGGTTTTCTTTTTCTTTTTTGTTTTCGTTCCAGTGCGTCGTTGTGTATAGTGACCCTATCAAGTTTCGCGTATAGTAAAATGGAATATTCGGTGATTACTGTGTTAACAGGTACGATTAAACCCCATTTTACTCCATTTTTTTATCCATATTGGTTGGCACATATATTTATTTATCACTATCAATTATTGTAGGAAAAAATGGTCTACTTAACTTAGTTCTTACCCTGATTTACCTGAAGGTGGACCAGGAATAGATTTTCCTCCTGCTTCTTTAATACCTAATTTAATTCTAATGAAAAATCTTAGATTAATACCATAGGTACCATATTCAACCTTCAAAACCTCCTTATAAATTAACTGGCTCACCTGTTGTTTCTCTTCTTATAGTTCCTGGATAGAACGTTCTAATATCTTTGGGGATCTTTCCCGATAGGTCAATCACTCAATCAATCAATATATGAAAGTAAATCTGTTGACAAATCTGTAAAAAGGAAAAATACTTATACACAAACAAATCAAACATATATAGCTCCGAGCGGAGCTATATACATAATCTAACAATACGAATAATCAGTTGCCAAGCAGTCGAAGGCATTTAGTCATTTCTTAAAAGCAAAATTCTACTGCCTTAAAAAAATGTTTGTAAAAATCCCCATTTTTATGGATTTTCATTTTTTTTTTAAACTTAATTGCCTGGAAGAAAAAAATAAATATTCCAGGCAGTCAGTGTCATTTTTAAGCCCTTTAAGCCAAAAAGTGAATTTTGTTTATTTTTAAAATTTTTACTCGTTTTTTAAACGTCATCTACCTAGAAGAGAAGTTTAAAAATTGCTCAGTATTTGGGCCTTTTCTAGACTCATTATTTGCGACACTTCAAGCCATTAGGCATTTATTATCCTTTCTTGTTAGCAAAAATACATTAGATATTCCAGGCAGTCAAAGTCAAAAAGTGTTTTTCTGTTACTTAGTCCAGGATTGCGAATAGATTACACGTGTTTCGCACCTAAAGGCATCATTAGATCAGACCTGATTAACAGCTTTTAAAAATTATATTCTTAAAAAACAGATTTGAATATCTGTAATCTATCCGTAGTGTGTACATCTTACAGTTGCTGCTTTTTAAGAATATAATTTTTAAAAGTTGTTGATCAGATTTGATCGCACGTGTAACCTATTCTCAATCTTAATATAAGCTTAAGTTTCTTGTCCCAACTTGTAGTTTTTTTGTAATAAAAAATGGTCAACTGCTTGCAATTAGTCTAGGTATTGCAAAAGATTTTTAACTATTTTTTTAGACCTCACTACTTTTTCAGGCAGTCGTCCAGGCTCATTATTCAATATTCTCCAAACATTAAGAAATTTATTTCGTTGATTCCAAGGAGAACTAAGCTACTTAAAAGAATTTAAGAAAAAACTGCTATTTTAAAAGATATTTATATCTTTCATGTATGTATGTATATTTTTCAAACCTCAACTTCCTGAAAGAATAAAATACATTTTTCCAAGCAGTTATAGGAATTCTTAAGCTCTGTAAGTAAAAGTTACATATTCCAGGCAGTTGACAAGATTTTGACTCTTTTTTTGAACTTCCTGGAAGCAGTTTGTAAAAAACATAATTGCCAACATCCGAACTGTCTCTTGGACTATCTGAAAAAAAAACTGTTTTCAATTTATCAGTTTTTTAGACAGTAAAGGACCTCTTCAGCTCACTCTTATTTTTTGACCTCAACTGCCTGGAAGAATTCTGAAACGTTCCTCGATATTCATGATTTTTCCACAGTCCATTATTCATTTTTGACCTTGCTTCCAAACAGAACTCAACTGCCTGGAATAATAAAATGAATTTTCCAGGCAGTTAAACTAAGCATAGGCAGGACCACATCAATAGCTCGTCGACTGCTATATTCGTGCCTTTCAAATTTTTGTTTATTGTTAATAAATAAATCTAAGAATTTATTTAGGTCAATACATCATCTAAATTGCATTTATAACACTAGTTTTTGACATATTTAAAAACGTCAAATTATCGTGGGTTTGTTACAAACACGCCATTTCTTGATTTTATCAATACCTCTGTTAACAGTGGTATTTAGGTTTAATGCATTTGTTTTATTCAACAAAATTGTTGCATCGTCCGCAAACTGAATAACTTTCCTCGTAATTCTAAGATTGGCCATCTCATTGGTCAACTGGCTGAAGCCCTGTAGAACACCACGAGTCATAAGTTGCTCACTTAGAGAGATACTACACTTTATAATGCAAATAAGACCCATATCCCTTAAGTTTCAACAGCAGTATTTCATACAGTTAACACAGTCAAATGCCTCGGTCAAGTCACAAAACAAGCTTGCAAGATTGCATCCGATGTTGGTACTTTAAAAGCCAAATTGCTTCGACCTAATAATTTGTTTTTCGGTTAAATAATATGATATTAATCGTTCAATGATGAATCCAGAGTTTTTACATTAATATCAGATGATTGACCTTATCAAATGCCTTAGAGAAGTCAGTATAAATGGCATCAACTTGACACGCTCACTTCAAAGCATCCGACAATTTGCTCTGGTAAACTATCAAATTAGTTTGTGTGAACCTCGCCTAAAATGATCCTATTCATTGATGAATCAAATTAAACAAACAAATAGCTTAGAGGAAATAAAAAAATTGGTAATTTTTATTTATGAATAACAAAATAGATATGAGCAAACAAAATCCAGTTCTGTATCACTATCAAGTGATAAAAATTAAATAGAAAAGTGTCAACAAAGATAATACACAAAATGCTTTTGAATACTGTATAGAATAAAAATGACATCATATCAAAATTCATTCATAAGATGTTGAAATAAGTTTGTTTTTGTTCATTTCACTTGATTCGAAAAAAATATCAATACCTTTATATTATGCAATAATTAATATAATAAGGCACTGCAGAATTTTTTCCTACGACCTTCCAAACATACAAGGCTTGAATCTATTAAGAGAAAGTTGAAAGCAATGCCATTGGTCAGGAATGACCTACCAGCAAAACTTGCTTGAATTCTAATGCATATCCATTAATTGCTTACTTATTATTGCAGTCCAAGTAAATTTCAGGTGTCTAAACAAAAATCCTTACAGGCAGGACTTTAATTGCCTGGAAAAGGCATAAATAGTAAAACCCTAGGAACGAAAATAGTATTTGCCTGGAAGAAAAACGTAATTCTATTCTTCCAGTTAGTTGATAAAGTCCAACAAGTGTAAAAACCTTCTCAACTTCCTGGAATTTTGCAAAAAAATATTTTTCTGTAACACCTTGATAGCTGAATGCGATTTTAATTAATCTTCGATTTTCTTTTCACCCCTTTAAGCTCTCGCACTTGGCTTCATTGCTGGGACGAGTTTAACATGGACCTCACCGGAAAGGACACACCTGAACGAAACGGTATTCGACGACAATCTCCAGGATAACGACTGGTCCTGGATAGGAGGACTTCTGTCGCTAGGGGCGGCCGTCGGTCCTTTCATCTTCAGTTACTTGGCCGACAAGATCGGGAGAAAGTACACCCTTTTGGCCGTGTCGGTACCGTTTGCCGTCAGTTCTGTCATTTGTGCATTTGCGAATACGGTAAGTAAAACAGAAATTTCGGAATTAAAATCTGAATCGAAAAACTAGAATATATTTCTTTTGGTTCTTAGCAGATACAATTAGAAAATTATCCTTTTTTTTGATACTTCCAGTATTAGTGCCTATATTGCTATGTAAAGTTATACAGGGTTTCCATCTATAACCTGACACATTTTAACTGCTTATAAGTCGAGAACAGAAAATGACAAAGATGTGCGGTTTTCACAGAACTTCATCAGTATTTTTGGCAGTGTTGCCAAGTTTCAAAATTTACCTGAAATAGGAGGAAAAAAATTGATGTATACCCCCCCGTATCGAATTTTTTCACCAAAAATTCAATTTTCTTCGAAACCGCACTAACTATACCAGCATCTTATTTAGGCCCCCTAGATTACGAAAACACCGGGTTATAACGAGATTCGAGCAGAACGAACTGAATGAGAGCACTTTGAATATTCGGAAAAAGTCACTTTTCGACCTCGTTTTTGAGGCCAAAAATTGGCTCCAAAAATGCGATATCTCAGCTAATATAAAAGCTACGACCTTGCAAATGGTCTCGTTGGATTCAGAATAACGAAACTAAGACAAAACCGTTGGAATTTTCCCGACAGTGGCTATAGAAGCCGAGATATCGACCTCTAAAGTTTGGCATTTTTCATTTTCGGGTATACCCCCCCGTATCGAATTTTTTCACCAAAAATTCATTTTTTTCGAAATCGAAATAACCATACCAGCGGCTTCCTCTCATCACCCTCATTACGAAAACACTGGGTTATAACGAGATTCGATCAGAACTAACTGAATGAGAGCACTTTAAATATTCGGAAAAAGTCAATTTTCGACCTCGTTTTTGAGACCAAAAATGGGCTCCAAAAATGCGATATCTCAGCTAATATAACAGCTACGACCTTGCAAAAGGTCTCGTTGGATTCAGAATGACCAAACTAAGACAAAACCGTTGGAATTTTCCCGATAGTGGCTATAGAAGCCGAGATATTGACCTCCAAAGCTTGGGATTTTTCATTTTTCGGGTATACCCCCCCGTATCGAATTTTTTCACCAAAAATTCATTTTTTTCGAAATCGAACTAACCATACCAGTGGCTTCCTCTCATCACCCTCATTACGAAAACACCGGGTTATAACGAGATTCGAGCAGAACTAACTGAATGAGAGCACTTTGAAAACTCGGAAAAAGTCACTTTTCGACCTCGTTTTTGAGGCCAAAAATGGGCTCCAAAAATGCGAAATCTCAGCTAATATAAGAGCTACGACCTTGCAAAAGGTCTCGTTGGATTCAGAATGACCAAACTAAGACAAAACCGTTGGAATTTTCCCGATAGTGGCTATAGAAGCCGAGATATCGACCTCCAAAGTTTGGGATTTTTCATTTTTCGGGTATACCCCCCCGTATCGAATTTTTTCACCAAAAATTCATTTTTTTCGAAATCGAACTAACCATACCAGTGGCTTCCTCTCATCACCCTCATTACGAAAACACCGGGTTATAACGAGATTCGAGCAGAACTAACTGAATGAGAGCACTTTGAAAACTCGGAAAAAGTCACTTTTCGACCTCGTTTTTGAGGCCAAAAATGGGCTCCAAAAATGCGATATCTCAGGTAATATAAGAGCTACGACCTTGCAAATGGTCTCGTTGGATTCAGAATGACCAAACTAAGACAAAACCGTTGGAATTTTCCCGATAGTGGCTATAGAAGCCGAGATATCGACCTCCAAAGTTTGGGACTTTTCATTTTTCGGGTATACCCCCCCGTATCGAATTTTTTCACCAAAAATTCATTTTTTTCGAAATCGAACTAACCATACCAGCGGCTTCCTCTCATCACCCTCATTACGAAAACACTGGGTTATAACGAGATTCGATCAGAACTAACTGAATGAGAGCACTTTGAATATTCGGAAAAAGTCACTTTTCGACCTCGTTTTTGAGGCCAAAAATGGGCCCCAAAAATGCGATATCTCAGCTAATGTAAGGGCTACGACCTTGCAAATAGTCTCGTTGGATTCAAAATGACGAAACTAAGACAAAACCGTTGGAATTTTCCCGATAGTGGCTATAGAAGCCGAGATATCGACCTCCAAAGTTTGGGATTTTTCATTTTTCGGGTATACCTCCCCGTATTGAATTTTTGCTATTATATCAAAAAGAGACTTTTGAGTCAAATGACAGAAAAAAAATGTATTTGTTCTAGACGTTTAAATTATCCTTCTTCCTCAACTGCCTGTAAGAAATATTTAAATTATATCAATTTCTTCGAAAATCGGATTGACTTTAAGACTTCCCAACTTAAGAAATAAAGAAGAACAAGCAAACTATTAACATGAAAATTAATAAATTAAACAAGAAAATTTACACATACTTAAGAAAAAACTGGG
Organism: Anthonomus grandis grandis; assembly: GCF_022605725.1. Taxonomy (NCBI): domain Eukaryota; kingdom Metazoa; phylum Arthropoda; class Insecta; order Coleoptera; family Curculionidae; genus Anthonomus; species Anthonomus grandis. Next base: position 29,630,976 of record NC_065556.1, on the reverse strand, counting down.
AATAATGATCATAAAGTGATGCTTTTGATACCATACCTAAAACCTCATTTTTTTATCCCTGTCTTGACTAAAAACAGACATTTTGCGTAAGAGGTAAAATTAAAAATGTACTTTTTACAGGCATTTAAATTAGCTTTATTCCTTAACTGCCTCGAAGAAATAATTAATTTAGCTAATTTTTTTTAGGAACATTGGCTTCACTTTAAGATCGTTTTCCATATATGGTCATCTGTCTTAGAGTTCCTATCTGTATAGAAAAACGATATTTTAAGCTCCCTGAAACATCGATTCAATTCATGTCAAACAATTATTTATTGACTTCCTTTCAGATTCCAGAGTTCATGGTGGCGAGACTGATAACCGGTTTCGGAGTAGGCGGCACCTTCACCATCCTGCCCATGTACGTCGGCGAAATGTCCCTGGACGAGCATCGAGGCGCCTTAGGTTCCGGAATGAACGCCTTCATCTGCGCCGGCTTGATCTTCACCTACGTGGTCGGTTACTTCGTCAGCAACGTCATGGTGTTCAATTTACTGTTGGCCGGGATAACCGCGATGTTTTTCCTGCTCTTCTTCCTGATCGGCACCGAAACGCCGCACTATCACGTGCAAAAGAACCAACACGATTTGGCCAAGGAGGCCTTATTGAAAATCCGGAACGCACCCAGCGACGAAACCGAGAAGGAGCTCGAAATGATCCGGAAGGAGATTGAAAAAGAGGAACGCGGCAGTTTATTGGATATATTCAGGACCAAAGGGAATATTAAGGCGTTTATTATTGGGGCCGGGTTGGTGTTCTTTCAGCAGGCCTCCGGGATAAACGCGGTCCTGTTTTTCGCCCAAACGATCTTCGAGGATGCCGGTACCACCTTGGAGGCCGGTTATTGTTCCATGATTATCGGAGCGGTACAGTTTGGGACCAGTTTTATAACCCCGTTGGTCTCGAACCTGTTTGGCCGTAAGTTCCTGCTAATATTCTCCTCTATAGGCATGTGCCTTAGCGAGAGCATCTTGGGGGTGTACGACATCATCAAAAGCAACCATCCGGACTCTGTTAGCAGCAGTTTGTCCTTTTTGCCGATTTTATCGCTGGTGCTTTATATAATAACGTATAACGTGGGTATTGGACCGCTCCCTTGGGCGATAATCGCTGAAATTTTCCCGACTAACATTAAAGCTCCCGCAGGAGCTTTGGCTGCTTCCGTATGCTGGTTCACCAGTTTTTTGATAACGAACTGGTTCACCCAAATCGTGCACAAGTTGGGACAGGGGCAGTGTTTCTTAGGTTTCGCCGGGTTCTCGTTGCTCATGGGGGTGTTTACTGTGTTTTACGTGTTAGAAACTAAAGGGAAATCGTTGGCACAGATTCAGGCCGATCTGAACCGATGATCTGAATTGGGACATTTAAATAATGAAATGTAGATAATTTATTTATTTAAAATAAAGGTTTTGTTTGTTATAATAAATTGATTGTTTTTGTTCTTCTTTTTATTATGCGCAATTAAATGTTTTCGCTATTATATCTAAAGTGGATAAACGTTTAATAATTATCTTTATTATTATCTATTATCCTAAAGTGCTTCGGTGAAATGCCTAATAATAAGCACTTTGTTTACGTAATACATATTATTAGGAAATTTTAAGTTTTTTTGTTCAGTACATACGCGGGATATTTGGAGCATCCCAGGCTCATCCTGCGACAGAAAAATTCAGAGCGAAGCTCTAATGGAAGGGCTCTCCTGCGGGGGAGTTTTCGCACAAATTTCGGACCCGCCGAATAAAAGTGCTTATAACTTTGTTGGTATTTAGGGTAGAGAAATAATAATAATAATAATAATAATAATAAATAAATTTATTTGCCAGTAATAGTACAAGTTTACAATGCATTATTGGTTTACATTCTTCATACATGATAAATGTATTACTGCAAAATGGAGTTTAAGGCAGTAAAACTGATATTGAATAAACTCCGTGAAAATTTTGTAACTGTAACTAACAACAAAGAATATTAAATTAATATATAGATTCAATGTTAGCACAATAGCAAATCATAAGTAGTATGTAGTTTTATAATTTCAACACAAGTAAATTACAACACTGTTTTTACCTAAAACATTCTAATAGTTCCTAGTTCTTATACTTATAGTAGACGTTTGTACCTACCCAAAACACAAGTACACTATACCGTATGAAAAAAAAAGATAAATAAAAAACAACAAGACTTAGTGGTGTGTTAGCAAGTTATTTTTATATAGATATTTGAATTTTGTTGGCGTGAGTATTTTCATTTCGAGAGGAATATGATTGTATATTAGGTAAACATTATAAGAGAAAGATCTTGCAAACAAGGCAGTCTTATGGAAAGGAGGAGATATTAAGCCCCTATACCTTAGGTTTAAGTTGTGAACATCTGTTCTAAACTTTATTTTGTTGTACAAATATGGTGGACTTTTATTAAATATTATTCTGTGGAATAAGACAGCGGAGTGAAATGTACGGCGATTTTCCATATCCAACCAATTGCAAGTTTTGAGTTTGTGAATTACTGGCTCAAACTTCCTTATGCCAAATGCAAACCGCAAACACGACCTCTGAACTCGCTGTATCCTGTCCCTATCCTGTTTGGTTAGGCATGGACCATACAATGCATCACAATAATTAAAGTGGCTTAACACAAGAGCATCTGACAATGTTAATTTTAGTTTTTGACTTAGTGCACGCCTATGTGGATATAACAGCTTTAAATTTGCATACGCCCTCTGTACACACGCAGATACATGTTCGCTGAATCTTAAATCTGTATCTAAAATTACCCCCAAATTCCTAGATTTTTTTTCAAAGGTAAGCTCTGAGTTATTTAAATTAATTTTAAGTTGGTTTTCTAAGTCAATTTTTTGTTTTCCAAAAGCAGGTATTTTAGTTTTTAAAGGGTTTAATTTTAAGTGGTGTTTTTCTGAGTTTCGAACTAGTTGATTCAAATCTTTATTTATGTTAAGTTGAGTTTGTGCTATGCTATTAGGTGTGACAGAGTATAATAATTGTTTATCATCAGCAAAACTATAATCAATACAGTGTTCAAGGGCATGTGTGAGATAACAGGTGTATATGCAGAATAGTAACGGGGATAGCCCGGAGCCCTGTGGAACACCACAGTGAAGCGACCCTTTGTCCGAACATCCCTTATCAGTTTCTACATATTGAACCCTATTAGATAAATAGCTTTTAATTAGATCGACAGCACTCTGTGAAAATCCAATATGCAATAGCAAAGCGAACAGAACCTGGTGGTTTACCTTATCAAACGCTCTTGTGTAGTCTAACAATATCAAAACACATGAGTTTCCAGAGTCTATATTTGACATTATTGAATCAACCACGTCCAACAATGCTGTACAGCAACTGTAACCTTTTCTAAATCCCGATTGTCTCAAGGGAAGGATATTGTGTTTATTCAGGTGTTCTATTATTCTAGCGGTTAAGATTTTTTCAAATATTTTCGAGCAGGGTGATAAAATGGATATGGGTCTTAATTCTGAAAGGTTTGTGGGCTCGGTTTTAGTTTTCGGCAACGGAAAAACTCTAGTAATTTTCCAGGAGTCTGGAAATTTAGATACGAGAATACACGAGTTATAAATATTAACTAAAATATTTAGAATCTGAGGGCAGCATAATTTTAGCATTTCACTGTTTAGACCATCCGGACCAACGGCATTTGATTTTATTGATGATAAGGCAGTGTAAACTTCCTGTTCATCCGTCAATCTAAAAGAAAAAGGCTCAATAAAGTTTTTTGCCGTACTAGTAGTATATAATAAAATCAAGTCCGGATCTGGTGGTTCAAGTTGAGAAAATTAACGAAAAAAGTTGTTTATTTCATTCGGGTTATTAAGATTGTTGGGAATGGTATCACCGGACTTTTTGTTTAAAATATTAAGATTCTTGAGAGTTTTCCATAAAATCTTTCCGTTGCCATTGTTATTCTCTAGTAAGTGTTCTAGGTAGGCTCTTTTTTCTCTATTTATAATACTAGTAGTTTCGTTTTTAATGTATTTATAGTAATTCCAATTTAGGGGTTTTATTTTTTTTAAATTTGTTATAAGCCTGATCCTTTCGCTTGATAAACCATTGAACAGCATAAGTACACCATGGCTGGTTTCTATGTTTATAGTTAATTGTTTTATAGGGAGCTAATTGATCAAATAAGTTAAGTATTGTATTAGTAAAAAAATCAACTTTCAACATGATTATTTATATAATAAGTTTAATAAGTTTAATAAATGAAGTTTACCTTTTTATAATCTAGAAATATGAGGCTACAATATGTATATAAACAAATTTTCGTTTTTTTCTTTTTTTTTTTGAAAAAAAACGCCTTCAAAGTCTCAGAAATTTTTTCAATGGGAATTCGCTACAGGTCGCAACGCTTCTTTGAATGTTATGAAACGTTACGGATCGATTAGAATTCACGTGAGACATGGCACTATAGTTTTTGGTTATTTTCCGCCTACGGAAAGTGTTTTTTAACGTTCAAAGACATGTGTGATATTTTAGTCCCTCTGATTTTCCTATAATATAATTATAATGTATTTTCGTGTAACAGTCATATAACAGCAATTATTATTATGAGGTTCTAATAAACAATAAATTTAATTGCATTAAATTAACACATTGTCATGGAGCGGCTGTACATGTAGATCAAATTTAAGAAGCTATTTTAAATTAAATTGAAGAAAATCCTAATACTAGCACTTGGAAAATTAACTATTCTATACTAGCAGTTCCAACATTTAATTTAGTAAAACTCGATAGTTCACATGTTTTACTTTAATCCTTATTTATTGTTTAATTAATTACATTAAAAACTACTTCCAGGCAATTACATTTTCCCAGCAAACTATGTTCAATACAATAAAAAATGTACCCCTAATGTAAACAAAAAAAAAACGTTTATTTATCTATCGTGTGTTGCTTGGGTAAGGAAACACAAGAAATCACTTTATTAATAGCAAAGTTTATTACAAAATAAAAATTGCCATTCTATGAACAAAAATATAATACAATTCACAGCCATTTTAGTAATGCACAGTAAAGCATACTATAATAAAAACTCTGTCACTTCTTTAACATATCCTGTATTTCCTGGAAACTCTTGCCTTTGGTCTCTGGGACCCAGACAACAGTAACAAGCAGTGCCACCCACGATAACCCAGAGAACAACCAAAAAGTACCGGCCCTATGCACGGAACCATTCAAATAATTAAAAAACTTCGTAACAATAAATGCGGACAAATAGCAAGAGGCCGCAACTGCTGCGGCAGAAATCGCCTTGACACTATTAGGAAATAGTTCGGAACTGATGGTCCATGGCAACGACCCAAAACCGATAACATAAAAGAATATGTAGCCAATTAAACCGGCTATGGGGAGCCAGAAAATGCTTTCGGTGCCCATATTGGTGCAATCTTTAATATAGAAAAATGCGCCGAGCAGACTCAAGGATAGTCCAGAACCAAACGCCGATACTCCCATAAGCCATTTGACCCCCGTATGCTTCACAATAAGCGCAGTAAAGAAACTGAAGAGCAACAAACAAAAACCGAATATGTTCGAGCACATCGGAACTGATAGCTGGGTACCAGAAGCTTCAAAAATCGGCTGTAAGTAGTAAAGGACCGCGTTGATCCCGGAGAACTGCTGTAAAACCACCAGAGATACCGAAATAATGAGGGCCTTCCTAAGGGTTTTATCACGAACTATATCTGACCATTGGCCATCTTGGTGCTCGCTAAAAGCCACTTGTAACGCTTTAACTTCCTTTTTAGACGAGCCTACGCTTATCTTTCTAAGTTTCGTTAGTACCGCGACGGCCTCCACTTCTCGCCCCTTGTGTACTAAAAAGTGAGGCGTTTCATACCCGAGAAACATAAAAAGCACCATGAAACTCACCGGGAACACGATCAAAACCAAATTGAACCACCTGACGGACAAATAAGGCCCGACGGCGTAAGGCACGAAATTCCCCACCGACCAAAAAATATTCAACGTGGAAGACAGGGTGGACCGTTGAGAATCCTCGGACACTTCCGCGATGTACATGGGCAGAATGGCGTAACCCACCCCCACGGAAACCCCGTTGACGAGCCGCCCCGCGTAGAACATGTAAACGTTGGTGGCGAAGGCGTAGATCAGATATGCCGTTATATGGGGCACCGCCACTGCTATCAAAGTCTTTTTTCGGCCATATCGGTCGGCAACGAGGCCGGCCGGGAGGGCCCCCAAGATGGCCCCGATATTGATCAGACTTCCCATCCAGGAGTCTTCGTCTTCGGTTATGGGTCGTCCCAAGGGATTCACGGTGGTGTCGTTGGAGTAGAGTTTGGGGTACATCGGCGAGGTCCATGTTGAGGTTATGTCTCCGGAGGAAGCAAGGAGGTCGGCTGGAATAAAGGGAGTGTTGTTATTTAAAGTTTGATTGCATATTAGTAATACCGAGTACCGGATTATCCCTAGTTATTTGTTAAATATTTTGCAAAATAGTATAGGAGTAAGAGCAACAGCTTGAATGCTTCTACTCCTCGACACATAGATGACGGTAAGAGAGAGGAATCAACTCCTCGAAACTACACGGGCTGTCAACCAGCTGATATGTCATGTAAAATAAGGCCATTTTTCATAGTTCTTTAGTTTGCAGAGGCTTAATTTTTTTTGCTTCGTCCAAAACACTAAATTTCATTAATCAAATTTTGCAAAAAATCTAAACAAAATTGATCTGTTCTCATATTCCGCGCAACAATTTTCACGGGGTCTAGTTCAGTGCGTCAGCTGTAATTAGTTGTCATTTAGGTCTGCTAACACGTGGGATATAGGAAATTTTCCAAAAAAGCCACTGAATTACATTGTTGTAAAAGAACTGAGAAATAAACAGTAAAAACATTGAATCGAATATAGACATTGGCGATATTGCATTTGCATAAACTTTTTTGGTGAAAATGGCATGTGCAAATGTAAACAACAAAATAAGAAGTGACAAGAAGAAGGTTCAAATTCTTAAGCCTTGAAATCATGAAAATCTCAGTAATAAACAGTTTTATTTAAAATTCCATGTATGTAAAAATTATTTTCTTCATAATTCATTTATGTCCAATTCAACCATACCTTTGGTTAATCTCTCAGGCTTAATACAAGGTAAGATAATACAAGGTCTTCGTAACAAGTGACCCCACCAGAGGTGTCAATTATAATTAATACTATAGTGTAATTTCTCCTTATAATATAGTAATACATTTTGTGAATATTTCTGTTTAATTTATAAAACTCAAAAGTAACAAAAGTGAGAAAGAGAGGAATAAAAAAGCCCTAATTTAACTACTATATACTATCCGAAAGAACCATACATTTCCCACTAATTTTAAGCGCACAGTATAGTAGAGCGAAATTCAAATTTGGCGCCGCCATGACGTCACAAACCCATTTTTGCTTTCAGTTAGTACTACTGCTCGACGTTCAGAGGGCGCGGTCAAGTTTATTATCTAAAAAGTATCTATGGGTAAATAGTTGATGTTAGCTTTTACATTAATAGCATAGTAATGTGCCTTTATTTTATTATTGGAAGTATTATAAGTTTTTTTAATAAATTATAAAGGATATGATAAAGGAAGGAAAATTTGGGTTGTTAGAGTTATTTTGGTAGGTATATTTTTTTCTCATTTTCTACTTGCTTATATATTTGAAATGAGAGAGTTTTAATCCAAAGAGTAATCTTTATCCAATAATTTGATATATAAAAGATTTATGTGTGTCAATAACTTTCCGAGTTAAAGACACTTTAATCCAAGGTGGAAAGAACGTCCTTAGGCGGTTTTCTTTGAGGAACTTTTTACAAAGATCTATTAAAGTTATTAAGCAATACTCACCTACGAGAACTGTTATCACAGTGGTACTTATTCGGAACATATTAAACACTTACAAAATAATGTTTCGTACTATTAATGCGATATAAATCAAAGAAATATTATTGAAATCGATATTTCTCCGATCGCGCTCTTATCATAAATAGAAAAGTCGGATTTGAGCCTAAAAGTAACCTTTGGCCCTACATAATCAGCACTTAAAAAGAGAAAAGTCTAATGTTGTTTATCACAAAAATATAATATTTAATATGCACATATCAAGGTAATTAAGGGTACATTAAACCTGATCGGATGTTACTCCTGGAAAGAAAGAGATTTTTGCCCAAACCATGAAAAACAAACTGGCTACTGCGTTTATTACAAAATGTGTAATATTACATAGATACAGTATTTTCTATTTATATTTTCTGTATTTTCCGGATATTCTTCCCTTTGGTCTTTGGAACCCATAAAATGCGAACGTCCTATGAATCGCGTCATTTAAACTATTGAAAAACAAAACCACGTTGAAATCGCTTTAACACTGTTAATAGGGAACAATTTGGAACTGAAGGTCCATGACAAATATCCGAAACCTATGATAAAAAGAATATATAGCTGATTAGTGTAGACAAAAATGTTTTCCGTGTCCAACCTTTGATGTAGATAAACCCCGAGAATCCCTAAGGATAGGTCGGACCCTAAGGCGAATTATGCCCTTAAGCAACTTCACGCCTGGTCGTTTAACAGTGAACGAGGTTAAAAAGCTGAAAACGAGGACAAAAACCCCGGAAATGCTTGAACTTAGTGAGCCAGAAGCTTGAAAGATTTTATGACTCTAAGTAGTCTAGTACGACAATAACCCCGGAAAATTGCTGAAAAAATACCAAAGACATTGAAACGACTTAAGCCTTCCTCAACCATTTGTTTCTAAAAATATCCGACAATTTACCATCTTCATGCTCACTAAAAGCCTCTTTGAGGACTCCCACTTTCTTCATGGAAGCAGCTATACCTACTGTTTTTTCTTTGGCGGTTTTAAGTTTCCTTAAAACCGCTGCTATTGCTTCAACACCTTAACAGACAAATAAGGCCCTATAACATGAGCCAAAAAATTGCGAAAAGTCCCAAATATATTCAAGGTAATCGGAAGTGTGGATTGTTCGGAATTCTTGGATACTTGGGTAAAATGGCATATCCGATCCCCGCAGAGATTCCATTGATAAACCTCCCAATATAAAACATAATGCCTGGTAATTGATACGTATACGCACGTTGCACTACTATACAATCTAATCGAGGAAATATCTCTCACCGTTGATACCTTAAAACGAGAGACTCAAGCCGATATTATATAAAACTTGCCCAGCGCTTTCGTCAATTTATTAAATAGTACTAAAGATAAGCCTCAAGGTATCTTACACGATGCTGTTCTCACTCGCTTGGAATGCGGCCTATTTATTACTTACTTATAATAGTGACAACTTCGTGAAGGGTTATTTTAGTGTTAAATGCGCGTTCAAAAAACGAAGTTATTTAGTGTCTGTGTGTGCATTCAAATTTGCCTAATGTTTCATCCGTCGATGTAAATTAGTAAGTTGATCTAAATATAGATTTGGTAAAGGTCTAAAGGTTTAAAAACTTAAATTATGAACAAAGGCTTAAAATATGTGTAGTTTTATGGGGAACAATATTCCGATTATGGCATAGTAAATTTTACAAAAAAGAAAAACGAAAAAAAAACACTTAAACCAACCTAATTTTACCTAAAATCATACTTCATAAAATTATAGAGAAGTAGATAAAGACATTTAGATATGAGAAAACGTTCCTATGTAGTTTTACGCTAATGCGGAAATTGTTTTACAGTAATATAAATTTTCGGTGAAGTATAACTTTATCATAGGTTTTTGGGTTTATACCTCTAAACTTCCCAAAAATTTTCAAAATATATTTTCTATACAAGAATATTGTTTTTTTGACCATAGGCAAGGGGTTCAAATTTTTAGAAAATATTTCTTAAATATCAACATTTGTTGATGGAATTTTTAATTTTTTATTACAAATGCCTGGAAAAAATAAGAAACTTAAATATTTTGATTTCTGGAAAATAATAAAAATTTAAATTTTAAATTTTTTAAAAATTGATTTTCTTCGAAATTTTACTAACTATACCAGCGTCTTGCTCTTATCACCCACATCAGAAAAACACCGGGTTATAATGGGATTCGAGCAGAACTAACTGAATGAGAGCACTTTGAAAGTTCGGAAAAGCTCATTTTTCAACCTCGTTTTTGAGGCCAAAAATGGGCCTCAAAAATGCGATATCTCAGCTAATATAAGAGCTACGACCTTGCGGATGGTCTCGTTGGATTCAGAATGACGAAACTAAGACAAAACCGTTGGAATTTTCCCGATAGCGGCTATAGAAGCCGAGATATCGACCTCCAAAGTTTATGTTTTTTCATTTTTCGGGTATACCCCCCCGTATCGAATTTTTTCACCAAAAATTCATTTTTTTCGAAATCGAACTAACCATACCAGCGGCTTGCTCTCATCACCCTCATTACGAAAACACCGGGTTATAACGAGATTCGAGCAGAACTAACTGAATGAGAGCACTTTGAAAATTCGGAAAAAGTCATTTTTCGACCTCGTTTTTGAGGCCAAAAATGGGCTCCAAAAATGCGATATCTCAGCTAATATAATAGCTACAACCTTGCGGATGGTCTCGTTGGATTCAGAATGACGAAACTAAGACAAAACCGTTGGAATTTTCCCGATAGCGGCTATAGAAGCCGAGATATCGACCTCCAAAGTTTGGGTTTTTTCATTTTTAGGGTATACCCCCCCGTATCGAATTTTTTCACCAAAAATTCATTTTTTTCGAAATCGAACTAACCATACCAGCGGCTTCCTCTCATCACCCTCATTACGAAAACACCGGGTTATAACGAGATTCGAGCAGAACTAACTGAATAAGAGCACTTTGAAAATTCGGAAAAAGTCATTTTTCGACCTCGTTTTTGAGGCCAAAAATGGACTCCAAAAATGCGATATCTCAGCTAATGTAAGAGCTACGACCTTGTGGATGGTCTCGTTGGATTCAGAATGACGAAACTAAGACAAAACCGTTGGAATTTTCCACATAGTCCCCATAGAAGCCGAGATATCGACCTCCAAAGTTTGGGTTTTTTCATTTTTCGGGTATACCCCCCCGTATCGAATTTTTTCACCACAACTTAATTTTTTTCGAAATCGAACTAACCATACCAGCGGCTTCCTCTTATCACCCTCATTACGAAAACACCGGGTTATAACGGGATTCGTGCAGAACTAACTGAATGAGAGCACTTTGAAAATTCGGAAAAAGTCACTTTTTGACCTCGTTTTTGAGGCCAAAAATGGGCTCCAAAAATGCGATATCTCAGCTAATATAAGAGCTACGACCTTGCGGATGGTCTCGTTGGATTCAGAATGGCGAAACTAAGACAAAACCGTTGGAATTTTCCACATAGTCCCCATAGAAGCCGAGATATCGACCTCCAAAGTTAGGGTTTTTTCATTTTTCGGGTATACCCCCCCCGTATCGAATTTTTTCACCAAAAATTCATTTTTTTCGAAATCGAACTAACCATACCAGCGGCTTGCTCTCATCACCCTCATTACGAAAACACCGGGTTATAACGAGATTCGAGCAGAACTAACTGAATGAGAGCACTTTGAAAATTCGGAAAAAGTCACTTTTCGACCTCGTTTTTGAGGCTAAAAATGGGCTCCAAAAATGCGATATCTCAGCTAATATAAGAGCTACGACCTTGTGGATGGTCTCGTTGGATTCAGAATGACGAAACTAAGACAAAACCGGTGGAATTTTCCAGATAGTGGCTATAGAAGCCGAGGTATCGACCTCCAAAGTTTGGGATTTTTCATTTTTCGGGTATACCCCCCCGTATCGAATTTTTTCACCAAAAATTAATTTTTTTAGAAATCAAACTAACTATACCAGCATCTTATTTAGGACTCCTAGATTACGAAAACACTGGGTTATAACGGGATTCGTGCAGAACTAACTGAATGAGAACACTTTGAAAATTCGGAAAAAGTCACTTTTCGACCTCGTTTTTATGGCCAAAAATGGGCTCCAAAAGTGCGATATCTCAGCTAATATAAGAGCTACGAAATCAGACCTTCAAAGTTTGGGATTTTTTATTTTTCAAAGAATATTCCTGCCAGTATGTGGAGTTTGAAGAGGTGAATCATAGCATAATTTCGACAAAAAAAAAACATTTATTAGAAATATCACTATAGTTTTTATTATCACAAAATAAAACCAGAAGATAAATTATGAGGTAGAAAAAATCAAATTTAAAGCTGTCAATAACAATGTAGAAAAACAATAAAAAACAAAGCGGTGTAAAACCAAACAGAAATACCAAAAGTAGGTGCAAAGGCTGTGGAATAATCATCGGTTATGTTATAAATAGGTTCTATTGTACTTTCGAATGATTCTAAACATATAGTATCTATATAAAAATTCGTTTCGTTGGGCCTACAACTGGTTGTTAAACACAAAGAGATATTTTTCAATAAATAGAATCTATATAAATCAGTTAAAAAATCACAGCTATGAGAGTTATTTGCAAAAACGATTTCTTTTATATTTGGCATTTTCTTATGTAATATTGTATAATTAAAGTTTGCCAACTTATTAAAGCTTAAATCTACAACTGCTAAAGAGTTTTGTACTTCATTCTCGGAATTAATTATAAAATTGCTTATATAATTTTCGTTAAGCCATAAAATGTACAATTTAGGAAGTTTATCAAAATAACTAAAATCTATACTGCTAAAATTGTTACGTACTAGTTCTAACACTACGAGCGAATCAAGACCTATTAATCCATAAGGTTTAATAAGGCTTATGTGATTATCACCTAAATATAAATATCGCAGGTTTTTAAGACCATTGAAGGAACTTACTTGAATTTCACTTAAATTATTAAATCTTAATTGTAAATTAAATAAACTTGTCAGAGGTTTAAAATTGTATTGGACTAAGAAACTAATACTGTTGTGATTCAGATATAAATAATTTAAGTTCTTAAGGCCGATAAACGCATTTTGATGGATTTCAATAATATTATTACGCTCTATGTACAAAAGTTTTAAATTCGATAAATGTTTGAACATTCGGTCTTCTAATTTTTTCAAATCGTTGTTATTTATATAGAGATATTTTAGATTAATTAAGTCAGCAAACGCGTAAGGCTGCACGTAAAATATTTGGTTCTGCGTTAAATTTAATACGTCCAAATTGGGCAAATCGGAAAAAACATTATTCGTTAAAATTCTTAACAAATTCGAGCTTAAGTCCAAGTGCCAAAGGCGTTTTAAACCCGCAAAACATTTCGGTTCCAAATAATCGATCTCGTTGCGTCGTAAATTAAGAATTTTCAAAAGAAAAAAACTGCTAAAGGCAAACCGTTTTACACTTTTGACTTTGCATTCCGGTAATTCTAAAAAACTAACGTTATTTCTAGAAAAATTAAACGTTTTTTCATCGATAATGGTCAACGAGCAATTAGCGCATCGGATCCAATGAGTTCGATTTAAAGGGGTCTTGAAATTTCTGAAGAAGTTCGAGTCGATGTTCGTGCAGGTGAGTTGCGGCCAGTTTAAAACGCTCTGATGTATCTGGCAGGTGTCGTCGGTCTTCAGGTTGGTTGTTCTTGTCGAAATTAAAATTACGAGTACGGTGAAGTAGACCCACCTTGTCATTATTAGTGCAGCTGTAACGAGAAAGTATATAATATTAACATATGGTTAATGTTCTACATCTACTTGATATTACTATAAATGGGATCAATTAGAGGAAACTGTATATACGCTGGATCTCAAATGACACTGCATCTGGTTTTTATTCAACTATACAGGGTGTCCCGAAATTACCAGCGGCATGTTTGTCTAGAAATAAGACAAAAACTTCATATACAGGAATCTTGAAAAGTGAATCATTTTCATGTTACAGGGTGTTTTATAATTCCTATTGAAGATGGTTTTTTGTTAATATTTTTCAAACGCCTGGTCGTAATTTTTCGAAATTTTTAACGTATACTACTGTTATTGTTTCTAACTGATTTTATATCATTTTATGTTAAAATGTATACAGGGACGTGCATAATGTCATAACTTTTTTCTGGTTACTTTTTAACTATTTGGATAGTAAAATTAAAAAGAACCAACATTTTTACAAAAAAAAGGTGCTTTTGTCTTATTTCGTTAGAAGCCTCCAGTTTCAAGAAACACAGTTATTAAGTTATAAGTAAACCATGACTTGGTATTGAAAAGGTAACTATGTATAAAATAAAAAATAGTAGTTGCCAGTGCTTGTTAACAATTTGTTTATTGCTTGAATTTTGTTTTGATTGGCATTTTAATTTATTTTACATTTACGTTGGTAAAGTTAAGTAGTTCCTTGAGTGAAACTATATGGATAGATTTACGAATCAAGAGTTGGGCGATATGCATTTTGTGTATAGTTTGTGTAATGGCAGCTCGTTAGCTGCTGTTGGTTCTTTTTAATTTTACTATTTAAATAATTAAAAAGTAACCAGAAAAAAAGTTAGGACATTTTTATCTGTGCGGAACACTAATTTTAAACAGCCCTGTATACATTGTTTTCATAAAATGTTATAAAATCAGTTAGTGACAATAACAGTAGTATAAGTTAAAAATTTCGAAAAATAACGACCAGGCGTTTGGAAAATATTAACAAAAAAACCATCTTCAATAGGAATTATAAAACACCCTGTGACATGAAACATGAAAACGATTCACTTCCTGTATATGAAGTTTTTATCTTATTTTTAGACAAAGATGCGGCTGGTAAAATATTGCGATGTAATTTCGGGACACCCTGTATTATATTATTAGTAGCCGCTTAATGATACGAGGGTCATGTGAAAACGTCGTTAAATGTTCGAGATCTCTCGCTTACCGATAGATGGCATTTACATATTCTGTTGGATCAGTACCAAACACATATGTGGTGCCCTCCCAAAGTTGACAGTTGATAATTGTTTAAACAAATGGATTGAATCGAATATCGCGCCGTAATAAAGTTCCTCTATTTAAAAGGAAAAAAAACTCGGAAAATGAAAAGTATGGTGAATTTTTGCTCACATGTACAACCGTGAAACCTTAGAACATTGAAAGGCTAGAATTAGCATTGCTGCGGAACTATGGGCAGTTTGTTTGCTTATTATAAAATATGATAAGATACTCTATAAAGAAGTCAACATTAAATCAAAATTAAATGAATGTAGATAACGTCCCGATATTAGAGAAAAAGGCAACAACATCGCAACGCCGCTCGATCGCTTTGTTGATTCCACCGACACAAGTAATCTTTACCAGTGACGTCGTCAAAAAAGATTTGCCTGATAAAATATTTATTATTAATAGATTATGCTTTAAATTAGGTAATTCAAGGGCCTTATGTTTTGCTGATGGCTTTAAAATGTATATGGAAATTAGTACACTAGAGGATAATCGTTTTGCAAATAAATGTACAAAGTATTGTAGACTGGTGTAACTTAAATGATTTTAGTTTTAATAAAAAATATGTTGTTCTATGTCTCTAACTCTTAATAAAAATATGAGTATAGCATTAATGGTATACCAGTACAAGATTGTAAGCATGAGAAAGACTTGGGTATTATTGTGGACTATAATTTGACTTTTACAGACAACATTGTTGGTTTTAGTGTTGAGTGTTGTCTAAAATTGTTTGACAGTCTGGTGTTGCCAGTATGGTCACCACAATATGAGGATTCATTCATTATTGTTCATCATCAGTTATTGTAGGAATTTAATAGACTCTTCCTGGAAAATAGACACCAAGAAATTTGCCTTGTGTATATGTATAAAATCTTAACAAAAAAAATTAACTCTCCAGAAATACTTTCAATGCTTCCATTTTTTGTCAGTGCTGAGAACACTAGCCAAAGAAAGACTTTCAATTTAGATTTTTCAAGAACAAATATTTTTAAGAGCTCACCAAAATATAAAATGTGCAATTCTTTTAGTATTCATGCTAGTGACTTGGACATAGATTTGATAAGCTTAGAAAGCTTTACTAGAATTATAAATGATAAGTTATATGTTTCTTAGATGTAGGATTTAAATAGTTTATAACGTTTAAGTATTAATAAAGTTAATTAGTTCCTGTGTTAGTAGATATTTAGATAAGAGCTATGCAGGATTTTGTATTGTTTACTTAGTGCTTCTGATTTTTTTGAATTTATTAGTTACCTATAGGTAATTTCGGTATTTGTAATCGGCTGACGTGGCTGTGGCTGTACGTTTTTTTAACGTACTTAATTAGAGTATTTATCAAATAAAAAGCATTTTTATGGAAATTAAACATTTTATAATTATTAAAGATTTCTTAATTAACGTTTTTATTATTCTACGTTTATGACGACGGTTGTCTCTTTTGATATAATGTTATGACAATATCGGTATTTACTTGTGAAAGGATCGACTTTATTAAAAAATTATATAAACAAACTTATTAATATGTAGTAATTATAATATAGTCTCCGTCATGGTGAGCAAAACACGTATAATTCTCTGACTTTAACTTAATAAATTTGAGACCTGTGCCTTGGAGTTTGTCTCATTACTATTTAATGTAAACCGGTCTCTTTAAGAAAGGATGGACTATTTCTGGGAGTCAAACAAAGTTGTTGCTTACTAATTCTAGCTCTTTTAATGTTCTAAGCGTGAAACTGGATGACAGAGTTTAAACGCGCACGTATACCAGCATGTTCGACGATGAACGTTCTGGACTTCAAACTTGTGTTCTGGCGCACACAACAGTGATAGAAGATCGCCGATTAACTATTAAATAAATTGCTGAGACCTGCAGGTCATATCGCGCGAGGGTCTTTAGCTGTTCCCAAAGAATCGCGTTGAGTTTATGAGTATTGACGAAACATGGATCTATCACCATATTCCGGAGACTAAACAACAGTTAATGCAATGGACTGGGGTGGAGAAACCAGCTCTTAAGAAGGCCGTGGCGTAATTATGGTTAGTTACCTTCAAAAAGGAAAAACCATTAGTGGACCCTGTGTTATTGGACCAATTGATGGCTTTACTCAAGAAGAAACGACCACAATTAACGAAGAAGAAGGTGTTGTTTCATCAGGACAATGCGCGAGTCCACATTGTCACATTGCAATTGGAATTGCTTCGACATCCACCGTACCCACCAGACCTACCTCCGAGTGACTTTTTTTTGTTCTCCAACGTGAAAAAATTGCTCGGAGTGAGTCACTGGTGAACTGAACTGAACCTGAATTTTTTAAATTTACCTAAAGATTATTTTTCTGATGGCCTGAAGGGTTTGGTAAAGCGTTTGACCAAATGTATTGACTTGTTTGGAGACTGGTATGTCGAGAAATAAATTTCTGTTTTGCTTGAATTAGGATGTGGCCGGAAACTTTTCAAATGACCCTCGTTCTTATATAATATATAGGCACTTCGATATATCATGTAAAAATGATTTAGATAGCAGGAAGAGAATCCCTATAGGAGCGGCTATAAGCCTATAAAAGCGATTAATTCTCCGGTAACTCTTATGAAATGTGCATACTTGTATGATGGATTAATGCGACAAAACAAAGCTACTAGTCGTAACATACTAGTCTAGCCTAAAGTTTAGGCTAGACATAATATGGTATATAGGTATATAGGGTGATTCAAAAGTAAGCGGCATCCTTTCAGGGGCGTAATCCTTGTATGAAAATAAGGCAAAAAGTTCATATTAATATGGGTCCGAAATTGCTTCCTAAGGGAGCTACGCCCCTTTGAATAGGACCCCTTGAAGACAATTTTTTCTCTATAACTTTAAAACGCTTTAGAATTAAATTTTGAAAATTGGTGTACTGCATAAACATTTCGTTGTGAATAAGATTCTAAATTCAAATTTTTTAAATTTTATTCAGGTGCGTCACATGCGGGGGTTGGTAAGGGTAAAAACATCCTTTTTTCTTTTACTCTTTAGGTTCTTGTGATTTTGTTTGAAAATTATAAAATTTTAGAGTCTTATACGTAAAAAAGGTACTCTTAGTTCAATTCGATATAGCGTACCATTTACGAGAAAAGCGACTTTGAAAATGTTCTAATTGCGTATGTTTATTGATGAAAATTAATTCGCCTTACGATCGACAAAAAAGACACTTTTTACTCACATTTTATTTAACAATTTATAGAAAGTGTTCAAAATTATTACCATTCGCGTCACGGCAAGCTCTTAATCTTTTTATAAGATTATGGTGCACACGTAGTAGAATTCTTGGATTGTTTTTAATTGTCTGAAATCCTTCCTCTATTCTTTGCCTGAGAACATCAATATTGGGTATAGGGCGGGAATAAACTAGTTGTTTTAGGTGTCCCCATAAATAAAAATCAAGGGGGTTTAGGTCAGGAGACCGTGGTGGTCATGGCACTGGACCCCCACGACCTATCCAGCGGTTTTGATAGGCATTATTTAAATGTTCTCTAGCGAGAATGCTAAAATGTGGGGGAGCACCATCGTGCATAAACCACATTTGTGCTCGTAATTGAAGCGGTAGATTTTCTAATATTTGTGGTAATTCATTCTGTAAAAAAATTGTGTAAATTTATCCATTAAGTCGTTGCGGCATAAATACAGGTCCTTTTAAATGCCCATCGATTATTCCCGCCCACACATTTAAACTAAACTGCTGCTGATGTGCCTTCTGTACCGTAGCATGGGGATTCTCATCCGTCCATAGGTGGTTGTTGTGGAAATTGAAAATTCCGTTTCTTGTGAAGCCGGCCTCGTCAGTAAATAAAATTTTCTTCTCAAAATTTTCAAAAGCAATACGGTTTTCTTCTAGTCAATTACAGAAGTGTACACGAGGAAGGAAATCTCGCTCTTCCAAAGCCTGAACCCGTTGAATATGATAAGGGTAGAGTAACATATCATGCAAAATTCTCCATACGATTGACTGAGAGGACCCTTCTTGATTTGCGATGATGTGAGTGCTCAAAGATGGATCTTCTTCAATACGATCTAGCACGCGTTCTTCTAACGCTAGGGTTCTGGCATTTCTTGGTCGCCCAACAACTTCCTGTCTTTGAAATGTTCCTTAAGCAAAATTTAAGTAGATATTATGCGATATTACTCACATTTTTGACTTTACCTGTTTCCCTTAAATTACGATCTACTCTTGCGAAAACCGTACGGTGTGGCACTCGTCGATTAGGAAATGCCTCATGATACAATCGTCTTGCTTCAACATAATTACCAAATGCTCTTCCAAACATAATGTGAATATCAGCTTGTTCTTGATACGTAAAATCCATGTTTGCTTTTTAAACTTAGAAACACAAAGTACCAAACTCAACAAAGGCAATGCCCTTCTTATTAATAATAAATAGTAATTTGTAAAACACTCTATGAAACTAATTTTACTTTGACAAAGTAAATTGTATTTTACAATGACATTTATCAGTCATTTAAATGCCAAAAACCAAAAAACAACCGCCAACTTCGTTTTAAATGCGTATCCAGTAATTTTATTATGTATTAAACATACGCAATCAGAAAATTTTCAAAGTCGATTTTCTCGTAAATGGTACGCTCTATCGAATTGAACTAAGAGTACCTTTTTTACGTATAAGACTCTAAAATTTTATAATTTTCAAACAAAATCACAATAAATTCTAGTTGCGATCCTATAGGTTTGAAATCTTGAGTTTAGTTGTGGGATGGGATCGAAGGAATAAAAACAAACGTCACTTTATGTACTGGCCAACGTTTCGCAATAATTTTATTGCTTCATCAGGGCCCTAAGGTAACAAAAAGAGACAATAAAAAAGGATTATTATATATAAACAAAATTTAACTTTTTGGGGTTATGTTGATACCACCAAAAAAGAAAAAAAGAGAAAAACAAAAAAAAACAACAAAATCTTAGATTTGAATTAAAAAAAAAAATTACAAAAATCATCATATCATTTTTTTTTTTATTTTTTTTATTTTTTTTTTGTTGTGTAATTTTTTTTTTAATTCAAATATTTTGTTGTTTTTTTTTGTTTTTCTCTTTTTTTCTTTTTTGGTGGTATCAACATAACCCCAAAAAGTTAAATTTTGTTTATATATAATAATCCTTTTTTATTGTGTCTTTTTGTTACCTTAGGGCCCTGATGAAGCAATAAAATTATTGCGAAACGTTGGCCAGTACATAAAGTGACGTTTGTTTTTATTCCTTCGATCCCATCCCACAACTAAACTCAAGAAAAAAAAAATCACAATAACCTAAAGAGTAAAAGAAAAAGAGATGTTTTACCCTTACCAACCCCCGCATGTGACGCACCTGAATAAAATTTAAAAAATTTGAATTTAGAATCTTATTCACAACGAAATGTTTATGCAGCACACCAATTTTCAAAATTTAATTCTAAAGGGTTTTAAAGTTATAGAGAAAAAATTGTCTTCAAGAAGTCCTATTCAAAGGGGCGTAGCTCCCTTAGGAAGCAATTTCGAACCCATATTAATATGAACTTTTTGCCTTATTTTCATACAAGGATTACGCCCCTGAAAAGATGCCGCTTACTTTTGAATCACCCTGTATAATTATATCAACGTTTAACGATGATTTGATGCAGGTGGCGAGAAAAGGAGGTTGCGTTCTTTTTACGAATTTAGCATTTTTCTAACATAATTACTTACGATATAGGAGTAGTATTTTATATCCTAGAAAACTTGACTAAGTATTCCAGTCGCAGCTACATTTCAACAAAAATACAAGAGTCCATTTACGGGCAGGTATAATACTTCACTTGAAAATGAAGCAGCAGCAGCAGATTCATTCTTCATTGAACCAACGACGTCGCTTTTCGCTTTTTTTCTCACAACGAACCGTTTGTTCCACGGACCACAACATTAATGGTAATTATTACTACTACAACAGCGAAATCGACGACGCCGCGCCGAATTGCCTACCACCGCTCACTTTTTCAAACGACGTTACTTGAAATGTATAGGAGCTAACTGTTACTTTAAAACAACGTAAACGCTATTTTCGTATTATGCTTGTGCTCAAGCTCTCTATTCTCTTTGTACTATATATCTCCCCCCTAACGTAACTCTAGTATAATAATCCAACCAAGGTCAGCTCTTGCACGACGATTTCGTTTCGGATTCTCGGTTACGTACCTTCCTATAGGTAAAAAGGATTTTATAGAATAGATGCGGGGGAAGCGATTACGAGACTCTTTTGTTGGTTCTGATGGTCATAAGGAAAAAGACAATACTCTCGGGTAGGACTGGGGTCTTTTAAATTATAGAGAGCCGAAACGCACTGCTTAATTTTTTCGACGCGTTAGGTGTGAACGCAGTCAACTTTACCAAAAAAACACGAGCACTCACGACTACCATTGCATCAGGACAGTAAATCGGATTGGGCCTGTTATATTAAATTTTGACATGTTTAATTCGTCAAAATAACAAATCATGTAAGAAATGTACTTGCATAAACCATGGAATGGATTATGAGAATTCTAAGTTAGGAGATGACACCACATTTATGGAAACACCTGAATAAAGTAAAGTACCTGTAAGCAAATATTTTGCTCATTATGAGGACATATTGACAAGAACAATAGTATAAGAATATCATTCTTTTATAGGGACTAACACCCTTCAATTTATGACATCGGTCGGCCTGATAGCTTCGTTTTACGATCAATTAAAAGAATATTATCAAACAACTGATGTCTTATTTAAATAGCAAATAAAAACATGTTGATGCGGACGCACCATAAACTAACAACTACTGGATGTGGATCAGATATGCAGCTACTCAAATAAACAAACTGATGGGCAGTACTGCAAAACAATCGTTGAACCTAAATCCACATTGATACATAGTTACGGATACGTGATACGCTGTCAAGCCTATCCGTGACTTTTATCACATCCATTGGAGACATGGGTATCCGTAAAATGACATTATTAGAATTCTTGGTGTTTACAGTGTTGACCTTCCACAATTGCTTCAACCTATTTTTATGCCTTCATTGTAAAGGAGTTATTTAATCTCATAGAGGTTTCCTGACATAAATGAATAAAACCAACATGTCGTCTTCTAGTTCGAATTAACCAACTTCTATCCGTGTTTTCCTTCACGTACCGTCAAATGGGGTTAAGTGAATCAAAATAAGTGGTTTTTTTCGTTTTTCTGCCAAAGTATTAAATTAAAAAATATGTAAAAAATATTGTAGATTCTGGTAAACGTCTTAAAAGATTTTGTTAAAACTTGTAAGCATTTAAGCATGGGAAGTCCTCCATTTTTTTTGATAAAGTCTGATTCACTTTACCCTCCGGTTTGGGGTAAAGTGAATCATGTATTAGAAGTGCTGTAAAATTCACTTTAAACATAATGTGGGTAAAATGAATCAACAAAAAATAAAAAAAGAAGATTTAAACGGAAAAAAACACTTAAAAAAAAACAAATTCTTTATTCTAAAGGTAACTAAAGTAAGATTAAGTAACAAAGTCTTATTCTATAACACATTCTATCACAGAATATTAAGGCTTTATAAAAACAACAAACTTAGGAACTTTTCTTTAAACAAAAATGGCACTCTTGGTAAAAAAAACTTAAGTCTACATACAAAACATAGGAAAATTAACAAAAAAGAAATTACTCCAACTTTTTAAATTCGTCGTTGTCTAAGTTAAAAACAAATTTACCCCTCTTGAAAGACTTTTGACGCAGTTTTATAATAATTTGATCTTGGCTTATTAGGCAAAGGTCCTGTATTTCTGGATAAACAAAATACCCCTTTTCCGAGTTTCCCTTTTTTCTCATGGCATTTATAGTAAATTCTTTTTTCTTTGAACAATTCTCGATTTTGCCAACAAACAATCGATCTCGTTTCTCGGTTGGAAACTTTGCAATAATAAACTCCCCAATCTTTGGCTCCATGGATAAGTCTGTGTCGATCATGTAAGTATCATCATTCGATGTCGACGGATTTGGATCAAACTCGTCAAAGTTTTCAACAATATTTTCGAAATCACTTAGGGAAAATTCTTTATCTAACTCTCGATCTAACTCATCATCCGATATTTCCAGGGCTCTTTTTTCGTTTTTTTTCATGTTTTTTTTAGATGATTTTTTTGTGGGTGTTTTATCTATTATCGTTGATAATAAACTTTGACTTGACACACTTTTGCCAGCCTCGATAATAATTTTTTTTCCTCTCTTTGTTGATTGATTCGGGGTAGTTTTTAAATTTTTTAGGTGACTGATTATTGTGTTACTCCAGGCCTGATCATTATTCTCACCATTTTCATCGATGTGTAAATTTCGTGGAATTTTATTTAAAATTTTGTTGGGATCGAGCGGAAAAATTCCACATGCCTTAAAACCAGCAATGGAATTTTCTTTCGACTTTATGCCAACCTTTTCCACACTCTGTCTCAGCAGCCTTGGAAACTCCGTTTTAGGAATGACTCCACGGTGTTTTAGTTTCCATTGTTCCAAGGTGGATCTCCATGCAGCTTTTAAAGGCCTAAAATACGCGACATCGAGCGGTTGAAGCAAATGAGTTGAATTGGGAGGGAGTAAGACAAAATCAATTTCATTATTCTCACATTGCTGTACGACATTAGTGGTAATGTGGCAATTTAAGTTATCGCCTATTAAAACTTTACGCTCAGCAAGCTTTCGAAAATAAGGCATGACAATTGTCTTAAACCAGTCCTCAAATATATCAGAGTCAAACCATCCACTCATGCTTCTGTTATATCTTGCTCCTTCAATTCCTCCCTCTGTCCAACCATCATAGGAATGTTTTGCCTTGTATACCGTATATGGAGGCAGTAATGTTCCATCAGCGGCTATTGCAAACATCACAGTTGTGCTGGTCTTTGAGGAGTCTATTAACCTATGGGCATGCTTTGCACCTCTTTTTGTAATTACTTTAGCCGACCCGGGATCATCCACAAAATTGGTCTCGTCGTAATTGATAATATTTTGAGCAGGGACGTCTTTCAACGTGACCTGCAAGTTTTCAAAATATTTTTGAATAACCTCGCGGGTTAATGCACCTCTAACGCGTTTTGTATTTTCAGCCAACTTAACGGTAAGGTCTTTATTTCTGCTCATAAAACTTTTGAACCAGTCCATCCCTGGCATATTTTCTTTAAATCTGGAATCCCTTACTCCTAGTCTATTTAGATATTGTTGCACAATTGCTCTAACATCTGTACTTTTTAATGGGAATCCCCAGTCGGCGCAAATTTTGATTGTCTCCTTTAGTCTTAGCTCTTGCTCACCACTTAGTACAGGCTGTCGACCATATTTTAAAGAATGTTTGCCATGATATCTTCTTTGAATGGTACTGAAAGGTACACCAAATCTTTCAGATGCTTGTCTCATGGACATATCACCTCGTCTAACCGCTGCCACTGCTCGACGAACATATTCTTGATCGTAGTTACATTTTCCCTGCGGCCCCAATTTTTTTTTGTAAATTCTCGGCATGCTAAAAAGACCAAAACTAATAAAAAAATATTTCTTATATAAAAAATTATTTAAAAAAAAAGTTCTAAAAAATTTAATCATAAATTTACAGCGACACTTAAATGATTCATTTTACCCATTAAAGTTACCATCTTAGAAAAAAAAATGCTAAAATTCAACAAAAAAAAAATTTACCAAAAATTAAGCACAAATTTGTTTATTAATGTCTAATAAACACATTAATTACATTCAAGTAAATAAATATTAATATTGATCACTTCCGCAACCAATCATTTCCAAAGTTTTGTAAAATGCAAAAAAATCGTATAACCGGAACATGTCGTTATGGTACTCACGTGTATTTTTTTGAGCAGCGAAACTTTTTTTGAGCGCTTAACCCCGTTTGACGGTAGGTACCTGAAACCTCTTATTGGCTGATAGCAATCACGTGCTTCCAACTGATCCGTAATGACGTATCAATGTAAATTCAGCCTCATTGGTACGTAATTACGGATACGTGAGACTGTCAAGCTTATCCGTGACTTTTGGTCCATCCACTAGAGACTAGCGGATCCGGTAAAATGACATTATATTTTTTTTACTTCCGCGTCATCCTTCACTCAGTCAACACGTGGTTGTTCTCCTACCCCTTCCTACCCCTTGCCGTTAATACAACGTGCGATATTCAGAATTAAACTTTGCGAAAGTTTCTATCCCACTTCCGCGTTATCCTTCATCTTATCAATACGTGGGTGTTCGTCCTTCCTATTCTTTAAATCCCTTTCCCAGACCCTTCCCAATCCCTTGCCGATGGTAGCTGATCCTATTCACGCCGGTAACCAGGCCGGATGCGTCGTGGGGGAGGCGACATCATGCATTGAAAAGTTTCGATTGTGATTGATAAATTAATATAGTGAAAGTGTCGATTCGGGGAAGAGGGTACATACCCGACGGTTTTTCCGAATCTTCAAATCGTGCTGGCAAATTGCCTCGTAGCAGAGCCATCAATTGAACAAAACAACAACGACGTTATATTTTTACTCGTGTTTTTGGTGTTTTCGGTTTTGACCTCTCGCCATTGCTTCAACCTATTTTTATGCTTTAATTGTAAAGGGGTTATCAGATCCCATAGAGGTTTTCTAACATAAATGAATAAAACCAACAGTTCGTCATCTAATTTGCTGTATTTTTGGCTTTAATCTTTGCCATCGCCTATTAATACTACAAAATAAATAAACAAATAAAAGGCTCACACTAACGTGATACCCAATTAGCGTTGTTTAGGGTGCCAAGGTATCAGTCACGTGTACTTACACGATTAAATAGAATTCAAGTGACCACTCTCACCGTAGTAACTATTTTATTATGAAACCACGAAACTACAGACACATCTGCATCATCCACTCGAGCCACTTTTTCAACAACCGTGCCCCTTCCTTTTTTTTTTCATTGCAGATTCCTTAGGAAAATCAAAATCTGGAATTCGATTTTTGCGAACAGTACCAAGAGGCAAAATGCCCTTTTTGCTGAGATAAACAAGTCGTGGAAGACTCGTAAACTAATTACCAAGAAAAACTTTGTAATTTTGATTCCTTGGAACTGACTCTGTCAGTTTTACTACCACATTACCACTTGCTTCAAGATCTGGTTGATGAGCCTGCAACTTAGTTACAGAAGACTTAGTACAAATACTTTGTAACCCCATTTATGATGTTTTTTCGGGTTATATTGCTTTAGGGTTGATCGAGCTTTTGGAGGAATAATTTGTTCGTTAACAGCAAGATGTTCTTCTTTTGGAACAAGTAAGTATTTTTCTAGCATTTTTTCTAAAAAGAGACGGATTTTGAAAAGCTTATCATAGTCAGGTTCATCACGATTTTGTTGCCGCTTTGTATTATCATTAAAGTAAATAAAACGTTTTATTTCTTCAAATCAATTGCATGTCATAGCTTCGGTTATTGCAGTGATACCCAAGGTACTGCTCCAATAAGTTCTAGTAGATGCAAATTATACACTCACACTAACGTGATACCCAAGTAGCGTTGTTTAGGGTGCCAAGGTATCAGTCACGTATACTTAGCACAAAATTACATTGAATTACTGATTAAATAGAATTCAAGTGACCACTCTCACCGTGAATAAGACTGGAAGGAAAGCACACATAACGACACAAGTCACAGCACAACAAACTCACATAAACTTCACTTTTAAACTGATCAATGAGTAACCCAGTCTGTGACTTAAGAGCCTCCAAAACCATGCCCTCGTGAAACTATTTTATTATCTTAGGCACTTTAATGGTTTGCAGGTTTTTCGTACTCAACCTCTTAAATCTTTAAACCCTCCCTCAACCTTTTCAAAGAAACCCAACATTGTCAGTATACTCAATTTATAACAGAATTCTAATCGCATGTAATCTGTACATGAATACTAGCAAAACCTTTTCGATGTACATATTCGTCTCCAAATTGGTCTGGATTTCCATCAAGACGAATATGCGTGCAGTCGATAACTCCAATAGCTGTGGGAAAACGGAAACTTGGCCTGCATAATTTGATTTTTTGTATTTGGGAACCTGGCAAATTCGCCGGCTTGTTGTACAATTCGCTTTAGCACGTCATGAAATATTCTGAACACTGTGGGCTGAAAATTCCAGTCAAGTACCTAAACTAAATGCTTTAGGTACACATCTGTTTTTAGTTAAGTTCTTTTGTGCCTTAAACTCTTAAAGTAATTTATTCGGTTTTAGGAAAAACACGGTAAAGATATTCGGAAATTTACTTCACTGAACTGACACCTATCGGCAAACTGGCTGCTAATATACTCGGCTGTTCCAGAAACTTCTCGCCAACCTTTGAGATGTCGTGCGATTCCGAAGCTCGGTTTCTCGGCCTCTACAATATCGTTGGCCACCGAGGGCCCTTAAATAGAATATTAATTTGTTGATTTCATCTTGCTCTTTTTCGGAGCATTTATAAGTTTTCTTGGGACAAATAAAGCTTGATATCTTCACAAATGTTACTCTAATCATTTGAAACCTTAAAAGAATTCGTTCATTTCGCTCAAAGAGACCTCAGTATCATTTTAAATAGGCGAAAAAAAACTGAAAGTCTCGGTCTCAAAAGTCATATAATAAAGTTAAGGATCAAAAACGGCTACATGTTTCGCTTAAATAATTAAGACTTGGTGGTTTCTTTGCCTGATTAAAATTTAAAACCTTGACAAGGTTTAACAAGGTGAGTCTGTCTTGTCTCTTTTTTAACTAATATTCCTTTTAAGCTTCCGAGGTCAATGATCCAACTTTTCTACGGCTTACTGGGCCTATGAGCATTGATATCTTCAAAATTTTTACCCCAAACGATTGAAACTTAAAAGAACTTTGCTGAAGAAGCCTTCCTCAAGGCTCCGCCGTTGCTTTCATGGTCTCAAGTCATTTTTGAGAAATTTTTCTTTTGTTGAGGCACGAGGTAAAGAATTCAACTTTCGTGGATCATTGGGTCTAGAAGACTCGATATCGTTGGAATTTTCAGTCCAGTCGTTTAGAACCTTTGACAAAGTTCATCAAACAATGCTGTGCCATTTGTTTTAAAGAGTTTTTAAGAAATTGCGCATGTTATGGAAGAACCAGTCAAAAATCCAAAGAAATACATAGTGCCTGGAGGAAATAAAAAAATTATATTTTGTCACGAGTCATACTTGACTGCGCCCGTTTCTAATATGCGGGACACATGTTGGGCCCTTAAATAGAATATTAATTTGTTTTTATCTTGCTCTTCTTAGGACGATTCATTGGGACAAAAAAACAGTTGATCTTAACCAATTTTACTCTAATCATTTGAAACCTTGACAAGGTTTGTCAAATAAGAGATCTCCAATGCTCCGTCGTTTATTTCATCAAGTCTTTCTTAGCCCAGATAGCCAATTGTTGTCCCCTTTTGGATATACTGTCTATCCTGGACATTCAAAAATGGTTAAAGTAATAATCACGGATGTAATAATGAATGGAACACATAATTTGTATTCATCGTGTATTTTTAAACTGGAGGCCAGATTGCGACCACGTCTCGTGGCAGTTTACGGGCATTAATGTGGATAATAAACTGGAAAACTTAGATACAATATCGTTACAATAGAAATAAGATACTTGCGTAAATATTTGATCCTTTAAAACAACTTTTATTTATAATGTAACAGCACTAAATTAAAGTGAACCTTCTGCCTTTTTACACATACAATGTTTATTTCGACAAACGTAAAGGGTTTTATCTATCTGTTCGTTGATTTGCTCCAAATTGACGAGATCCAATTTGTGACATTGGGCCACCCTGAGCAACCCGTCTCGTATTAGATGTTGTAAAATGCTTGATAGCTCCGTAATTTTTAATTGATTAAAGAATGTTTCGATTTCTTTTTTGCGATGGTATTCAATATCCTGATTACTCAATGTAGTTTTGATCATTTTTCCTTTTTGAATTTCATTATCGTCCATAACGAATTGGTGGTAATTATAGAGCGGTGATTTTGCTGATAGTTCTAGAAGAGCTTTTAATGTCTTGCTATATATTACATCTCTAAAAATGTAACTGACAATAATAGAAGTATTCTTTATTTTTCGTGTACTTACGAAATGGCTTCCTCCAATACCCTAGAAAAGACCAGTCTTTGATTAACGTCAACACGCGGATTCACTTCAGGAAAATTCAACGATTTTTCTTCTGGATAATATTTTTTTAACAAGCTTCTTGGGATATTTTCCACAGACTGATTGGGATACTGTTTCAGTTGGATATTTGGATCCATATTGTCATCCAGATCTTTTGTATGTACTGTCCTAATCTTTATCGAGACTACTGCGGTCATTATTTGAGGCTTTGGAGGTACTTGGATGGGATTAGACTATAGGTATAAGTAGAAAATTGCATTTTTAAGGTAGTACTAAAATTACTAAAATATTTTCACCGGTCTTTTGGCCCAAGAGGGCTCTCCTTGCATAAATTCATCAATCCTACTTTTTGCCTCGGCATGCCTCTCCACCAAACTCTTATAAATTCTCTCGTCCGAATAAAAGGAAATTTCACAGGGTAACAGCAAAGTCGTGATGCATGGCACCGAAAACGACTTGATCGTGATCACCACCGGATGAATTTCTCTGGGTTGTAAAATACCGTATGTCGATTCCGTAGTTATTTCGATCATATTATCCAACCTCACGCTAAAATAATTAATTAAATATATAAATATGTGTATTCGCAGTCACAATTAAAAGAGTAGAATTAGCATTGACGTGGAACTATGTACAGGGTGTTTCAAATTCGAGCCACATCATTGGGATTTCGGAAACGGTAAGAGATACAGGGTCGGTTAAATTGGGGCCGTTTTAAAATTTAAAAAATTCCGACTACGTACGAAGTTATTCGGAAAATACCGAAATTTTGGAAAATCGTTTTTATTTTTTTGTGAGGTTATTTGAAAACATATTTTAAAATAATTGTTACTTTATTGTTGTCACTTTTTCTCCTCTATCAGATGGCGTCGTCAAATTTAAAATCCGACGTTTCGTCTTTTGGCAACCATCATCAACTTTATTTTTTTAAATACGGCCCTGGAATTTTTTTTACTCATTTTAATTCCCCTTTTTATTCTTAGAGAAATGACATATCACATGGTATAATTTTCCAATATTTCGATGTCAAAAATTTACTTTTATTAAAAAAAAGTTAATACTGTCCTGTTGTTTGAAATAAAAATTGTCTTGATGTTGTTTTTCAATCAATAATATGGTAAAAATATTGCTAATATGTTATATTATACTATATTTTCACAAATTTTTCTGCAGGCCTGATGTCTAAGTCTCCGGCTGAATAACTTGAAAATTCTTATTAGCAAAGATGGCTTTGAATTAGAAAAAAATGGACGACCATCTGTCATTAATTGTTTATATCTGTTTGACATTTGGCTTTTTCGATATTTTGTGAAATCAAAAATGGTATTCTCCAGTAGCGAACAACGTGATATGGTCCAAATTTACTATTCTTTGAATAGAAATTCGCAACGCTCCTGCCAACAATATCTGGAGCAATATCCAGAGCGCCCCCAACCTAATTATACGTATTTCGGAGCTTTGGACAGGAACCTTAGCCTCTATGGAAGTTTCACTAAACCTCGAAATATGTATGGGACTCGAGTGCATCCTGAAACCGAGCAGGCGATTATTAATGCTGTAAGTTTTACAACGATATACTTTCACAATAACTTTTTATCAGATAGCTTTCGTTAAAGGTTACCCAAAATCCGCAAGGTTCAACCAGACAATTTTCCCGTGAATTGAATATGCCAAGTACCCGTATCCACAGAGTATTGAGAAAAAATCGCTATCGCCCCTATAAACTTCATATCAGTCAAGAACTTAGGCATGGAGATACCGATAGAAGCCTTCAGTTTTGCAATTGGTTGAACGAAAAACTGCAAGATGATGAAGACTTTTTAAACAAAATAATTTGGATAGATGAATGTAACTTTTCGACCAACGGGCTATTTAATCGGAATAATGAACATTTTTATTCAGTCGAAAATCCGAGACAAAACCGCGAAGTAAGAAGACAGGGGCATAATTCTTTCAATGTTTGGGTGGGTCTTTACAGGAATCGAATTTTGGGACCTATTTTATATACGACGGTAATTTAACTGCTGAGTGCTATTTAGATTTAATTCTGCCAAATATATTCGATGTTCTTGAAAATGAACCTCTTGATATTATCCGCGATTTGTGGTGGCAGCAGGATGGTGCACCACCCCATAATGGAAGGAATGTCACACGATTTTTAAATCATAATTTTCCTAATCAGTGGATTGGAAATCAAGGGGTGGTGCGCTGGCCAGCTAGAAGTCCCGATCTTTCCCCATTGGATTATTTTCTTTGGGGCTATTTAAAGAACAGACTATTTAAGAACACCCCAAATGATATAAACATTTTACGTGGAAATTTATTGACAGAATTAAGGGGTATACGAGCCAGGACTATCCAGCGGGCAGTGTCTGGAAATTTACGTAAAAGGATACAGAAATGTATTGAGGTGCAGGGTCAACTATTTGATTATTTACTTTAAACTTAAAATATTGCATTTTTTCTTATTAAGTTCTATTATTTTTAGTTTGTGTTGTTCAACATACAAATTAGTAATAAATTATAGTTGTTACTATTGTTATTGTTAAAATTTAGTATAATATATCAAATTTATACTATTTTTACCATGTTAATAATTAAAAAATTTCGTCAAAAACATTGATTTATTCAATAAATGGTAGTGTTAAGATAAATTATTACTTTTTATTTCAAACAACAGGACAGTATTAACTTTTTTTTAATAAAAGTAAATTTTTGACATTAAAATATTGGAAAATTAAACTATGTGATATGTCATTTCTCTAAGAATAAAAAGGGGAATTAAAATGAGTAAAAAAATTCCAGGGCCGTATTTAAAAAAAGATGGTTGCCAAAAGACGAAACGTCGGATTTTAAATTTGACGACGCCATCTGATAGAGGAGAAAAAGTGACAATAATAAAGGGTCAATTATTTTAAAATATGTTTTCAAATAACCTCACAAAAAAATAAAAACGATTTTCCAAAATGTCGGTATTTTCCGAATAACTTCGTATACGTAGTCGGAATTTTTTAAATTTTAAAACGACATTTTGTTAAGCATAAGAATACGCAACTTTGCCCCAATTTAACCGACCCTGTATCTCTTACCGTTTCCGAAATCCCAATGATGTGGCTCGAATTTGAAACACCCGGTACAGTTTGTTTGATTGCAACAACTCTGACGCAAGGAAATGCGTAGAAATGGCAAAAAAACACTTTATATATAATATCCTAAAAATTTGTCACTGATTTTGACAGGCGGACCACGATTCCTCTTTAATAAAATATGAAGCATTTTTTTCAATAAAATAATATTCAATAAAGAAGTCAATATTCAAAGTTAAATGAATCCAGATAATGTAAATTAGAGAAAAAAGCAACAACATTGCAACGCCGCTTGATTGCGTTTGTAATTCCACCGATACAAGGAATCTTTAGCAGTGACGTTGTCAAAAAATATTTACCTAAAGTATTTATTAATAATAGATTATGCTTTAGATTATGACCAATATTACTGTTTATGAACTCTTTATGCGTTTTTTTAAGGCACTTCTTTAGAGTAAAAGTGCCTCTATCTAAATAAAAAGCATTTTTGTGGAAATTATTATTTTATAATTATTATACAGGGTGACCACGGTAACTTTGGCAAAAATTGTAGGGTAGGTAGGGACGCCATAGGCAAGTATTTTGAGCATAGGAACCCATGTCCGGAAAAGCCCACATTCGGAGATGGGGCTGTTTTAAAATTGGACCCTTCGCGGCAAGTGGGTAAGCAACCCAAGGTACTAGTGAAAAGGTTTTTTTCACTTTTTCTGAATACCATATATTTTTTTTGTCAATGACATCAACGATATGAACCTGACTGACAGGAAAAAAAAATCTGTTTCTTGCACGTTTGTATGAGAAAAAGTAGATGATGAACCAGCTAACTTTCCGCGAGCTTGCTGATGTGCATCTAATTTATGGAGCTACAGGCAGCAATGCATTGGCGGCTCAGCGCTTGTACGCTCAGCGATTTCCACAGCGTGACCAGGTATACCGCAGCGTGTTTTACACTACGGGAAACGGGATCATTTCAAGTAAGTCTTGTTCTTTAAAAGTATTTTTTTTATTGCCAAAGTATAAATTTATTGTAAGTCGTTTATACGGGACTGTTAACTAGGTACAGCAGGAGCGATGACGACTGCGTCTAGCATGTGATGGACTTGAAGATGCTGTAATGGCACTTATTGCCGACAGTCCCCAAAAGAGCATTCGTCAGGTCGCTTCCGAAGTGGGTTGCGGCCACGGGACGGTATGGAATATCTTTCCCGACAACAATTAACACCCATTTAAATTAAAGAAAGTTCAACATCTCTTTCCTGACGATCCTCCTCGGCGCCTTCACTACTGCCAGTGGTTAAACCAACGCATTGGGGAAGATCCTGATTTCCTGCGGTATGTTTGTTCTACCGACGAAAAGGGCTTTTCTAGAGAAGGTATAAACAACCACTTCTGGTCGGAAGAGAAGGCCAGTTACAGGAACATTTTGAAGATTTGCCCCTACAGATTATTAATAACATGTGGTGGCAGCATGATGGTTGTCCTGCGCACTGGCCAAGGCCGATCCGGGACTATTTAGATGAAATTTTCCCCAATCGTTGGATAGGACGTGGGGGTCCCATAGCGTGGCCACCGAGGTCTCCTGATCTTACGCCACCAGATTTCTTTCTGTGGGGCACCATGGAACAAATGGTGTATCGAACACCACTGAATTCGGAGGAGGACCTAATTGCGCGAATCGTAATGGCCGCAGAGTTCATTCGAGAGCAGCAGGGTGTTTTCGCTCGAATGCGAACTTCATGACACCAACGGATCGATAAATGCATCTAGGAGAACGGGCAGCACTTCGAGCATCTGTTGTAGTGCCCCTGTCCATCACTTTGTTTTTGTTTTATTTTCTTTTAATCCTGTTAATTTAAGACTACTTTTACTTTAATAATTTTAGTTTTATGAGTTATCTCCGGTATTTTTTGTGGAGAGCTTTATTGCAATTATTACATCTTTTTGTTTTTAAACTAAAGCGTTTAATTTGTGGCTCGTGTACGATAGGTTGCCAGGATTGCCTCATATTGCTTTCCCATATGGCGCAAAAATTTCAATTTTAAAACAAACGCTCAATTCACAACATTTGATCCGACTAGTGCGGTCTGTGCGGATATAAATCGTGATTACTTCCTTAACCGCCAAATAGACGATTTCAAAGTCATCCTGACATTTGACAAACTATACATGGTATTCAGAAAAAGTAAAAAAAACTATTCGTGTACGTTGGGCCGCAAAGGGTCCAATTTTAAAACAGCCCCATCTCCGAATGGGGGCTTTTTCGGA
Source organism: Anthonomus grandis grandis (assembly GCF_022605725.1). NCBI lineage: Eukaryota > Metazoa > Arthropoda > Insecta > Coleoptera > Curculionidae > Anthonomus > Anthonomus grandis. Next base: position 29,596,500 of record NC_065556.1, on the reverse strand, counting down.
CATGGGTTCCTATGCTCAAAATACTTGCCTATGGCGTCCCTACCTACCCTACAATTTTTGCCAAAGTTACCGTGGTCACCCCCGTAGATTCCCTATTTTACGTTTATGATGACTGTTCTCCCTTGATATGATGGTTATGACACTATCGGTATTTACTTGTGAAAAAATCAGCGTGAATCGGATTTAAATAAATAAATAAATATGCCTTTTATTTTTAAAATTACATAAACATAGCTGAGAAAAAAAAAACATTATTAAAAAAAAAGTAGCATAAACCACTGGCGCAGTCTAGCTTTAAAGAGCTACTCTACTGAACCAGAAGCTATACTTTACCATCAGTAAATAAATTAGGTAGTTAAAAAAAAAAATTATCTTGGGCAAATTAATTAGTAAATTACAATAAATTATTAATTAAATATTACAATTAGAAGAAACTAGAAGAAACTTGCATAACAAACATTAAATTTGCCAGAAAAATTGCACAAATAACAAAAGCCACTAAAAAAAATCTCCATTGGTTTGCAAATTAAATAGATGTTCCTTGAATTTTATTTTAAAAGATTGAATTGATAAATTAATTAGGTTTGTTGGTACTTTATTAAAAATATTTGCTGCATTATAAGAATATGACCTCTGAAACATGGCACTATGATGAAGTGGAACCGTAATTCTTTTAGAAAACCTTATATTTAAACCATGAACAGTGTCGCGAAAAATTAGTCTTTCTTTAAGGGAGACAGGGGAAGATGTGTCATTAATTATTTTCAATAAAAACACTGCAAAATGTAATATCCTGCGCATATCCATTTTAAGCCATCTAATATCTCTATATAAATAAGATACATGGTCAAATTTTCGGAGTCCACAAACAAATCGAACGCAAGCATTTTGGACCCTTTGAATTCTTACCCGACTTTCCAAATCTAGACAAAACCCATAAACTACGTCAGCATAATTAAAATGAGACAGTACAAGGGATTCACATAATTGTTTTCTTAACTTTACATTTAACATATGGCGGTTATTATACAATGTTTTCAGGGACATAAAAGTTCTTTGAAAAATTTTTTTAAAATATTTAGGGACTAGGATAAATCTATTTCTACCTTTTATTTTTAATCCATAACCCAACACCAACAAGTTAAATTAACATTATTATACTGTGCTTTTCTTTAATATCCCCCTCTCTCTTTAAATAGTTTTTGATTGGATCAACTCAAAATATTGAAATTGATGAATGAATACTATGTTTTAAAGCAAAATTGACAGATGAAAATTTCTAGATGGCTGCTAGGCGACATCTTGGAAAAAAAATTAAATGGAACATGCACATCATTTTGAAGCTCCTGACGAGTACTTTATTTATTTAACCCTGGAACTGTTCTTGTGTCAAGAAGTTCAAGGCAACCATTTCCAGCATCTTCTCAATTGAACTCAATGTATTTATTCGTTATATCAAATTAAATGTTAATGCATTCAGGTATATATTAAATGTACCACCATTTTGTAGTAAAGATATTGAATTTATATTCTAGGGTTATAAAGTACTCGTCAGGAGCTTCAAAGTAATGTGCCACAAGACCACCGTTTTCATTTAATTTTTTTTTCCAAGATGGCGCCCAGCAGCCATCAATTTTGCGTTAAAACATAGTATTCATTCATCAATTTCAATATTTTGACTTGATCCAATCAAAAAATAAAGTCATTAAAGAGAAGCCACTGTATGTGTTAATATATAGCTCAAAATTTCACAAACTTGACAACCGTGAGAATCGGTGAATATGTTTGTAAATATAACACCCCCGTTGCCTCATATGTTGAATTCAAACAAACTTGTTGTAGTCTTTCAATGTTCTAAGGGTAAAGAAGAAGAACAGCTATAAAACGACAAAACCAGACCTGCGCCAAACATATTGGACAATTTTTTCTTTGGAACTGTTCTTAATGAAAATCAACTCTTTTCTCCTATTCCAAATTGGTAACGCTTTAACAGTGACATATTCCAGCGACAATGTCACTAATAAATCTGCACTGAACGTTATAAATTTCGGGATGTTCTCTGGATTAGTAAACTTTTTGTTATCCAAATCCATGATGCCGTTACCCTTTATTATGAATTTAGATAGTATTTTTTCTGCATCAGGAATGTAATATTCAGTTTCAATTTCTATGTAGTAGGTTTTTATTTCGATTGGGTGAAATTTAACTAAAAAATACGTTTTTATGGTAATATTGTGATAAAACGCTTGAATACTTACGCAATAGAGCTTTATTGTGGTACGGGAGAATCTGATCAACTGGGTTTAGTATTTCCAAAACTTTGAACCCATCAATCCGACACATGTGTTCGATATCTTCAGTATCAAACTTGAAATTCAACAAATCGTTTGTATTGTTGTACATCCAAAATGTCTGTATCGGAGCCACTTTTGTACCTAAATAAACATCTTCTAATGTCATTTCGAACCCTTGTTGATAGACCGAAAGTCTCGTGGTGTTTGGTGGGATAGCATAAATTTCAAAATTCATTTCCACCACACGTTTGTTGGACAGGTGAAGCTCATAACACATCCGGGTGGTTCCTTTTATGCAGTATTTTACTCGTATTGTCAGAAATTTTGTGGTTTGTGCCTAAAATTTGTTAACCATAGTAGTGTCCAATATTTGGTGATTTAATATGTTTACTAAAAATCGTTCCGGGTCAGATAGTTCCATTATTAAGCAATCTCGATGGGGACAGTTGAATCCTTTTTTTCTTTCCGACATTCCAATAGACACCTCTTCCAGTTGACAATCACATATTTTTCTTCTTTGTACATTTATGCGAGTGTCATATTCGGAGGTATTGGTTAAAGCTAATTTCAAATAAAATTCTTTATCTTGAATTTCAAATTCCGGAAGCCTCAGTTCAATCATTTTGGTTTCTTCCTTGACTATTTCGCGAAGAATCTTATTAAATCTAAAATGATTATGTGGGGCATGATTTGGTTCTGGGGGTGAAGGTATAAGTTAAGATATTACTCGGGGATTTGTAAATATAGTTCATATAAATAGCAGTTACTAAACAGTGGGCCAAAATTGTGTCCGCTTATTTCATCTATCTAAAAATATATAACGAATATTAATAATTGAATATTCCGCCTATATGTATGCATATATTGTATTTTACCTTAATAATGGGAAATTGGGTGTAATATTTAATTTCAATCAACTTGACCGGACTGCCAGTGGTTAAGGGCGAGTCCTTAATCATCCTATTAAAATAACCAAATTGCAACGTATGCTCTCCAACATGAGAAAGAATTCCTTTTATCGAAAATCTGGTTCCTTCTTTCGGAAGAACTTGTCCGAAACAAGGCTTGATTCGAAAACTATTATCCTGAAATCATTTCAGTAGTTATAATGCAAGTAAAAGTATTTCTAAATACCGGTTGCTCATCCCCCATCTGACAACTTTGATAAAATATGGGTGAATTCCCGAAGTTCACCGCTTCGAAATCGACGTGCACTTTATGTCCAAATGGGAGATATCCAAAATCATGATAACTTGGGCATGCCTGAAATTGTCATCTATGGAAGTTACTTGCTAGTAATTAAAAAATATCTTACGCATAATTCGGAATATGAGCAATCTACATATATTTGTACGGGAATTTCGTGAGTGTCACCAGAAACGGCCCCGTGTGCATTAATTATGCGTGCGTGACAATGAAAAGTTTCCATCTTGGGTGCACATTGACTACCCGTTACTTTTAAAATTAATTTTTGAGCATCGTTAGGTGGTAAATTACCAGACATCGGGTCAATGATCAACACCGAGTTGGGAATCAACACGAATTTATAGCTGAAACGAATGATGAACAATATTTGTATTTGTTTATCTTTATCACTGATCATATCTAACCAGATGGCATAAAACGATAAATTTTTCAGCATAACCTCGATCTCTTTCTGCGTCCCGTCTTGCACCGATCCCGCATTAATTCGGTTCTTTCTTCCAACTTCGATGACCGGAACGCAAGTTTCTCCGTGAAAATAAATAGTGCGTTGCTTTTCTTCCTGTCCATTTAAAATTATCTTCCACTCTTCAATGTACGTTTTCACCTTGAAAGCTTCCGTACGTAGTTGGACTGCGATTATCTCGAAGCTCCTGAATTTGCCCATCATCGGTTTCGCTGTTATGTTCCTATTAAATAAGATATAGATCATATTTTTAATAATTAAATAATTTATTTACACACTTCACTACAGCGTACGTACCATACGTATCAATGTGGATTCAGCCTAAATCCACGTATGGACGATTTAGGCTGAATCCACATTGATACGTAATTACAGATCCGTTGTAACCACGCGATTTCTATCAGCCAATAAGAGACCCATAAGATTTCACGTACCTACGTGAAGGAAAACACGGATAGAACTTGGTTAATTCGAACTTTATTCTGTATTTTTGGTCCGTTGTACTATTTTTACCACATTTTTTTACTAGTTGTTTAATGCCGTCTTGATTTTGAGCCGTACATTATGAAAATGCTATTAGTTTTTTCCAAAAAAATTATCTTATATTTTTTTTTTGACCTCAAAGTCAAAAAAAAAATTATTTTTTAAATGGTGAAAACTAGTCCCACTCTGATAGCCATAACTCAGCTGCATCGCTGACTTCGGCAATGCGGTTTGCGGCTAGTTATAGTGAAAGGATAAGGGTATACGCCAGTATACTCGGCTTCCTCCAACTAGTTGAGAAACAAAAAGTATGGCTATCAGAGTTTGACCTATGTTTGTAACTTTGAAACTTTGAGGTCAAAAAAAAAATATAAGGTAATTTTTTTGGAAAAAATGAATAGCGTTTTCGTAATTTACAGGTCGAAATCTATAAGAAAACAAATTTTCAAGAAGATCTAAAAACAAAAAATTTTTTCCTTGAAAAAAATGCATACATTGGTCGTCAAAATTTCAAAATTTGAAGAAAAAAAAAATCTCTCCAATCTTTTTGAAAATTTGTTTTTTTATAAATTTTGACTCGTACATTACGAAAATGCTATTAGTTTTTTCCAAAAAAATTATCTTATATATTTTTTTTGACCTCAAAGTTTCAAAGTTACAAAAATAGGTCAACTTCTGATAGCCATATTTTTTGTTTCTCAACTAGTTGGATGAAGCCGAGTATACTGGCGTGTACCCTTATCCTTTCACTATAACTAGCCGCAAACCGCATTGCCAAAGTCAGCGATGCAGCTGAGTTATGGCTATCAGAGTGGGACTAGTTTTCACCATTTAAAAAAAAAAATTTTTGACTTTGAGGTCAAAAAAAAAATATAAGATAATTTTTTTGGAAAAAATGAATAGCATTTTCGTAATGTACGGGTCGAAATCTATAAGAAAACAAATTTTCAAGAAGATTTAAAAAAAAAATTTTTTTCCTTGAAAAAAATGCATACATTGGTCGTCAAAATTTCAAAATTTGAAGAAAAAAAAAATCTCTCCAATCTTTTTGAAAATTTGTTTTTTTATAAATTTTGACTCGTACATTACGAAAATGCTATTAGTTTTTTCCAAAAAAATTATCTTATATATTTTTTTTGACCTCAAAGTTTCAAAGTTACAAAAATAGGTCAACTTCTGATAGCCATATTTTTTGTTTCTCAACTAGTTGGATGAAGCCGAGTATACTGGCGTATACCCTTATCCTTTCACTATAACTAGCCGCAAACAGCATTGCGAAAGTCAGCGATGCAGCTGAGTTATGGCTATCAGAGTGGGACTAGTTTTCACAATTTAAAAAAAAATATAAGATAATTTTTTTGGAAAAACTGAATAGCATTTTCGTAATGTACGAGTCGAAATCTAGACCCAAAGATCAAATAAAGGACGATAGGACTGATTAGCAGACCTTACCTTCTGAAACACAAACAAGCCATTAAAAAGATACTGCGAACAGGACCCCCAGAATGGGATACCATGTCGAAGGTGCGGCTCAATTAGGGCATAACGTGCATTTTTAGATATTGCGAAATCCAAATTATTTATTGTCACTCTAAAAGAGAGGACTTACTGCAAACACGAGAGATGTGTTCCTCAAATTTTAAAGTATCATCAATGGTAAAGCCCAAAAATTTATTATTAACTGTTGGGTTGCAACAACACGATAGTTCATAAGAATATTATTAATGGAACCTTAAAAATTGACAATATTAGTCTTTGAAACATTCAAACTCAACAAATTTGAGTCACACCAGGTTGTTACTTTATGAAGACCGACAGTTATTTTTTTGCTTAATTGAGACGGATCTGCATCATGCCATAAGATAGTTGTATCCTCTGCAAACATAGTGAACTTCCGTTCAGTAAAAATTTGCGGAAGGTCGTTGACATATAAAAGAAATAAAAAGGTATACAGGTACCAACCCGCCACCTTATGCCGACCCTGCATACTTTATTTAGAAATAGCTTAATTTGTATTGTCATCCTTTTTAGAACCTATAAATATAATGTAATAGACAAGAGCAACAATAATTAATATAGTAATCGATCTAGTTATTATCTATCAATCAAGTTAGTTGTAAGTTAGTTAGTCCCTGTTCTCAATAAATTTGTTTTTTAAAAAAGCAAATGCTTGTTGTTGTCCTATAACTGGCGCAGTCGGTAGTTCGGTCTTTCCGATATTGGACAAAAATCGCCATATTTAGGTCCGTTTCTACGGTTTGAAGGCCGCTACAATCTCTGGAGGCTGAAAGAAGACCTGCAGAAACCGTCCAAGAACAAGAATTGTCAAAAGTACCTGCAGCGATCCAATTGAAGCAATCACCCGTTCAACACCGGATTGGGAACAGCTATCGTTTAGGTCCTGGGAATACAAAAATCGATTCCTCTAGGAAATTCGGCTGAGAGACAAATGGAAATTTTGGCAAGAACCTTACTAATCCTCACCCTCGTTGGAAGAGAACTAGCCCTTCCCCAATTTCATAACCTCAACCAGAACCCTGGACTACTACCACTTAAACTTCGATGAACTTAAAAACATTCAAACCATGATGGACATCCAAGTCAAGAAAATGGAAGAAACCAGCCAAGGACCTGTCCATATAACAAATGTTGGCGTATGGACCATTATCCTGATGACTACTGTAGCCGCTTTCCTGTTGCTAAGAAAGACAAGAAAATTAATCCAGACCAAAAGAAAACATCCCAACCAAGCTACCACCACAATCAGTGACGACGAAGAAACCCTACAAAATCCGAGCCATATTGTCATATAATTCACCCCTGGGCTTATTTCTTAGGAGGGAGGAGTTACGGGTACCAACCCGCCACCTTATGCCGACCCTGCATACTTTATTTAGAAATAGCTTAGTTTGTATTGTCATCATTTTTAGAATCTATAAATATAATGTAATAGACAAGAGCAACAATAATTAATATAGTACTCGATGTAGTCATTATCTGTCAATCAAGTTAGTTGTAAGTTAGTTAGTCCCTGTTCTCAATAAATTTGTTTTTTTAAAAAAGCAAATGCTGGTTGTTGTCCTATAACTTGAGATAGACAAGACCCCTCGGCCAGACAGCTAAACAAAAAAACACCCCTGAAACCCTATTTCCTTAACTTTCCCAGGAGTATTTAATGATTCACGCAGTCAAAAGCTTGGGACAAATCACAAAACACCGCTGCAGCAGCATCACCGGAAGAATTTGACTTTGTAGCAACTCTTCGGCTCATCAATGAAAAATGGTCCAATAAAATGGCCGCCCAAAATACCAACATTCAAATTTTTGAGGGTGTTGAGTACGGAACTGAAAACTTCTGTGCTCGTTTTCCTGAGATCAGTAACGAACAATGGAAAAGAGGACTCATTTGCCTTTTCCATCATGGTTTCACAATATGATAATCTTCGCCACTGGTCTTCAGGAAACACCTCCTAATCCTCTTATCAACCAGAAAGTAAACGAGAGGTGGTAGTGTATGTGTAGGGTATATGTGTAGTCTTCTATTCGCCAACCTGTATATAAGAAGTCGCTTCGCCGATAGTTGTCAGTTCAGTGCAGTAAAGTTCGAAATATTGGCGCGAGATTTAAATGAGACAAAAATAATTGTAAATAAATACTGTGAAAATCGAGTAGTGTAGTAATCGTGTTTTGTAGTGTAACGCGTGATAATATATGTGTATTGACTATTTTTTTTAATTGTTTTAATTCACACTTAACGAAGGAGTAGACATGCTACAATATTAAGGTATATAATGCCTTATTACTTAATTTTAACATTAAAAAGAAACTTACGAATCCCTCGGTTGAATTAATTTGTACATGACAGGCAGATGGCTTCGATTTCGCATCAAAAATGTGTTGCTGACGGTTTCGCCGGGAGCGCACGGTTGCCAATAAACCACTTCCGGTTTCAATTCCACTTGAGCAATCCAACCCTCCTTTTCCGGGAAGGAATGCCCTGCAAATTTTTTTTTGTTATCTGACTGTAAAATAATACGTGAAATTCACGATATGGAACGATGGTTTCGTATTTCTATGAAAAATAAATGAGAGACTGCTGTTTGTATATATGTAACTACTATATACTCCTACTCGAGTACAGTTTTATAATATCGATTACTTAAATGGAATTTCTGTTGCCATCCAGGCATAAAGTCGCATAATCTTAAAGAATTTTACCTTGTACTCGAAGGCAACAACTTAGTGGAATCGGTATACGGTTTACCATCGCGATGGTATTATTTTGTTTAGTAGATTCTTCAAATCCCCATTCGACTTGACCCATCAATGTTTCGTGATAAATTTGATAATTTTCTTGAGGCTTAAATTCAACGTTGAACGTCACAGTTCCTTGTTTCGCAACTGTCGTATTTTCTGGAATTATTTTGAACACTCCCGATTTTTTATCTAAAATTATACTGAAAATAATCTTCCTGGAAAGTGTAGGTTTTAGACTTTTATTTAGTTAATTTCACCTTTATTCCAATTGACACGTATAACAGAATTTATATTATTGGTGAAACTGGTAGCCATAATTTTACATTCGTTTTTATTAGCCATTGCAGATCCAAAATCCATATAAAGGTTGGATATTAGGATCGATGGTAACTGTTTGTCCACGAGAACACTATCGGAAAAGTAGGACTGAAAACCAAATAAATAATGATCTTTTAAATATTGATAGTCAGAACCTATGAGACCCTTCTGTTTACTAAAAATTCCTACGACGTGAAGTATAAGAGGTTCCTAAAATATAACAGTTTAAATTTGAGTGAGTGAGACACAATTGATTAACTCTTACACAATTCCAAACTAGAAAAGTAATTTCCCTAGCGAAAACTCCAACGTTTTTTGGTCGAAAATTAATTCTGATATACTCATAACCGTTTGCTTTGATGCTTCCTTCGGACGGAGTAACTTCAAAAATATCCCCTGCACCGTAGTCAACTTTAAAGCGTGCCATGGCAGACGACTTATTTTTTAATTCCACCCTGCGTTCTAGTGCGGTTTGTTCGGGTGTTTTAAAAAATTCCAATCGATTCGTTGATAATGTACAATACGGACCTTCAACAAAAACCGGAAACAACTAAATCAAGGCGAAATAAACGACGAATTCATCATCCAACCGATCGCTGTTCCACTTAAAGTAATTCTAATTAGCTCGTAATCACTATCGCTGTAATCGTATACTTCCACGTCTTTCGTACCGGCCATGGTGGGCATATAAGTTACGGCTAATTTAAAGTCTTGACCAGGTTTTAAAATTCCCTGATAATGTGCTATTAAAAAGTTCGGTTTTTTCGGTTTTACCTTTTCATTTCGCACAATCTTGTAGATTATATCTTCCTGAAAATAATCAATAATTTAAAGGGAATCTTAGAAAGTAAGTTGAGGTTATTTTACATCAGTTCGTGGTCGGTAAAACGTTATATATTTGGTCCTCTCCTTAAATATTTCCAAGGTTCCGAAATCCAGTTCGATATTGCGGCTCTCTATTTCCTCATCTTTAGCAATCTCTTCCGCGCTACATGGGGGAGCACAATATCCATCATCCATGGTGCTGTTCTATTTTCTTTATGAGAGAAATTTAATATCGTGACAAGGGGGCCGACTTTTATTTTGATTATTTGTAAAAGTACGTTCAAGAACACAAATATTGAGATCGAGCATTTTGAGAATACGTTTTGTCTTCTTTAAGTTATTTGCAAATAAAGTGCTGGCCCCTAAGGATGAGAATCGATATAGAGTGCGGCTCTTAATTGTCCCCTATTCCCTTCTCATCTTTTAGCAACGTAAATTCTACTTTTTGGTCTCTAGCTCATTTTGCAAAAATTCAAAGGGCAAAATTGAAAAGATTGTTGAACTGGTTTGGATTGTTGAATACATGTTGTGCAACGTGGTCTAGTATTATAATGTTATACCAAACCCCTAATTTAATTTACGATACTTTTTGGTATGCGTCAAAAAATTTCAGCCCCATTGCAACGAGGATTAACTTAAGCAATAATTATCACTCATGAGGTACAGAAATTCAAGGGAAGCACGTTAAAATCCTTCCATAGGGGGATATATGAACTAATCATAGCCATATGACTTCAAAAAGATGTTGCCAACGAATACACGTATAAAATTGTCGTGCTTAAAGATATTGCTAATGATCCAAAACGCTGAGAGGATTTATCGTATTTTCCTAGCACTGGTTATGTCCAAAAGATAAAAAGTATCATTGGGGTTATCCTGTATAAGCTTTAAATGCTGAATTTAAATTAAATTCGAATAATAGGTAACAGTAATAGGGTTACAACCCTTATTTTTTTTAAATGCAATATATCCAAAGAGTTTTAAAAATGATTCAAGATATCTCAAGTAAAATAAAATTAAATAGAAGGGTCATTACTTCTACCCATAGTGGCAGCCTTTCAAAATCTTATGTTTCGCATTTTTATTTCCATTTAAAATAATTAAACTTTAGGTAACATGGAAATGTAACTGTTTCACTAGAAAAGATGTTGAAAATGTGCACCATTAACTTTAAGACAGTAAAGTATTCTATTGAAGAACTCTTCATGAACAATTATTCTTTGACGTAGATCGAAGATAGATTCTAGCTGGGTAACGTAGACTTTTTGTTTCATGTAGCCCCATAAAAAAAGTCCAGTGGGGTAAGATCGGGTGATCTGGCTGGCCACTCGATAGGCCCTCGACGTAAGTATTAGTCAAATATTCTCTAACATTTCTGCTAAAGTAAGGCGGTGCCCCATCTTGTTGTAAGAATTGTTTCCAATTCATTAGGATTGTCTTCAATAGTCTCAAGGATCAGTGTTTCTACTGCATTTTCCAACATGTTTAAATAAAGGTGCCCTGTCAAATTTCAATTCAAACTTTACAAACAACAGCACACATGAACAGATGTAGTCAAGAAAGTAAAAATAAATAAAAATGCAAAAAATAAGATTTTGAAAAGCTGTCGTTTTGCTATGGCTAGAAGTAATGACTTAATATTCTAGGACCATAAAGTATTTATTTACTAAGGGCCAAGTGCTTTATTCGCTGCTGCATGGATAACTTGTTTTAGATGATCGTATAATAGATTCTGCTATTGTTAATATACTTGAGAATTATCAACTTTTGTTTGATAAAAGAATGACATCAAAGATCAGAAATAAGAAAAAAATGCGTTAATGAATTTAGCTGCTGCCTTTAAGGCAATAATAAAAAAAAACTAGATACAAAACACTAACTTTACTTAAACTAGAGCAAATATTACTACTCTACCAAATCTTCCAGTACATTCTTATTCTTGTGACCAAATATTGTAAATTTGAAATGGTACTTTATGGGTAAATTGGTCATTTCCTAAAGAAAACTATTCGTTTCTAGCCAACGTCTCCAATTATATTTAATTTGTCTTTAGGGACTTTAAAATATTCTACAAATGCCCTTTGGGCTACTTCAACGAGTCATTTTTTAAATGAAGTACTTGTATTTAGCACTAGTCTCGATGAACACCTTTTAAAATTAAGAAAAAGTTTTTACTAGAAGGTGTGAATCAGAATTTGCTATTCAACTAGATAAGTTTCACTTTTTAAGAAAAGCAATATTTAGTACACATATAGTAAGTAGAAGTGTTAAGGCAAGATAAGATCAAACTAGGTAAAAACTATATCAAAGAAATTAAATTATTCCTTGGTTACATGGACAGGAGATAAAATTTATTATAAGTTCTTTAAAAAACAATAGTAGACCAGGATATTATATGTAGCGAATGATATCGTAAAGTCAATGTGTCATATTATTAATGAGATGTTCTCAAGTGGAATTTTTCTTAACGTATTTAAGAAGACAATTGTTATCCCTATTTATAAACAAGGTAACGCACTTGATATGAATAACTATAGACCAATTTTATTGACTAGTAACTTTGCTAAAAATGCAGAAAAAGCTAATAAAATACGATTTCTTAGACATTTTAAAAAAGTTTGATTTTAAAGACGGGTGTTCAACAACAGAGTTACTAATTTTGTTCAAACGAGCTTAAATAGTAGACGAAGCCTCTGTTTGTATTTTTAGATTTAGCCAACCCTTTTGACATTATAGATCAAAAGATTATGCTTGAGCGTATGGATGGTGTTGTAGAATAAGAGGGATTTTAAAGAAGTTACTAACAAAGTTATTTGGATCATAGAGTGTGAAAATAAATGGAATACTTGTTGATGACTAGGAGTAGTTCTTTCAATTGCACATAAGCGCAAAGTTGGAGATTCGCACTGAAACAGGTTTATCAGTAGCATTTGTAGATGATGGTGGTATTATCGTTGCCGACAGTACTTGGGAAAATACAAAATTAAGGATAGAGGAAGCTTTAATGAACATTTTGAATCAAATAGTGACAACACTAAATTTATGACTTTTTCCCTTAATGTTACGTGTCAACCTGATATTCAAAGCTTGTATATTCATTCTTGTGCTGATAGTAAGAACTGCAATAGAAATTGCTATACAGTTATAGAAAGAACTTCCAGTATTAAATACCTAGGGGTACAAATAGATTAGCAATATAGCATATCGATATTTTAGTAAACAAATTGCTTTATACATTTTATCAACTAAGTACTTTTTTCAGTAAGAACAATTTAATACAAGTTTATCTCCGATTAATTGAGTTTCTAATTCGATATAGTTTGTTTATATGGGGTTCTGCTTATGCTATACAAAAAAATTCATATTAAAAATTATTTATGAAAAATCGAAAACTATTGAACTATTGCATGAGGAGACTCCGGTGCTTCATTTTAAGTCATTGTATATTATAGTTGCACTGCATACTGTATATTATAACCCAAAAATACTATTTTCTTAAAATTAGTAGATTCTGTTGGCTTAAAGTTGTACAGTTAATATCCAAAATATAAAAAAAGTTTAAAAAATCAATTAACAAATTCTCCAAAGGCAATTTAGATACTTTTAAAGAATTGCTGGTTACAGTCGGATGAAAAGAAAATATAAAACTGCAGGTACAATATCTATTTTTACGCTATTATTATCTCTATAACTTTTAAATTAATTAATAAATATACTGTTTATATTAGCTAAAAACATCTTTTTTATGTATTTTGTACTTAGCAATAGCAATATTAGGTAATTTTAAGATTGGCTCACTTAAACTTGATAAAAAATGAAAACTCTAAGTCTCAGTCTCAAAATATCTTTTTAATTAATCAGGTAACATGTTTCGCTAATAAAGCATCATAAGACCTACAATAAACAGAAAAACACACATAACTACAATAAAACCTTACACTAAAACAAAATCAAATATTAAAAATTAGTTAAAATTACCTTATAGCTAGATGACCTGCTAAGTACTGACAAACAAAATTTAAATTTGAGAATACCCACATATTTTGTAATAAAAACAATAACACGGTACAAAAATTCAACAAAAAATATAAAAAGGGAAAAAACATGACAGGTGTAGTATTTTGAACCCACGCTCTAAAGTTGATCTCGGTGAAACACCAGACCGTTAACCACTCGGACATCCCTGCTTATAAATATTAGAGTCAAAGGCATTTATTGTATGCGTATAGTGAGCAGAAACAAGAGGTTAGATAAGATTATTAAAGATAAGTCCTGGCTCAAAGGTGAAAACATCATTAACGCATGTCAAAATTGGACTCTTTTTGTCTTTGGTGATTTCCATTTTCTCCAAGAGATCCAACTTTCTACCCTTAGGGCACTCGTGAACAATGGAAACATTTTCAGGGACGGAAAAACTGTGACCCGTTGATAATAAATGGTTAGCAAATGCTGACTTTAGTTTCTGTGGTGTTGGTGTCCCTGAACTTATTAACGAGGCTTAGGTGTTCGGTATCATCATCGCTGATATTATATGTGGTTTCGTTATCGTCAGCTGAAAGTACAAATCAGTAAGTTAGTTGAATTTATAAATTGACAAAAGTAAATTCAAAATTGCCTCCCGACTGTTCACTGTCAGTGAGAATATCTTTGACTGATGGTGGCAATTGTGGTCCTTCAAACTAATTGAACTCATAATTGGATACTTCCAAAGTCCATCCGCAATTTTCGGCTTCCAATTCATATGGATCAAACAAAGTCGCGTTTGTCCATATGTTGGAGATAAAATGTGCCCTCTCCATATGTTGACGTAATTCAACATAGCAAGGTGGCAAACAAAAAGCATCGAAATTTTTTAATTGTTTTTTTTTTTTGAAAGGGCTCATTTATATTTTTATCGTATAGTTTCGGTGAAATAATTCATATCGGAGTTGATTAACTTTCTTGCATGATCAATTTTATATATAATTTTAATACTGTACATACATGTTATACAGACAAACGATTCAATGACGGAAAAAGTGTTCTCTTCATTCGCGCCTGTATTTCCTAAATTGGCGAATGCATTTTGATAGTCTATTGATTTAGAGACCGTTTTATAAGGACGTTGTTTACCTTTTGGCACATTTTATCTCCAACATATGGACAAACGCGACTTTGTTTGTTCCATATGCATTGGAAGCCGAAAATTGCGGATGGACTTTGGAAGTATCCAATTATGAGTTCAATTGGTTTGAAGGACCACAATTGCCACCATCAGTCAATGATATTCTTACTGACAGTGAACAGTCGGGAGGCAATTTTGAATTTACTTTTGTCAATTTATAAATTCAACTAACTTACTGATTTGTACTTTCAGCTGACGATGACGAAACCACATATATCAGCGATGGTGATTTTGAATTTGATGACAATATGGAGGAATATGGATCAGACTAATTTTATTTTTGATCAATATTAGTATTTGCAAGAATATAGATTAATTAGTATTAATATTCTCGATTCATTAGTATAAGTATACGGTTAGTGTTAGATATATATATTGTAATAGTCGTATAAATAAAACAATTGTTATGTTATTATACAAAAAGGTTATAAAAAACGGTATATTCAAATATCATATAATAATATGAATATTCAATAAATATTTAAAATCTCTAATGAAATAAAATTAATAATTTTTTTCATTTTTTTAATTATTAATAATTAGCAATGTCTTCCGAATTTACTTCTGACAGTTGAGCAATAGTATGTTCAAACATTGTAAATTATGTTCTCAAATTGTCAGAAGTGAACCTGATGACAAAAAAATTAAAATACGAGATATTATAAAGGTGGGAGTGGAGGGCCGACGCTCATATTATTAATAATATCTCCGTTATTCTTCCACCTGGACTTCTGACGACTTGCAGGTAATTTCAATTTGAATTATAAAATAAGTATGCAAAATGTCAGAAGTATACCTAGTGACAAAATTGTTGCGAACATTTTTGCAACATTACCGACTTCTGATGACCCTTTATCTTCGGCGTAGACTTCTAACAATTTTTTTCCTATTTTCTAATATCGTCTCCTATACTAGTGCAAATTGTCAGCTTTGTACCTAATCGAAAAATTTTCATAAAAAAATTACATGTTCAACCCCCTACCCTCACTTATTCCGTCCAGGGCGAGTTCTGACGGTCTGCCCCTTGCTATGTCAGTAACAACCGAGCCTGTATATAACAAAATTTCACGTTTACCGAGTGACCCGTCGACCTACGTAGCCAGCTCTTCGTCTATAGGGCATCTAAAATTATTATTGTTGGTGATGTTGTTCAGTGGGTGGACGATGTGATAGGACAGTTTATATTTATTATAAAATTTGTAATATAATTTTTTCAAGCTGTAAAGTAAGAAATTATTGTTTACGGCAATTATTTTTATAATATGATGTTCTTTTTGAAAAGCGTCTTTGGACAGAGGTAATTTAAATAAACGGTAGAACATTAAATTAAAGGCTGCATATTTGCGTTGATAAGGGGAATTGGATTATATTATCTGTTGCAGAAGGTTTGCGATATACTTCAAAAGAAATACTGTTATTATTTCGGTATAAAAGAAAATCTAAAAAGGGTAATTTTCCGTTTGTCTCTCTTTCCAGCGTAAAAGAGATCTGATTATGAAGGGAGTTAATAAATGACAAGAAATCCAATAAATCATTCTCGTCACCAACCCACAACACGCACACATCGTCCACGTACACAAAACAACTTTTCATGATTTTCTCCTCCAAGTGACTCATGAAGACCAAACGCTCAAAAATGGTGAAAGACAAGAACCCATGGCGAGACCAGACTTTTGCCTAAAGAATTAATCATTAAATTTGAAGAAATTCTGTTCTAAAACCAATGATAAAAGGTGGATAAGATTATCTACCACCAGTTTTGGCAAAGTATTTTATTTTATTAGCGAAACATGTTACCTGATTAATTAAAAACATATTTTGAGATTGAGACTTAGAATTTTCATTTTTTCTCTAGTTACGTAGGTCTCTTTGAGATAATGGACGAGTTCTTCGGAGCTTGCATTTTAATCATATACTGAAATTGCATATTTCTAAATTAATAAAGAGCTTTTAAATTTGACTTAAGTAAATAACATACGTTTTATAAAATATTTTGGAAAGATAACAAAACCTATAACTAAATGTTTGAAAAAATACATCACGCTTCTTGAATTCAAAAAAAAATCTTAAATAACTTTTAATCTATACAAAAATACAGTAGTAGTATATTCTTATATGTATTTCGTAGATTGAAGCATATACTATAAAGAAGAGTAGACGCTTTGTTAGTGTAGCTAAAATTTAGTACATGCTTGAAGCATTATTATCTACTATATTTTATGAATTCCACCGATTATAGGTGAAGTGGCGAACTGCAGTCCGTAATGCATTTGTTGTCAAAAATAGAAAATAAACAAATTAAAGTGTAAAATAAGTTTAATTTACTGAGAATAGACTACGTATACATTGACGATAAATTGAACTATAATAATATAAAAATATACAATAAATACTAATCACACTAAAGAAAGGCTTTAATAAAACTTTCACTATTATTTTGGTATCACACAAAAAGTACTTGGTAAACTAAAACTGATTGCACATCAAAGAATATATTCGCGAAATAATATTTAAACTGATATGAATATTATCAATTCCACATTTATACAAGAACTCGTCTAGGATCCGATAACCAACGAACGGCATAATTTTCTTTATTTATAAGAGTGGACCCTTCAATATCACAATATTCATGTTAAGACAACTCGAATCCGGTGTTGCACGTGACCGCGTACCTGAGTTTCTCTCGTAACGTGCCCTTCTTTTGGTAATTCGGCAGTTTTAGGAGGTTGAAACAGGTGGACGAGGTGGGCAAGCGGTTCTGCGGGTCTTTTTTCCTAATCGTGAAGAAGCCTCTGAACACGCTCCCTGGAAAACATAACAATTCGTGTTTTGTGGAAAAGAGCGTGTAATTTGATTACCGATCGTGTCTCCGGTGTCTTCGTCATCGCCAACTTCCACGCACCGGATCGAAAATGGCGGCTCTAAATGAGCGAATCCGAGCAATGGTGGTTTCGAACAACTGGTCACAAACTGAACGAAAATACAATAACTATTATTATTATTATTTAAGAAAAATTAATCCGTACCTTCAGAAACATTCCGCGTTCTTCATCGTTAAAGTCTTTCTCTAAAATATCCCACAACCATCCGATAACACGATGAGAATCGTGAAATCCTCCGTAATACTGACAATTCTTACGCAGATCCTTTAAATCTAGCGGTATATTGTCGCCTGATATCAGCCTTTGCAACTGAAATAATCAATCTCTTAGTTAACTGTCCTAAATACTGGACATTTGCGATTTATTAACCTCCGGTGTAGAAAAAAGCGCCAACCAATCCGGATTAATGATCGATCGGAATCCCTTAATGAATGCGGCCGTTTGTTCCTTAATTTGCACGTACATCCGAAAATGGGCCATTAAATGAATATAATTGATTCTGTAAATTAATGTACAAATGAACTTATTCGTTTTTGTCAAATATATTCTTACATATTATCTTTGGTAACTAGGACAGCCTTTCCGCCGGGAATCAATTCGTGGGTGACTACTTTTCCCATATGATCCTCGTCCACGCTGAATGTTAAATTCAACTCCGACACGTCATCTTCATAATGTTTAACGTAACTAAGACTTCGATATAATGCAGGATCCAACGAGGGTAACTCATCTACGTAACTGTAAACAGCTTGGGAGGTCTGACCTGAAATCTACACAAAAAAAATGCATGATATATAAATATATGGAGTTTGTTAATTGTGCGCTATAATTGACTATCCCGAATATAGCTCCGAATATATATCCAGTTCACTCTCCGTCCCATTATCTCTATAGTAATAAATAAATAAACATGCCTATATTAAGGAAAATATCAAATTATGGACACTGGTATATCTGCCTTAAATACCTGGAAAATATACATAATTATATGAAATACTTAAATGAACCTAAGTGCTTCAGATTACCATAAATCTTTTCTGGAAAATTCATGAAAATTACCTGTAAAAATCCTCCAAAAACCGGGAATTTATGTAGTGCTAACTGAATATCTTGATTTCTAGTCGCTAAAATGTTGTAATTATTGATTTATAAGATATTTCAAGGGCTTTTCAACCAACTACTGAAAAATTATTGGAATTCAATTACTAAAAATGAAGATATTGACATTTCTCTCACAGGAGTGCCTGGAAGAAATAAAATAATTTGTCTCTTATTGATAATTGAATATCTTGATTTCATGTCTCTAGAAAGTTGTAATTATTGATTTATAAGATACTTCAAGGGCTTTTCAAGCAACTACTGAAAAAATTATTGGAATTCAATTACTAAAAATGAAGATATTGACATTTTTCTCACAGGAGTGCCTGAAAGAAATAAAATAATTTGTCTCTTATTGATAATTGAATATCTTGATTTCATGTCGCTAGAATGTTGTAATTATTGATTTATAAGATACTTCAAGGGCTATTCAAGCAACTACTGAAAAAATTATTGGAATTCACTTACTAAAAATGAAGATCTTGACATTTTTCTCACAGGAGTGCCTGGAAGAAATAAAATAATTTATCTCTTATTGATAATTGAATATCTTGATTTCATGTCTCTAGAAAGTTGTAATTATTGATTTATAAGATACTTCAAGGGCTATTCAAGCAACTACTGAAAAAATTATTGGAATTCACTTACTAAAAATGAAGATATTATTATTAAAATATTATTTATTATTAAATATATTTATATTTATTTATTATTAAATTGAAGATATTATATATTATTATTAAAAAAAAAATAGTCCATTTTTCTCAAAGAAACCGGATATAATGTGAACGTCAGCAATATTTTTTTTTATATATATTTATTTATTTTTTTACCATTGATGTTTGTTGGTGTTTACCGATCTGATGATGCCTTAGGGCGAAACACTTGTAATAGTTTTTTAAAAAATAAATATAATCTGAGACCAGTGACTTTGTGTCCCTTCAATCTCTGACTTTTTAACTACTATTTAATTATTTTAGGCACTTAAGAATTAATTCAGTTAATATTTAAAATATTAGGCGATTAAATGCATAATTCGTTTTTATTCAGGCATTTTAGATAATTGAATAATTTTTTATTCCTAGCAGTTCGCTAGTAATCAATTAACTGATTTATTTAAAGCAGTTGAGAGATATATTCTTTCGCTTTTGTAATGCAACTGAGCACTTTTTTTATTGGTTAGTTTGTAATTTTTTATTCCTGGCAGTTGACTGATTTTCTAATTCCAGGCAGTTGAGCAATAATTTCCTTTTTTAGGATCATTTGGATGGTTTTATTATTTAAAACTTTTTATTTAATTCAGGCAGTATGTGAGAGTAACTGAGACACTATGGTGTAAATAAATTTGTAACATCGAATGAAACTAGAAGGGCACTCTTGGAAATCAATAAATCTTAGTCATTTTTAATGGTGTATAGTGGATTTAGCAAAAATTCTAACAGTATTCTAAAATTTATGAACTTAGAAATTTGAAAAACCGAATATTTATGAACCTAATGACTGGTCGAATAGGCTTTATGTACATATTTTGTGTAGACCGTATAATCGTGGTAGAGAAAAGGTTGGAGGGAATTAAACTATATAGGTATTATTTAAACTGAGAATTAAATGCAGACCGTTGTTTGAGTTTAGTTATAAAAGAAGAAAGAGCGTTTTCCTTAATTTTATTAAATTCATTTGACCCTAAAAGATTAAAAACTTTGTTAGTGTGATCCTTCTTATTTAATATTACTGTGCAATTACCCGTTTCTGCTTTAGAAATTACTAGATGGCTACTTAATTAAGATTCTATTCAGATTAAGGCTAAGTGATTTTATCTTTTAAAGCTCTCTTAAAGACACTAACAAATTAAGATTTTCGAGATTTTGACTTGGTATTAAAATCATTAGTAATTTTATCAATAATCAAGTTTATTTCAGTGGAATTACGTAACAATTTGTTTGGAATATCCTTACCAAAGTAAAAGAGTAAACTAAAGTCCATAACCCAACAACTCCAGTTTTTTTTAGTATAACTGTAGGAGTGGTCAGAAAAAGAATTTCAATCTGTTCACGTTTTTTTTTTGAGTCATAGCTGTTTTTTCGTAATATATTCCTTCTTACTCATGTATGGTGGTATTACCTGACTAAGAAAAAACGAAGCGAACGGCACGTCAACGACGATCCCCTCGTAGACAGCTTTCCCGAGCATCTTCCCGGTAAATTCAAATAATTGCAAGTGATTATCTTGAAGATGCGACGTGGGAGAAGGATACAGACGCTCCTCGCTAGTGGCCTTAAACAAATTTAAGGCGGGATCGAAGACTCTCTTGATGCTCTCCTCGAGGAATTCCTTAAAGACGCCGTCCTGATCGATTCCGGCCTCGTCTAGTCCGTACTCGTTGATAAATCGTACTCTGATGACGCCTTTTAGCGCTTGAGCCGGCAAAATGGTCAGTTGACGATAGCCGTCTTCTACTATTCTATTTCTGTAATCAATAATTACGTTAAATTATTATTTACCCTTCAAATTTAATAATTTACTTGCAAACGTTCTAACATTACACCGATTTACTTAAGGTTTGTTCTCACTGCAAATTCCTAACAAGTTTGAAACTGTTTCCAAACCGTTCTTAATGATGATTGTTTGTTATTAATAAATAAATACCTATGAACTGTTATGAGGGTGGACTGTGGTGAAGCACAAGCGGACTCGGTAAGGCCCAGAACAGTTTTCTCGTTGTTGATGTATTTTCTAAACAATCTGACGCGATCCTCGTGCGGGATGATGTGCGGCATCGTCTGTAGCAACAGCTGCGGAGCCCGTTTGCTTTTATCCAAATCGATGAGGAACGAGGACACTTTGATGTCCCGTATCAGCCAATGGCCGTTCGGAGTGTACGGGTGCCAACAATCTCTCTTATAAAGGACCATCAAAAGCGTGTGCAACGATTGGAATAACGTGTTGCTCTGTATCGATTTTATATCTAAAACATATTTCATTATGAGAAGAAGGAGGTCTATTATTAAAATATTGTATTACCGAAGAGGTTTCCCAAAACGGCCTTGTATAAAAAGATATTTAAAAAATTTGACATGGTCACAAAATCCGCTAACCGAAACGGTTTTTGCTTCTCGTACATTTCCATATCGTCTAACAGTCTACAATAAGAAAATTCTATATTATATAAAATTAAGTAACTTGTGCTTCACTAACGTTACGTAATGAGTCATACAATCCGCAAAGAGTTGTAACATTTGAAACTCCGGTGCGGAACATTTCGTATTAAACGCCAGATGATCTAAGAATGTCTTTAAGCCACAATTTGGACCCAGCGAACACAAAAACAGCCATAAATCGTACAATATTGTGTTCTGATAACACAAACCTATAATAAATGGCACGTTATTTCATTTAATTATCACGCATGTTTATACCTGTCAATATGTCAAGTTTTAACTGAGTTAATGTATGAAAGGCAGTATGGTACATTGAGCAAATTAATACGACCCTATGGACTTCAGGACTACCGAGCGCTCTGTAACTTTTCATGGTGGAGGTCTTATTTCCTCGGTTTTCCAACATTTTCTTGAAAAAACTTCCGCCCACGAAAGCGGACGACGCATGATGACTGACGGTGGGGTCTTGGGAAGGATCCACGCCACAGACCAGTTCCGAAAGAAAATTACCTTTAAAAGAATAACATTTATACTGAATAAGTTGTGACGAGTTATTTTATTGGATATTACGTTATTATTTCAGTAAAATGCTCAATTATTGAAAAGAAGAAGGAAATCCTACAGTATCCCTCCACTTGTTTATCTAACGTAATTCTGCTTTATAATTCCCGACATGATACACAGCGGGGTTACAAAACAAATTGCTTCTAAACTTCCACTTTCCTTTAAAATTTATTTCACAAATTTAAATAGACAAAAATCTGATAATCAAACAACCAAATGATCTAAAATATATTTCCATCAGGAGTCTATCTAAAAAAGGGAAAATCATCCCAGTTTCTAAAAAGGGTCACCCCAATAAGGCAGAAAACTATAGACCTGTATCTTTATTATCTAATTGAGAGGGCCTTATACAATAGAATTGTCAATTTTTTTAAATTTCATAATATCTTATCAGAAAGTCAGTACGGTTTTGTGCCGCTTAAATCAACGGAGCAGGCAATTTATGGGGCAATAGACCATATCATTGAACTTGTAGACAACAACTATAAAGTTGCATGGGTTGTTGCTGGATATGCTCAGTTCGGTTGGTTTGAGAGGTACCTGCTTGTCCCTATATTAGATAGTTACCTGAGAGAAAGAAAGCAGGTGGTTGGACTATATTCAGCAAAAATAACTTTTGGCTTATTTCCCTTACAGTGGGAGAAAATCATGACAAATATTTAATCAAAAACAGGCATGTACAGTAGACTCGCGTTATACTGAACACACTGTCTAGTGAACTATTCTAAATAGGGAACAGACATTTTTTCCTTAATGTATTCTATCAAGTGAACAAATTGATTCTCGAAATAGTAAACCCAATAGTTTTATTAGGTAAACAAACAAGTTAAGACAAGAAAAAGATATTAAACGGTTTGTTTCTTTTCGGGCAATTAGTTTTCTTTAGTATTTGGGTGCAGTAGGTCGCGTCACGCCGCCGAATAATTATGGCAAAAATTAGAAAGCATTTAACCCTAAGCGATAAAGCCAAAATATTAGAAGAATTAAAGAAAGGTGTCGGAGTGACCGTTTTGTCTAGACAATATGGTGTTGCTAAATCCACTATATGCGCGATTCGTCACAGAAGGATAAAGATTTTGAAACGAGTCAACAGTACTTTCACAGGACCTGAAAAAGCGAAAACTTTGAGACAATCAGAGTGCCCTAGAATGGAAAAAGCTTTATGTAGGTGGTTCTTAAAAACGAGGGAGAGAAATTTTCCGGTAACTGGCTTAATGAACCAAGAGAAGGCCAAGTTACTTCACAGTCAATACAAGGAATCTCCTTCTTTTAATGCGAGCAGGTGGTTGGATGCAAAAGTATAAAGTTAAACCATTAATTATTGGGAAAGCAAAAAATCCACGTTCGTTTCGAAATTTTAACTGTCCCGTCCATTATAGAAATCCAAAACTGCTTGGATGACGGCAGCAATTTTCAAAGAATGGTTTCACCGAATGTTTATTCCTGAGGTAAGTTTTGTCATAGGAAGACGTTTTAAATTTTACCATCTTTGTATCTCGAGAATTAGAAAAAATGGTTTCAGTCCTTTTGGACTACGATTTTTACAAATTTACGCCCTTTTTTTATTCCTTTTAAGAATTTAAACTGCACATTATTCTAGCATTTGTTCTTGTCTTAGGTTACGGAATTCCTACAGAGCCAAAACCTTCCAGTTAAAGCCATGCTTTTGTTGACGAACAACCTGCAGAACAGCTAAGAAGTGATGGTGGTTCCATTTTCACTGTTTATATGCCACCTAACGTTACTCCGCTAATCCAGCCAATGGACCAAAACGCTATTCGTCTGACAAAACTATTTTATCGAAAAAATTTGTTATCACAAATTATTGGAACTAACTATTGGATATCGGAGATGCTCTAAAACATATTTCGTTAAAGGACGCCATTCTAAATTTGGCTTTGGCGTGAAGAAATTTAAGGCCTGAAGTTATAGAAAAATGCTGGCATAAGCCGACGAAGTTGACGATGAGGAAGATAACATCCCCTTAAGTGTTTTACGGAGCCGAATAAGAAATAAAGACATTGACACAGTGCGAGATCAGAAATCATTACATTATTGCAGACTTTTAATCCAGAAGTTCATATTCAACCTATTGATGTAGACGATTGGAATAAAGATAACTTACCTGACACAAAAGAAACTAATGACCAAAGTGAAAGTGATGGAAACGATCAAGATGATGGAGTACAAGAAGAAATGGTAGTAAATAAGGAACGAGTGACAACAAATTCGGCAATAAAGTCGATTAACAACATCCTTCAATGGGCGAAGAAAATGAAGATAAAAATTCATTTTTTCAAAAAATAGATTAGATTGCCGTTTTTTTTATTTTATTTTAATTACATATGTAATATTTTTTCTGTTTCGCATTAATAAAGTTAGTTTTCTTAAGACAAACGTTGCTTTAATACGTACATTAAAAAAAATTTTGATAGAGTGAACAAATCGATATAGTGAACTGAATGTGCATTAATTAGTTCACTATATCGCGAGTCTACTGTATTTCAAAATGAATGGGAAATTTTAAATTTTTTACTTTTACAATGGATGACTCCTTTAAGTGTAAACAAAGTATTCTACATATTTTCTCTAGAATTGAACAATAAAGAAGTTATTGGCACTTTTTGGTCAGAAATGCCTGGAAATTTTTTTTTCAAAATTTCTTTAATTTCCAGAAAACCTATGGGCCTAAAGAATAAATGTTTTAAATAAAAGTTATGTGGAACAGTAAGGCCTATATTTAGAAAAAAGAATTTTTGATTTATTTCCCATACAGTGGGAGAAAACCATGTAAACCTGTAATAAAAAAAAAATTATTTATTTAAAAGTGTATGGGAAATTTTGATTTTTTTATTTTTGCGGTATGTGACTTTTTTGAGGGCAAATAAAAAAGTATTCTACACATTTTTTCCAAAATTGAATAATAAAGAAGTTATTGGCATTTTTCTGGTTCTTTGACCAGGATCGCTTGGACAATTTTTAAAATTTATTAAAATTAGTTTTTTTTTTATTTTTGGTAAACAAATAATACAATAGTGCTATAACGAAAAAATAAGTAAAAAAAAAAATTGTTGAGTTTTTTTTCATTCACATAGTTCCCTACATTGGGAGGAAATCATTAATTTTTTGGCAACATTTTTTTCATTCATTCCTAATTTTCGGAAAACCTATGAGACTATGGAAAAAAAAATTCTAATTAAAAGTTGTGTAGATTGATGAGTACTAAATTTAGCAAAAATAATTTTTGACTTATTTTTAATACCGTGATAGAAAATCATGAAAAACGTCTAATCAAAAATAGTCGATTATCTCAAAACGTATGAGAAATTTTGATTTTTTAATTTTTGCGGTGAGTGATCTTTTTGAGAGCAAACAAAAAAGTATTCTACAAATTTCTTCCAAAATTGAATAATAAAGAAGTTATTGGCATTTTTCTGGTTCTTTGACCAGGATCACCTGAAAAATTTTCAAAATTTATTAAAATTTTTGTTTAACAAATATTAAAATCATGCTATAACGATTAAATGAGTAAAAAAAAAAATTGGAAACTTTTTTTTCTTCGCATTCCATACAGCGGGAGGAAATCATGAATTCTTTTGGCAACATTTTAACCATTTTTTATCACCCAGAATGGGAAAACATATTTTTCAGAACCAACAGTAGTGGAGCAAGGTGTTCCTTAGGACGATCTATTTTGGGGCCACTTCTATGGGTTCTCGGGGGATCTGTCGGGGGGACATGTCTGCCAGTATGCACATCAGTTATACTCTCAAGTGACTCTGTGGAAGGAATGGTGAATGAAATGAAAAAATTAGTGCATGGGTGCAACTTGCTGAAACTTAATACAGATAAAACTGCAATCATACACTTTAATAATGTTCAATCTAATGAATCCTTATTTGTCCTTATTCCGATAGTGGAATCCTTTAAGTTTCTCAGGATGCATGTTGATCCATTGCTAAATTGGAGTCAGCATTGCAACACACTAATTTCCAGACTAAACAGTAATTGTGCTCTGGTCCGCAGGCACAATTTATTCACTAATATCATTAAATTGTACTATGTGTCTTGCATTCAGTCAATATTAAATTATGGAATTTTATTTTGAGGCTATGGGTGTTTTTAGGGTACATCTAACGATGCGTTTTTGGTGTTTTAGCAAGAACTAGCTGTAGGCCATATTTTTAAAAAAATCTGGAGGTTTTAACTGCTCCATTTTTGTATTTTTTGGCATCGATCATGTTTGTCAAAAAGCAGCCAGATCTTTTTCAGAGAAATGACCAACACTATTCAGAGGAAATGTCAATGATTACAAGGGGTCGTAGTGACTTACGCATTCCTCTACATCATACAGCTTTTTTTGAACGAAAGCCTAAGTTCAGGGCAGTAAGAGCCTACCGCTCCTTGCCACAGTGCATTAGAGCAATAAACAGTGTCAAAACGTTTAGGGGGGGAAACAATGAAATTCCTTCAAGAAAAACGTCTCTATAGTTTTAACCTGTGGTAGATATTACGGTACGTGAATGCATTGGTATTAGTACTAATAAATCTTTGTTATTAGCTATTAAGTGTCTTAACTGTGTGTTTGTATTTTATTTTTTTTAGCATATTTTATTACTCAATTTTAATTATGCTAAGTGTGAAAGTAAGCATTATATAATATATATTTTTATCTTTTTAAAGTGTTTCACACACAGCACTATAATAGTGCATCATCTTGACGTTGCTTTGTGATTAGAAACCTGTTGGCAATAAAGGATATTATTATTATTATCAGAAAAGGTGGTCAAGTGAAAATTGCAATGCATTTGACATTGTACAGATCGGTAGAAAATTTTCTCCACTGGGGAATTGAGATAAGCAAGAACTGAAATATTTTCCCTACAAGCATAACATTTAACTTTCCAATACATGTCCGTACTAATACCCACAGTTTTAACTCCTCTACTGACTCAAAGTTTTTATATTTCTGCTGCAAAAGCAATAAACTTGATCTGTTGGACATACTAGAAATAAATAAAGCTACCCAAAACAACCACCGTTACTGATCAAGTACATAACTCTTGTACCCACTTAACTCTCCATAGTCTTTTAATACATCATTCTTGCCCTTTACAATTTCTTTTTTCTACACTGGACTGATCCATTGCTGTCCTTCACAACGTACTAATCACTATGTTAACCGCGACATTTATTAGATGCTTTTCAATCAAATTTTCAGAAATTTCAAGGAAAGAAAAATGTTCAGTTTCAAAACACTTTATCAGGTACCCTGGCGCTTTTAAGACTACTCAACATAGATGTCACCTAAGTTTCAGTTTAGCATTTTCTTTAATATACTATGCCTTTAATTATTGACGTCTCTTTTCATCCTTGTCAACAATTTTATATAAATAAAAAAAGTTTCAAGTTCCTTTCAATATCCCCTGATGATGGATACCGCTGTGTCCGAAACAAGTCGAGAATTATAAAACATAATTACGTTTAATAAACAAGTGGAGAGAGACTGTAGGATTTTCATTTTACCTTTTGTTTTAATTTTAATTTAATCTAAATACAATAATTTACTTAAGTTTTTATTACTATTAGTTGAGGTTTGATCTATCAACCTCTGAGCTCGTTTCTTTTTTTCAATATCCGACCTAAGTTAATTTTTTTAAATTAAAATTGGTGGCCTCACCTAATAGAATCTGCATAACTTCAATATTCCACAATAAGTGCAATTGCTGCTTAATATGTGGAATGGCCACATGCAAACCGGGATCTATGGATTGCGCGAACCAACCCAATACTGGATGCCAATGTGTCAATGTAGATTGTTTACTAACCACATAATTCTGGCAGCTTTCTAGAAGACCTGTGATAACCACCTTAAATAAAACTTGTTATTTGCAAATGCGGTATACAAATATGATATGATATACCGTAAATGTAGGAAAGCATAAATCCCTCAAATTCGAGTTCCTATCAAGGAATCCCATTTGAATTAAATTGGCCAATAAACACAGAGCATAGCTGCCTTCTAATGTATTAAACACTATCCTCATGGACTGTTGACTGGACAACAGCTCTAAGCTTCTTGTGAATATTTTATGGTGTTGTAGAGTAGATAATGTCTTAAAAGTCACTTAATTAAGATTGAGAATTATTGAAAATTGAACTAAACTTACCTCTGGAGACAGAATTTGAATATGATAAATAAGTGCAGGAACAGAAAGGACATTTATTAAAAAAATTGTCATAAATTTTTCAGAAAAGCTTGCTGATACCAACGGTCTAAGTGAGAGGGTCAAAATTGCACTTATTGATACAGCCTTGAAGGCAATTTTTACCCTACATAGTCCTCTGATGAGTAAATTCTTAAAAAAAAAAGTTTTATTAAAGAAAGCCATTTTGGAAGTGAAGTTTTCCTAAAGCAAGTCTTTTTAAAATAAACATTGAATTGTAAAACATATTTATACATAATTTAAAAAACCAGTACAAAGGTCCTTAATAAAATCTAATTAGTTGACAGTGGTTCAAGTTTCACTGCTTGACCACTAATCCTCTACAGAAACCTTTTTACCATAATATGTATAAGATTAGTTAGTCTTAATATCAATTTAAATTATTTAGTACAATTACTTTTAAATGTTAATTTGGCCTTTGTACTGACTTTTTAAATTGTGTAGGTACTATTTTGATCATAACTATATATAATGATCTCATTGAAATACATCACTCTTAAAACAAGATTGGCATATATATATATATATATTTTGGAGAAAACTTTCCTTAAGAAAAAAATTACCCACCTTTAAAACCACATAAAATCCTTTATGAAGTAGCTGACCCATTAAATTTGCACATAGTTGATTCATGCCGCCCCTAAACACTTCCATATTTTTATTTTTAAAAATCATCCATGTATTTGTGCTGGTAAATGACACTAACATGTGCAAATATAGAACAATATTTTTCATGTCTGACGAGAGTTCTGGCTTCAGCTCTTCCAAATATTCACAGCATTTCCATAGAATATTATTCATATGGGAGATCCATTTTATAACGAGCTCCTTATTAAAAGCTGAAAATGGTTCATAGCTTAAGGCGGTAATTTTCTATATAAGACACTTCTATTGTAATGTGTTTATTTAAAAAAAAAAAAAAAGTTTGGATGAAAACAAGTATTTAGGATATGTGTACCTACCTACACCAACATAACTATTTTTCAATGATTCAGATTCAAGTGATACAACCAAATAGCGACACAGTCTCTCAAAACGCTCCTTGTCTCTTTCTTTCTTCCATATCAACAATAAACGTAAAGAATGTCTATAAATTTCAATCGCAGGCTTCATTTCTGGTTTTAAGAAATTCTCTGGCAAATTCGGTATAAAATTGTCAAAATCTTTTCTAAAAATCAATTTCAAAAAGGTGCATTTTTTTAAAATTAAGATTGGTGCAACATTTTTTAGCAAAATTTGTATTGTGTGATTAGTTGAGGTTTAACCCATTCGTTCCCATTGTACTCATATGAGTACAGTGAACAAAAAGATCTAGTGCTGCGTGTAGACGTTTAAAAATGTGGTTATCGCGATGCAGAATTTTGTTGTTGTTGATTTCGATAGTCAGTGTCCAACTAGTTAAGTGTTAAAATCCTGTGACTGCCCAACGTAAGTTATTGTTTCTTGTTACCATTTGATAAATCACTAGGTTTCATTGTTGATTATAATGGTCTTAGGGGATCATAAAACGTATTTGTATTTTCTGTTGTCACAAAATGCCCTCCCCAACCTTACAGTACTTATTTAAGTATAGTGGGCACTCAGTGTCTATTTTAGTAAAAATGTTTTGGGTCCTAATTTTTATAAAGTAAAAAAATGTATATGTGATAAAACATGGTCTAATAAATTGTTTACAAAAAAACATAGAAAATATGTCTTTGGCTCTGTCGGTCCTAACAATATTTTTTTTATTGCTAGAACTGATAACAAAAAATGGATTTTGATGACGATGCCTATATGTGCCAATTCCCACCTCAAATTTTTATTGTAAAAGGTATCAAAGGCTTGAAGCTGCCCTATAGAAGATATCTGTTCCACAAATAAAAACGATCCATCCAGCTGATATCATTATAATACCACCTGATCCTGACAGTCAGACTGACAAAGAGGATATAGATGATGATTTGATTGAAGAGAATGAAGTAAGCCAGTTTCCTAGGTCAAATTGAGGTACAGTGATGAAGAAATGGATATGCCGTTATCTGTTTTGCCCCAAAATCTACTAAAAGGCTCTGCAGCTATCAAACTAGAAGATGCTGGTCAATCGTTGCGAAAAAAAGAAAAATCCAGTGAACCCAGATGGACTGAAAATATTATTGATATATATCTTTACCATCAATGCCTGGGGCCGCTGATCAATTAGAAATAGTCAAAAGCGACTTACAGGATTGTACTCCAATTGAAATCTTTGAAAAAATATTTGATGACAAGATTGTAGACCATATTGTACATAAAACAAACTTATATTCCTTGCAATTTTGTTATTTACTGAATATCACAAGCTTTCCCGTGAGCGTCTCTATTGGAGCCTTGATGAAGACGTTGGCGTGCCCTTTATAGCAAATTCCATGTCTAGAAATCGTTTTCAAGATATAAAGAGATATATTCATTTGGCCAATAATAATAATTTGGACGGGAATGACAAACTAGCAAAATTGCGCCCTTTGGTAGATCTTCAAAATCAAAATTTTTTGCAATGGGGCATCTTTCACGAGGAGCTCTCAATGGATGAAGCTATGGTGAAATATTTTGGGCACCATCCCTCAAAACAATTTATAAAAGGCAAGCCTACCCTAGACTGGATGTTGACAGCTCCACAGGATATTGTTATTCCTTTGATATGTATTGCGGTGCCAAATCGTAAAATCCCGCTTTAACGGTAGTATTAGACCTCTAAGAAAACATTGCAGTCCCTTCGGACCATACTGTGTTCTTTGACAACTACTTTACTAATTTTGACCTTCTAAAAACACTTAGAGAAAAAGGCCAGAGGGCCACAGGCACTGTTAGGGAAAATACGAATTCTACAAGTCAGTGTCCGGTGGCGATTATCAACTTATATGTGTATCTGAGACTTGGATTCAGGATGGTGTACGGGATCGGGAACTTTTTGAAAATAACTATTTAGTGTATCGTAAGGACCGAAATCTCGAGGCTCTTGGAGTCAAAAGAGGAGGTGGAGTTCTTGTTGCTGTTAGACATGACTTGGCATCTGTCAAGGTTGATTTGAAGGACTTGGAGGTCATACTACCATCGATGGATATTGTGGGTTGCAGGGTGTCTGTAAACAAGACAAGTGTTTATATTTTTGTTATATATATACCACCAAACTCGCCTTTAGAAAATTACTTGTCTCTCTTTGATTATCTATTTTTTAGGGCAATTCAGAACCAAAATATTTTGTTGTTGGGGGATTTTAATATGAGGTTTATACAGGATAATGTTTATGATTGTAACACTAAACTTGCTGGCCTAAGGGATTTTATAGCGTTTTTGAATCTCTCTCAATTTAACAATGCCTTTAACTGCAACAATAATTTGCTTGATCTAGTTCTTTCCAACTTCCAGTGTTCTGTGGATAGGGACGACCAACCCCTTGTCACTGAGGATGCATATCACCCTGCTATTAATATCTCGTTGAATCTTGTCAAATGCGAGAGTGTTACAGATTTCCCCTCCAACAATGAGAGTCCTAAGTATAATTTTCGAAAGGCTAATTTTCCCTATCTTTACCAGCTTATCTCTGATGTGGATTGGACTTTTATACGCACCCAGTCAGATGTTAATGAGGCAGTTAAAACCTTTTATGACAAAATCCATGAAATTTTTTGTCTAGCTGTTCCTCGTTTTCGACCCTTCAATAGTAAATACGCATATCCTGTGTGGTAAACTCATGAAATTAGGAAATTATTAAAATTAAAGTCTAGGCTACATAGGAGATGGCTTCATACAGGGTGCTCTGCTGCTTATGAGGATTTTAGAGCTGCTAGGAGGGTAGTAAAAACAAAAATGGATCTTGCTTATCACGAGTATATTTCCAGGACTAAGTCAGCTATTTGGAGTGATCCAAAGCAATTCTGGAGGTTCATTCACCTTAAACGAAACAACTCTCGCATTCCAGGTTCTATGAGCTATAAAGATACCACTGTTGTGGGTCCTAAAAGTATTGTAAATGCTTTTTCTGATTTTTTCAGGAGTGTTTATGTTGAGTCCTCTATTGCTCAGCCCAAAGAATCTGATACATATGGTTCAGACAACATTTTGGTCCAATCTTTTGTTGAGGCAGATGTAAGAAAAGCTTTACAGAAGTTAAAAAACAAAGAAACTGCGGGTCCTGACCAAATACTTTCATTTCTTTTGCGTGACTGTGCATCAGCCCTGGCTGTACCACTCTTACAAATCTTCAACTTATCACTCAAGACCAATACATTTCTGGAAGAGTGGAAAAAGGCTAAAATATGTCCAGTGTTTAAGAGTGGCGACCACGGCAGAATAGAGAACTACAGACCGGTGTCAATTCTCTCTAATTTTTCGAAGGCCTTTGAGATATGTGTGCACAATAAATTGTCTCCTCAAATTAAGCACATAATTACAGAAAAGCAGCATGGTTTCTTTCAGAAAAGATCTACTGTCACTAATATGGCTTGTTTCTTGGAAACAGCATATCTAGCTATAAATCAGAAAAGCCAGTTGGATGTGCTGTACACAGACTTCTCGAAGGCTTTTGATCGGCTGGATCATGAAGCTGGCCTTGTCTGGTGGAGTTCTTCATCTCATATCTGACTGGCAGGCTTCAGTATGTTGAATTTAATGGTTTTGGGTCTGAGTATTACGTGGCTTCGAGTGGTGCGCCCCAAGGCAGTAACCTCGCCCCAATGCTGTTCGATCTATTTATTAATGATCTAGTTGATTGTATGGAGAGTTTCTGTCTTTTATTCGCTGATGATCTGAAGTTTTTTCCCTTCATTCGTACTATGCTGGACTGCCTGAAGCTGCAAGAGGACATGAATGGGGTCTTTGAATGGTGTGAAAGAAATAAACTACTCCTAAACTGTGACAAATGTAAAAAAATGACAATTTCCATTCTTCATGAAGAGATTTTATACCCATATATATTGAGTGGTTCTCGGTTGCTAGACTGTTCTTCAGTGAAGGATTTGGACATTGAAGTAGATAAGAGGCTCACATTCAACCAGCATGTAGCACAGGTCACTGGTTCAGCCTTAAAATCCCTCGGGTTTATAGTAAGGTCCACTTCTCAATTTAAGAATATATCCAGCTTGACTGTATTGTACAATTCATTAGTAAAGTCTAAATTAATGTATGGCTCTATGTTGTGGTTCCCCATCTATGATGTTCATGTTAACAGACTGGAGTATGTACAGCGCAGATTTTTAAAGTTACTTTCTGTTAAGTTGGATGGAGTATATCCAGTAAGAGGTGTGGAACAGGAGTACCTGCTGAATAGATTCAACTATTTGTCACTAAAGCAAAATACTATTCTCTCTAGTCAGATATTTTTATATAAACTTTGCAATAATAAAATTGATTGTTCTGAGCTCTTAGAGAGGCTACCTCTATTTGTTCCTCCTGCCAATACAAGGAGGCACCATATATTTTATCCCTCTCTTAACTTAACAAATCTGTCCAGCAAAGCCCCACTGTGCCGTGCTTGTACATGGTATAATCAGATGAATGCTATAGATGTCGACATCTTTAGCAGCACTGAATATGTTTTTAAAAAAAGGATGTGTTCCTCTCTTAATTTGAATGATACCTGATTCTTTTTCTGTGATTGTTATCATTTGGTTAGTGTGTCTTATATTCTTACAATTATGCTATTGTTTTAAATTTTAAATTTTGTTATCACTCTATATTGGATCTTATATTATTTTTTTTGTACTACTTATTTAAGGTGCTTATAACTTGTACTGTTTTAATTTTAATTATTTTGATTGTCTTGTAATTGGGAATTTTCCTGTTGGACAATAAACTATTTGAATTTGAATTTGAAAAATAGGACCGAGAAATGTCCACTGACGAACAAACTATTTCAGAAAAAGGAACATGGTTCTTATGAATATAGGTATGATAGTGATTCTCATGTTTTATTTGTAAGGTGGAAGGATAATAGCATTTTAACTTTAGCAACAAATTATGACAAATTTGAACCTTTGTCAAGAGTCAAACGTTGGTCAACTGCTGCAAAAGAAAAAATTGAAGTTTCTCTGCCATTTTTATTTCAAACTTACAACCAACATATGGGAGGCGTCGATCTACACGACCAAGCAGTCGGCAATTACCGAATCAATATTCGCGGTGAAAAGTGATGGTGGTGCCTGTTTACCCATATGGTGAATATGTCAGTTGTAAATTCATGGAGACTACATCAATTAGCCTCAGAAGAGAAAATGGATTTGCTTGGATTCCAAAGACAAATTGTGTTGCATTTTTGTTTGTGAAACAGAGACCTACTGCTCAAGTTCTTCAAACGATTAGACAACACGAAGGTGGTCACTTCCCACTCAAACTGGAAAAGCAATTAAGGTGCACTGTGTGTCATCAAAGAGTTAGATGGGCTTGCATAAAATGTCAAGTAACACTTTGTTTGGAACGAACCTGTTTTATAATGTATCACTCTCATTAAAATAAGTTTTCTTTTGTAAAATAAAAAAGTTGTTTTGTCTGCCAAGTTACCATTGTACTCATTTGAGTACATATCTATATCTAAGTTATCTTTAGAATTAGAATATAGATATTATCACAATGACATGTATTTTTTTGACTAAAAGGTACCGTGGGATCTAACGGGTTAAAGGCAGCAATAACAAGTATATATAGGGCATATGAATGATTTTAAACAGTTTAGTGGAATCAAACACAACTTACAAAATCTCATTGGTAAACTTCTGTCTAGTCAACCACCCCCTAACATTGGATTGTATAACAATAACCGCTTTTTCTTTATGTTTTTCCAAAGCTCTTTCCTCTCTTGCGGCTTTCGTGTGCTCTAAGAAGTGGCCCTTCGAGTTTTCCGCCCGCTGAAACATGATGGAATCGCTTTTAAATGTTTTTCTTTTGATGGAAAACTCTTAACAACATGATCTTTATGTTTTTATTTGTTTATTTATTATTATTCTTTCGTTGACACTGACGTTAATGAATGACGTACTGTCGAAATCAGCTGGTTTTTCTAAGGCGCCCCTTACAACTACAATATAATTACGCAATAATATTGGGAGTTTTGCGTCAGTTATGTATTAATATCTCGAAATGCTGTGTGATCTCCTTTCACCGAACCAAGGATCTTGTTTTGTTTAATTACAATATAGACAATCAAATCCTCTGTAGAAGTACTTCTATTAAAGATTTAGGGGTTGTATTCGAAAATAGGCTCACATTTGTGCCACATATTGAACAGACAGTGACCTCCTCGTTGAAACTTCTGGGTTTTGTCATTCGAAATAGCCGACTCTTTAACAACTCAAACTCAATAAAACTATTGTACTTTTCCTTTGTTAGATCAAGGCTGGAATACGGTTCCTTGGTGTGGTGTCCTTTCTATGAAGGCCATGTTGGCTACATTGAGAGTGTTCAGAGAGGGGTTTTAAAGTTTCTTATGTTTCGTGAGGATGGAATATATCCTGTTAGGGGACATGATCATGATCTGATGTTAGGTAGATTTAATCTGCAATCTCTGGCCATGAAGAGAACAATTCATATTGTAACATTCTTATGGAAGTTGGTCAATAATCAAATAAATTCTCCTCCTCTCTTGAACGATATTCTATTTCATGTACCACGATTTGCTTCTAGAGCAAATATCACTTTTGCTTTAGATCGCGCCAGAACTAACATTAGGTTTCAGGATCCCATATATCAAATGTGCAGAATTTTTAATTCAGTATCATCAACCTGTGACATATTTGTATGCTCTAGTTTTGTCTCTGACAAACCAACAGTTACCATAATTCCTTTTTTCTTTCTTTTTTCCCTTGTCCCATGAATCCCTTTCTTTGTTCATTCTAATGTTAATTTACATCTCCTTTAATTTTGATATATACATGATGATGTTACTATAGTAATTTAAGTTATCTTTATTTTTCTTTCTTTTTGTTATTTAATTTATAGTAATTTAATACTTGTTTACACTTTCAAAACATTAATTGTAGATTTTCCTGTAACTGGGCTTTGCCTGTTGGAAATAAACTGCTAAATAAATAAATATGTATAAAACCTCCATTATAGAGCACATGTTAGTGTTGCAATTTGAAGATTTAAAAGGTCTGACCAAGATTTGGCTACAACTGTTGTGATAGTACTCTACTCACGAACATCTTTTAAAACACGTAGAATTTAAATTTAAAAAGTAGCTTTATTGTC
Organism: Anthonomus grandis grandis; assembly: GCF_022605725.1. Lineage (NCBI taxonomy): Eukaryota > Metazoa > Arthropoda > Insecta > Coleoptera > Curculionidae > Anthonomus > Anthonomus grandis. Next base: position 29,559,356 of record NC_065556.1, on the reverse strand, counting down.
CAAACAGAGTTATTGACAAAGCCTTATTAAATCTAAGTCAGTAAAAAGGACTAGTGGATATCAAAAAGCAAAATAGACTCGTCTAATGTATAATATGCTTGAGTAACTAACAATATTTTTAAATGCTCTTTAAATCTAATATAAGAGTTAAGTTTTCTTATTCGGAGAGGAAGGTGATGAAGATTTTTTTACCTAATTAAATAAAACAACTTCTCACTTGCTCTAAAGTGAAGGGCTAACGGAAGGATGTACGTAAGGCGAGTTCCAAATGAACTGCCTCCTACAATTTCCGTCTTGTGCTTTTTGAAGACCATAGTTATTGTTTCAGCATATACAAGCAACAAAGAGTCAAGAAAGGGTCGCCACTCCACTCTAAAAAGGGCTCTAATTGTTCTTTTTTGCAAAACAAATAGTGGGCACATGATCCCCAGAAACAAATCCCATAGCGAAGATGTGATTCCACAAGGGCATGATAAGCATCTTTGCAATATAAACACACTTTACTGCACACTGATTATGTGTTCCTGGACTTTGAATCTACAATTAATCGTCAATCCCAACAACCTGTAACAATGTGGAGTTGAAATCGACTCCTTAATGATAGTGACAGAATTCATTTAACATTACAAACTTAACAGATTTGTTTTCGACAGACATATTAAAACAAAGTCGATTTGCATTTCACCATTCCCCAATCATAAGTAAGTCAGCACCCAGATACATTTTCAGTTGGTCAATGTGTTTTCCATGCCAAATGATGGCGGTGTTATCTGCAAACGTAATAACCTTACCTTTTATGGGGAGTAAAGGAAGGTCGTTAACATAAAGAAGAAACAATAACTAGTACAGAACCTTGGGAAACCCCTATAGCACAGTCTAATAATAGTCTAATAAAGCATATAGTTGAAATCTATATATTTTGCCACAGTCAATAAAGTCTAATAAAGTATATAACACAGTCTAATAAAGTATGTCGCCTTTTTCTAAGAATATTAAGATAAGGATTTGTTTTGATTAGTAATAGGCTTGGTATTAAGTTACTGTCACCGATCGGCGGTACGGCCGTCCATTAATTATTTTTATGAGTCTAAGTTCATGTTGATTTTTAGTGAAGTTTATTTAGAAATAAAATAAAGGACATGACATCTCTTATCGAGAGAGTGGAACGAGGCCGGGAATGAATGCTTGGACAAGTATAAAGGAAAAGAAAAGGCAGTCTTTTGAGAGAACTGATAATAGATAGACCGGCTTCGGATCACTAGTTCTTTTATTTTATTCGCGACGGTACTTTATACTGACGTAATTAAGTGTGTATTTTCATGAATCACGAGTTTTACTTATAACGAACATGTCCGCCGAAAGTAACAATACTGACTCTCCGACAAGTATATAGTTGAATCTATATACTTTGCCTACAGTAGTCTGTAGTTCTTCAGAGCAATGACCATCAAAATTAACCCTTTGGACACGGCCGATAGATAGGAGCTGAACCAACCCAAAGTAGACCCTCGAAAAACCATCTTCCACGAAAGTATTCTTCATTAATCGTAGAATCCTGAAAGAGAAATTTAACTTTTCTCTTCAGTTCCCATCAACAATCATGGAATGGAAAAAATATCCAAAGATTTCGAAACTCGTAGGAATGCTCCTCACTTGAAACTATAGATGGGAAGCACACATAAACAAGAAAACCTTATAATTCAAGATCATAATATTCAAGATGGCAGTTGTAAATGTCAACTATGAGTTTATTATGGCTGATATTGGTACTTATGGTCATGAATCAGACGGAGATGTGTTGAAGAATACAACATTTGGAAAAAATTTAACAAAACAAGTTTAACTAGAATTACCCAAAATTTCCTACCTTTGGCAAATTAGCGAATTTCGATCGCCGATTCAACAAAAACGCAGTTGATAATCTGATATATTTTTTAAAACTCGTATAAATCACAGACAAGTGAAATTGGTATCGCTGGTACGAATTAAGGAAGGCACAGACTGGCGCGATCGCGGCCGTGATCACGATCACGATCACAGCCAGGATATCGTAAGCGATCATTTTAACACAAACTAATGCGACTACGGTGGCGACCAGTTCATCTTTTTACCATGTAGTTATAGCTTGTTTGTTGACAAAAGAAAATGACTGATCGAGATGAGGTGCTGTTACTTGCAGCCTTATGTGAGGATGAGTGCAGAGAAAGGTAAGTATTTTAATAATAATTGTTGCTTGTGTAGTATATTTGTGAATTATCCTTTATGTTAATTACTATACTGTATTATACTTTTAGAAAGAGAAGGATCTGGGTGCACGAATTGTATTTTTGTATATTTTCGAATGCCAATAAAAAGTTTTGATTACATATTAAAACTGATTGAAGAAGATATAAAAAAGGCATATACTAATTTTAGAGAGCCTATAACAACCGCTGAACGTCTAGCAGTTACTTTACGGTAAGAAAACTAATTTATTGGTTTGTATTTTTTGTTTATTTGCATTTCGACTTGCGTATGTTTTACTTGGATACATAAAAAAATCTGTTAAATACACAAACAACATACCATTATCAAAAAAAGCTTATAAATTCCTTCGAGAAAAAGTTTCATACCATGTGGTTGCTTCTGAGCATGTTTGAATTATCCGATTCCGGTGGTGAGGTGGCAGCATATGAATTAAGTGGTGAATTCGAAAACTGATTACTTGTTTGACATGTCGAATTTTGCTGATAATTTACGCCAGAAGGTGTATGAAGTCTGGTACCTGTAGTTACTGAAAAGGATGAACCAGTTGTGGTTTCCTCTATATCACGTAATTCCTCTTCCATTATTACTTGCGCAACTCGATATTTTGCAACAGCTTGACGTTTTGAAGATAGTTTTTTAATCGCTTTAGCATGTCCCAAAAATAACAAATCAAGGTCGTCATAACTCGTACCCTGTGAATTGTTATCTTTATTTTTCAAATATGACAAAACCTGAGAAACGGACGATTCATTGTTCTCTCGTACAAATTTTCGCTTAGGTGCAGTTTTTTTCAATAGATGAGGAGTAATGGTTGAATTTTCCGTAGTATTTGCGGATGACCTAGACCGATCTACATCAGAGCTATTTTCATATGTTTCAGTTTCTCTTCTACTCAAGTGATTCTCCTCCTGACTACTTTGAGTATCTTCATTAACTGTTTCCTTAACATTACTTGACGTTTGAGCAAACTGCAAGAACGGCTTAAAAGCTGACATCTGAGCAGCCGAAGGCCAACTTCTATATCGATCAATATTTTTGCCTTTCTGACCTGCATGAGTCTTTTCAGATCGAAGATGCTTTGCGTAGCAGTCGCGAATATTTTTCCATCTTTTCTTTGCATCTTCACCTAAAAAATAATTATAATAAATAATAAAAAATTCACAAATGCACCTGGAAAAGGTGAATTTGCGACAACTCTGCGTAATTTCATTGATTTATATTTGCAGGTTTCTTGCGACTGGAGATTCTTTAAAAACAATCGGCCACAGCTACAGAATGGGATTTTCAACTGTGAGTCAAATTATTGTAAGTGTGTGATGCAATATGGAAACATCTACAGCCTATTTATATGCCCGAACCATCCACAGAGCTATGGGAAAGAACAATTTCCGGATTTGAGAATTCATGGCAGTTTCCCAACTGTATTGGGAGTATAGATGGGAAACATGTCGCAATCAAGTGCCCTCCTAATAGCGGTTCAAATTATTACTATTATCTTAAAAAAATGTCAGTTGTATTATTGGCTATTGTGGACCACGAATATAAATTTGTATGTGTGGATATCGGCGGCTATGGTAAAAACAGTGATGGTGGCATTTTTGAAGCATCCTCTTTTGGACAACGGATGTCCAGAGGATTATTTCCTCCCAATAGAGCCTTGCCAGGTCAAAATGAAGAAACTCCTTGTGTACTTATTGGCGATGAAGCATTTGTTTTAACATCCTTTCTAATGAGACCATTCCCTTACAGATTATCACGTCACGATATTCGAAAAGAAAAATACAATAAGCGCCTATGTCGTGCATGGAGAGTAGTCGAAAATGCTTTGGCATTTTAGCTCAAAAATGGAGGTTATTTTACAGACCCTTAGAACTCAAAGTAGAAACATCTATAAAAGTTATCAAAGGAACGTGTGTTTTACATAACTATTTACGTACGGAAAAAAGAGATCTACTTTTTTCACATCTATTAGAAGATGCAGAGCTCATAATAGGAGCGTTAGATCCTCTTCCAGCTGACGGCCGAAGAGCGACAAACTATTCGTTTCAAATACGAGAAAATTTTGTAAATTTTTTTAATACTTAATATTTTTTCTATATTACTTTATCTTCTTAAAGCTGCATACAATATAACCTGATAATAAAATATTACTTGTTTCATTTAAAGAAAAAAAATTCAAGTTAAATAATTAAAAAAAAAACATTTTTACAAACAAGCTTTTATTAAAATGCCCTAAAAAGTGAAAAATAAATTTTAAATTAAATCAAACTAGAGTCAATTTATTATATTACAAAATTTGTATGACATAAAAGCTTGTTGTAAGATTTTGGTAAGTATCTAAATGTCAAATATAATATGCAATTTTGATCTTGACTCAAGTAATTTTGTGATAATTTACAAAATAACAAAACGAACTTCTCGCGTCAAACTTTTATGTCATACAAATACCGAAAAATAATGAAAATACCGTTCAATTTTGTAATATAATATAATATATACATACCATCTATTTTCAGCAAAGCTCCTATTTCATCCCAAACCTTATTTTTGATTCTGGTTTTCTTATATTCCGGATGTGATAAATCATAAAGAATTCTATGTTTTTTAATCAATTCAATTAATTGTTCTGTTGTAGTATCCATATTTATCAAAAAAAGTATGAAATGTACCCAAAATATTGTTGACGATCTGCGGCCAAACTCGACAAGTTCCAACTGATCGCTACCGCTGTCTGGAACGCTGTCAGGTCGCGTTTTTCGTGGAGTGGTATCGCGTCGATATGAATAAAGACGTTTATTTTCCACAGCTGCGATCAGCCGCCACCGCCGTCATGATCGTGATCGCGCCAATCTGTGTCTTCCTTTATGCGAATACAACCCATCTGAAACTGTCACATATCAAAAACTACTACTGTATGTGATGAACGTGCCCTAAAAATGTAACCAGTTTGGTTGACATCGTCAATTATTTCTTTACGGTATATTTCAAAGGCGAAATAGTAAGTAGAAATAGATTGTACTTTACGACAATAAACCCGTCGATTTTTTTTTCCAGTGGCAAGAGAAAAATCCCGTAGAAGAAAAAAAATGAAACAAAAGCGAAAAATGTTTCAGTACTCTAAACAGGACTTGATAAGCGCTCTTCAAGATATTCGGGAAAAAGGCATGAGCATTCGCGATGTATGTAGAAAATATCAGGTACCTAAAAGTACCATACTTGATAGAGTAACGGGAAGAAGACCTGATTACCTTTCAAGACCTGGACCGTCTCCTTTTCTAACCAAAAATGGTGAGGAGCAGATTAGCGACTGGGTTCAACAATTAACCAAACGCGGTTTTGCAATAAAAAAGGCGATGGTTTTAAAAAACGCTGCGCAAATAGCTACTAGTTTAGATCCAGATTTGTTTAAAGATGGCATGCCTAGTCATCAATGGTATAATAGATTTATGAAAAGGAACCCCGGTATATTTATAAGCATAAAGAGAACGAGAGCAGTAGTAAGTGAAAAGGATATCAAAAAATGGTTTTCAGATCTCCAAGTGTTTTTGGAAAATAATGATTTAACAGATATATTTAATGATCCTTCGAGAATTTTTGTTTATCACGAGTCGGAATTTTATCTGTGTCCAACATCAAAAAGTATTTTGGGTCCAAAAGGGTACAAAAATACGTATACTCATTTAAAGGATAGTGAAACTATCACAGTTCTCATGGCATTTAATGCCAGTGGAAACATTTCTTCTCCGGTAGCATTTTTTCCATACATCGAAACTCCAGAGGTCATCACTAACAACTTACCCAATAATTGGACCGTCGGAAAATCAGAAAATGGCTTATTGACAATAGATTCTTTTTATAAATACATCGTATGTAATTTTCACAGTTGGGTGTCGAAGAATAACATTTCTAGACCGGTAATTATTTTTATCGACAAAGAAAACCCTTACTTGTCCGTGACATTAAGTAAATGGTGCGAGAAAAATCAAATTATTTTGTACAGTTTACCACCAAACACCAATAGTATGATGAGACATGCAGATCTAAAAGTATTCAAACTCAAGAAATCTGACTGGAAGGCGTGTGTCGACAATTGGAAAAGTAGACCACAAAATGTAGACTGCTCCGTTAATGAAACAAATGTTTGCACAATATTCGACGAGATGTTACGGACGCAACATTTCCAAGACGACATAAAAAGTACGTTCAAAACTTCTGGTTTGTTTCCTTTAGACCCTAACGAGGTGGATTATTCAAAGTGTCCCAAGGCACGTACAAATCCTAAAACTAAACTCAATTTGTTCAAAAACCAAATAAAATCAGCCAAAAAGATTATTTTAGCAATACAAGACGATTTAAGTACTGAAGGTATCGATCCAAAAGTGGTTATAAACGAGATAAATATTTTTGAGAAAAGGGTTCGAAAGTCTGTTCTACAGTTAAAAAATCAACAAGACAGTTCTTGTTGTAGTGAAAGCGATATGGAAACGAGTAGTGACGAGAGTAACACCATCCCTGCACCTATGATGGCTAGCGACACGTCGATGATGGAAGACCTAGGATTAGATACGGTATATGATATACCAATGGACTTGACAAAGGTTGGAAGATTGACAGTAAGTGTTTATGTAGTTTTATGATTAGTTCGATAAGGCTCTCAATACAACAAAACACAAAGTCAAAGTGAGTATTGTAAGTACTAAGTATGGATCAGACAATTGATTATGATTGGATTTTATTATATTTAACTGATAACTAAAAAATCTTAAATGAAAAACCGGTACTACGCAAAAATGTTTAATCCTATAGTGAAAGTTGAACACTTGGGAGCGCTAAGGCCGGATTCAGACTAAGATGCCGGTTACGGTTCCCTCAGGCCAATTAAATATTATCTAATGAAAAACAGTGGCTTTGTTCACCCTATCCGTACCACTTACGGTTCAGGGTCAATTCGTTTTTCTAATCAATATCGTCTTTGCATTCTCGGTTCGGTCTTTCGAAGTTTTCAGTCTGTGAAAATACTCCGTTAGTTTTGCAATGGCTGAGAAATTTCGGACATTTGAAGAGGGTAAGTATTTATATAAATTATTTAATACCAGTATTGAGAATAAAAATTTTTAAAAAGTAGTATAATCCCCAATGGCTGTCCGTATTGATAGGCCACGAACACAGATTACCTAAACTGGTTTAGGTAATCTGTGCCACGAACATCATGAACTATTGACAAAACCAACCAAAGAATTATTAAAATGGAGAACGTTGTTGAATATAAAATGAAAGATTCATCAGGTGTGGAAAACAGTTCCCAACAGCTTCAAAAGTGAAAAATCGACCAGGCCACAACAAGAAAGCCCATCACATTCAGATTAATGAAATACAGTAAAAAAAAAATACCATACCTGCCACGTCATCTCACGCCTTCGCCGCAATACCATTACATGTTCTGATGATCTTAGAAATCTAGAACAAAGCAGTGTGGTGAAGGTGTTATTTTTTTTTTTAAAGCAGAGACAATAAGAGTGCATGGAGGATAAAGTTTAGGAAACTTACATCTCGTATCAGCTTGGAAGAGCAAAGTTTGTCAAAACTTTAATTTCTAATTCCAATCAGCTTCATGTACTAGATAGTCTAGTTGATTCCAACATGAGTGTCAGTAATAATCCATCTGAATCTCCATTATTGATGTCTTTGAGGGTATAAGTATGCTGCCTAATAAGCTCTAAGTGTCTCTATACTATTGCTATGCCTTTGTTTAATTTTTTTCATGGCTTCTTAAAAGCTTCCGAGTTTCTAGCTGCTTACAAATATAGCTATATTGTTCGTGTATTCAAAAATAGCCAAAGGGGAAACATGGAAAACTATCATAGCATTTGCATTCTATCTGCGCAATACTAAACTTTTTGATTGTCTTGTGGCCAAATTGGTTATATGTTGAAAAACTGTAAACAGATCGATGCCTTACATACAGATTTCTACAAGGCATTCTATCGTGTTAATCATCAAATTTATTTGGAGAAACTGATCATGATTTATATAAATTTCTTTCGTAGAGTTTGTAGAACTGCTTCACAATAATCGGCCAATCTCTAGAGTATGTCACTGTTTTGGATGATAAACTTAACCTTCTTAAGCACATTAACACTATTTCTGTAAAGTCAGCAGTAATCTAGACTTCTTAGCTTTATCATTAGGAAATGCAAGTTTTTTTCCATTAATTCTACAAGCGCTATTTATTGTGGCCTGGTCATATCCATGTTGGAGTATTGTTTAGTGATTTGGTCTCCCTACTATAACATTTATGTAGCGAATCCAACATACATTTCTTATGCATTGTCCTTATCATACACTATTATCAATAATCGTGATTATTTAGTCCTCGAACAGCCTTTGTCGTTTTTTCCACTTAGGGTTTGTCGTGATATGTTTGGAGCTATATTTGTATATAGGGTTTTTGTTAACACTTTCAACATTTCTTTTCATAGAACAACCTACGGTATTTATAACCCAAGTATACGGAACTGCTAAATAATTTTGTAATATATTTAATACAAGTGTTAATTAATTAAAAAGATCTTTATTTTAATCTATGTAAGTATGTATCCTTGTAATATGTAATGTATCGTATGATCTATGTAAATGAGGTAGCGGGTAGATACTTCTCTCTCGTTCCCAAGGGAGAATAGATCTACTTCAGGGTTTGGCATCCCTGCCCACGCGAAGCACTTGATGTTCTCCACCTCCCGACTTGGAGGCATCTCGTCCTACCCATAATCCTTACCTACACCACATATCCTTTCCTATCCCAACCATGAAGGAAGGCAAGGGGAAACCACCTTCATTATTTTTCCCAAGAGAACATCATGACTATGTTCAATACGAAAATTTCCGGAGGTTCAAATAGCTCCCATTCGGATCTCCGGGGGGAGCGGTCTTGGACAACGTCATACGAGAAGGAATTAATACCCGCTACATTACACGAATCGGCTCATGGAACATCCAAGGGCTTCTCCAGGCAGGAAAACTGTACATCATCGAAAAAGAAGCCCGCGCAAACAAAATAGATCTGCTAGGCATGTCGGAAACACACTGAAAAGGATCCGGGCATTACACCACAGACTCAGGAAACACAGTATACTTTTCAGGAAATGATACAGAACGCCGCAATGGAGTTGCTTTCTTACTGCCCAAATCAACCGCCAAAGCTGTCTTAGGATACAATGCTATTAACGATCGTATCATAACAATAAAGATCCCCAACTAGTGACTCCTCGGACAAAGCTATTGAGGCGTTTTATGAGCAGCTGAATGCTACCATAAATGAACTTCCTAAAAATGAGATTCTCATTGTTACTGGAGACATGAATGCTAAAATTGGCAAAACAAAAGATATAGATGAACAACTCAAAGGAATAATTGGTTCGTTCGGCTTAGGGACAAGAAACGAAGGAGGTGAACGAATGCTTCAATTCTGCCAAGAACAAAATCTCACTATCGCAAACACATTATTTGCACATCATAAAAGACGCCTATACACATGGACATCACCAGGAGATAGATACAGAAATCAAATTGACTACATTATGGTCAGATCTCGCTGGAAATCCTCCGTCGTTAACTGCAAGACGTAGAAACCATAGAAACAATTAACAAACGAAAAGAAATGAAATGGAAGGGCACCCTACCATTTACACATTAAAAAAATATGCAGGGATATAGAGGAACATCAACTCACCCATGACACCAGAGACTTGTATCAAAAAGTAAGGGAAATAACACGCAAATTCAAACCAAAGACTTTCACAGTTGAAGACAAGGGCGGAAAGATAGTATGGGAAGATGAAAAAGTGATCGAACAACAGAAAAAAAAACACACAATTTGAAATGGAGCCCAATATTCTTATGTCTGAAATTAAAGAAGCTATAAAAAACCTAAAGCTAAACAAATCCCCAGGAACAGACGGAGTTCGTGCTGAGCTCATAAAAGTACTAGGAGACCCGGGAACCAAAATCCTACATGATATATGTAATAAGATCTGGCAAAGTGGTCAATGGCCTAAAGACTGGACAACGTCTGCATTTATACCTATTCGCAAAAAGGGATCCTCAAAAAAATGCGAAAATTATCGAACGATATCTCTAATCACACATACCAGCAAAATCCTGCTTAAAATAATAGATAGACGATTGCAAAACTACTTAGTCAAATCCCTCCAGAACAAGCAGGCTTCGTTAAGGGAAGAGGGACTAGGGACCAAATATTCAACATCTGCCAATTAATCGAGAAAGCCCGGGAGTTCAATACCCCCATGCTCTTGTGCTTTATAGATTACAAAAAGGCTTTCGATTGTGTTCAATGGAGTAGTCTCTGGAACGTATTGAAAGAAATAGGAGTCCCTCCTCAACCAACCTATATGAAAATAACAATGCCATAGTTAGTCTCGTCAATAAAACATCAAACATTTTCAAAGTACATAGAGGCGTCCGTCAAGGATGTATCCTATCACCCAGACTCTTCAATGCCTACGGTGAATTCATAATGAGACGAGCCCTGGAAAATGTTGAAGGAGGTGTGTCAATCAATGGTGGAAAGATATGTAATCTCAGATACGCGGACGACACTACCCTAATAACAAGAGATGAAGATGAGATGGTTACACTTATTGATCAGGTCGCTAATGAAAGCCGAGCTCTAGGCCTCGAAATAAATCTAGACAAGACCAAGTTAATGGTCACTGACAGGAGTAACACCATACAGTTAAGAAATCTGCAAAATAGAATTGAAGTAGTAGATGAATTCATCTACTTAGGGTCCCTAATAAATAGCAAGGGAGGGTGTGAAACAGAAATAAGAAGGCGGATAGCATTAGCGAGGACAGCAATGTCAAACTTATCCAAGATATGGAAAGACAGATCCATAACCAGAAACACGAAAAGAGCCCTGGTAAACACCCTAGTGTTTTCGATATTTTCGTATGGTTCCGAATCCTGGGCAATAAAGTCGAGCGACAGGCACCGAATAGATGCTTTTGAATTGTGGTGCTGGCGGAGGATGCTTCGCATACTTTGGTCTGCACACTGGACCAATGTGTCGATATTAAATGAATTAGGAATCACCGATCGATTGTCCTCACTCTCACGAGATGTGT